>NC_044922.1:8940497-9026537 GCF_003576645.1 Ipomoea triloba | reverse complement strand
TATATATATATATATATATATATATATATATATATATATATATATATATATATATATATATAAATTACTCCCTCTGTCCTATTTTATATGTCTTACTTACCATACATTGGTCAAACAAATTCTTTTTTCTTTATTTATTTTCTTTAGTATTATTTATTTATTTTTAAATTTAATTTTTGTGTTTAATAGTACTTTTAGTGTAATTTCTTAATATATAAAATTTGTATATTAATATTAAACTTAATATTATGAAAATTTGAATTAAAAATAACTTCAGTCAAGACTCGTTAACCAAACCAGACACATAAAATGGGACGGAGGGAGATAAATTTGTGTTAGTAAACCATAATTTTTTTTCAATTTCTAGGTTGTTAATGGATTCTTGTTTGTATTTGTGCTCATCAACTGCAGGCTTTACAGGAGTGAGTTTGTACCCATCATCCATGAATTAAACTTGACGGACGCTTCTGATGCCCTCGTTGGTTTGCTCCGACACAAGATGACAGATAGTCTTTCACTATTGTACGTAAATTAGTGACATGTTTATACAAAAACCTTAAATGCATACATAATGTTTCTCTGTAACTGATCTGTACTTCCCACAACCACATGAATAGAGAGAGAGATAGAGGAGATCACCATACCTTCTCAAATTCATGATAACTGACAAACAGAACATAACATGCAAAAAACATAGAAATGATGCTCTGTAAACTTAACAGAAAAACAGCTTGAAACCAAAGTAGACATTACAATACAGTTTCCCCTTACATCAATCTGTCTAATTAATATTAATATATTTACAAATTAAAAGATTCATAACCAGTTAACCACTGGACAAGCACAAACTACAATACTACGTTCCTTGCGAACAACTTATTGAATCAAGAATAATGAAAAATTTAAAACACTTAAGTTACACATATTTGGAGGACATCCCCGGTAGCATTTCGCCTTTATCCCATTGCGTACTTTTGCATCCAGCTCCGAGCAGTGGCCTCGTATTTGGCCCTGTCAGTCTTGTACATGTGAGCAATTTCTGGTACGAGTGGATCATCCGGGTTTGGATCCGTCAATAGAGAACAGATGGACAAGAGGACCTGATCAAATAAATATGAAAGCACAATCAGGCTACACATTCAAATGAGAGGAAAACTCCAATAAAAATCCAAAATGAATGGATTTCCAAAGTTGTGTTATACAGAGTAACTTTTTTCAGAAACTAACACCCCACCTTACCCTTTGAGATGTTTATACTTTTTTAAGGCAAAAAACTACAAGAGGGAGGAATGCTATGCAACATCATAGAAATATCAATAAATAAATACTACTCTGTACTATTCTAGGGTCAACATGTTTCTGCAAGCACATGAAGTGGGATGCGCATGGAACAAGTCTAATCCCCAAATCATTCGGTTTTAATTTTTAAAATTGTCCAAGGTGTCTTCTTTTTGTCCAAGTGTAATGATGACACTGGCTTATCTGCATAGGACTAAGAGCATCCTTATCAATGGAGTTTTTTCGCGGTTTTTGAGGGGTTTTTGTAAGTGTGATAGGAAAGAGAAAATGAGAGGGGAGGAAATAAAAAATAAAAACAAATCAAATTAAAAAAATAATAATAATAAAGCGTGAAGTTGTCAGGCCACGCCAGCATGGGCGCCCAGCTGTGCGCATGATGCGCACAGCAGCCCTTTGCCTTCCTTTAATTTGTCAGAAAATACTGTAGTATGAACCATTATTTGCAAGAATAAGAAATGCATTAAAAATGGTTCTCACATCAGTCCAAGATCAAAGCATGGTTATTAGTTACTGACATTATCCTCCTATTCTCTTCTGCTGTGGATGCCCTAAAGAAGAATAAAAATTCCAAATAAAAAAAGAGGAAGTAGAGCACACCTTAGATATGGTCAATGCCGGACTCCACTGCTCTTTAAGAATATCAAGGCAGATACTTCCATTGCTGTTGATGTTTGAGTGAAAGACCTTGGTTCTAAAGGCAACCTGAAAAAGGTAAAAGACAATTTAATTATCTAAATCCACTAACCTCATATGAAATCGTAAATTCTGTGGTGTCTGGTGTGTAACTTTAAAACACAGAGAGCATTCTAGAATACGGAATACCATACACAGTATACAGTGAGATTTGTTAAACTTCAAATATATTCTAGAACACCATAGGGAATATTGTGAAGGATACACAAAAGTTGTTTCTATTAACGTTTATTTGGAGTAATATGCATAGGTGGAGAGTAGTTCTGAATATGCAAGTGGCACAAACGATATTTACACATTCTCAAACTCCAAGCTTAATTTTGTACTATTGGGATGTCAAGATGAGAGAGTGAATGCACCCAGAAATTACATAAAATTATATTGCCACATCTTTGAGGATAAAAATATTATCATATCTGATATCTCTAACTGAAAGTACACTTATCCAGTTATCCACCATTGGTGGGCGACAATATGCTCCACATTCAATAACCTAAATACGATCTCTGAGAAAAGAAAATGAAATCCAGACCACAGGCATACCTTAGGGGGCTTAAAAGGGTAATCGGGAGGGAAATGAATTGAAACCAGGAACACACCACCCGCATAAGGGCTATCTGTTGGCCCCATGATCGTTGCTTGCCAATGGAACATGTCTTCTGCAACAGGACCTGCAACAAATAGCATGTGCAATAAATTTCAATGTAAACACTCAATTCCAATCAATTGATACATATTACAAAGCACAATCAGAAAGCCTAAAACTACAGTAAGTTAAATTAAGACAAGAGAGTTAATATAATCTGGGGTTCTCTGAATACAGTGATTTTGACACGTTTAGTTCTAAACATTTAAATTGAACACACGGTCCTTCGACTTTCAAATTGTTACCATTAGTGGTTCAAGGTAACCATCAATAGTCCTTCAACTATCATATTTTAACCCGTCGTGGTCCTTCACATTTGAAAGTTGAGGGAGCATGAGTGGTTAACTTGGACTAGGGATCGATAACAATTGCGATGGTTAAACGGAGGTGGTTAATCACACAATTGCGATGTACTTGTGGTGTCTTGTTAGTAGTTATCCAAGTCATTGGGTAAACGCTCTTCTATGGGTAGAGTATTGGTATAATACTTCATTTCACTTTTCCCTCAAGACAACCCCGTTTCAGGTGGTCTATGGTTGTAATCCTCCTCACCTAATCCCTTTTGAATTAGTCACTGCTCGAGTAGCTACTGTGGATGAGTTCCTACAGACGCGAGATGAAATTCTGGCCCATGCACGTCATCACCTTCACGAGGCTCAGGCTCATATGCGAGAACAATATGATAATCATCACAAGGAAGTAAACTTTGAGCCTAATCAGTGGGTTTAGATTCGTCTACAACACTACAAGCAACATTCTCTTACCCCTAGACAATTCCATAAGTTATCCCCGAGATGGTATGGTCCTAATAAAATTTTGCAACGCAATGGTCCTGTGGTATACAGAGTAAAACTGCTTGAGAATTGAAAAATTCATAATGTATTTCATGTCTCCAAACTAAAGGCTTTCCTCCTTCGCAACTCCCGACCTTGCTACAAATCATTGATGGTCAACTGGTCCTCCAGCCTCAAAGGGTTTACGTTCTATGCTCACTCGTGGTTCACTGAAAAATGTCATTGTATTTTAGGACATTTCAACGATTTTGTTGACGGATGACAAAAATGGTCATGTCATAATAATACTAGGATCAAAAAGAAGTGTTTTGAAAAAGAATGACTAAAAGTGGATTACCACCTATAAATCTAGGACCAAAAATGAAATTAACTCTTTTAAAAATGTTATAAATAATATTAAGTAGTGGACATTATTATAAAGTATATAACGGTTGTAACTGTTTCTGTATTTATGTATCCATTATGTATTTCCGTTATTGTTTGTATTATATATATGTCCCTTGTAACATATACATTGCTAATGAAATGAAAAACTCCCTACTCTTTGTTGTCTCTCACTCTCTCTATCTCTTCTCTCTATCTCTTTTCTATTTACCTGTAATGTTCATCGGTTAGAGCTAATGGCCAACGGGCACAACAAACAAATTCCTAACAAAATAGAGATTATATGATACGCTATTTTAAAATTAATTTCTACTTATAAATTAACTGATATGTGTGTGTGTGTGTGTAAAGCTATGAATATAAAATGATATTTGTGTGTGTGTGTGTGTAAAGCTATGAATATAAAATGATATTTTTATGTGTGTGTGTGTAAAGCTATGAATATAAAATGATATTTTTATTAATAAATAAAAGAAAAGAGAAAGTATTTAAACGGGCATCGCATGCACATTAATTTAATGAGCCTATTGGACTATATACTAGTGGAATCTCTTAAACTCTAATGGGCTGAAAATACCAACTTTAGCCGAAAAGGAGAGGCAATTTTACTGTAGACCATGGAAACTTTTATCATCGACCAGAGTGCAAAATACATTGTGCACCCCGATCCAAAATGACGTCGTTTTGAATTTCTTTTAATTAATGACTTTTTTGGAAATTCTGTTTCTCGTTCGGCTGTTAACTTATAAGATGAGTTCAGTATATTTTGTGATGATATTCTGTGTATTCTGTCCACGAATTTTGTACATCCCTTTCAATTATGTATGTTAATAACTTGAGTAGTGTAAGATGAGTTATGCGTAGATTTTGATGTGTTTGTGTATTTGGTGTTATCATTTATGTACATTATGGTTATGAATTATGTGCATTATGACTATGGATTATGTGTGTTAACGATTGGACTAGTGTAAACGCTAAGATTAGTTTTTTTTTTTTTTGAAATCACACTAAGATTAGTTATTTGTACTTGTGTGATAATTTTCTATGCATTATGTTTTGACATTCTGTGTATTCTTTATACGGATTCTGTGTATTCTTTACACAAATTCTGTGTATGGTATTTGAAACCAATAATGCATAGAATTATATACTAGAATACACATAAACACTCAATAGAATACACAGAATCACTACCCTAAGTATTAGCATTTCTGTTTCATGAGATATGGTATTGAAATTACTAATGTACAGAATTAAATACTAGAATACACATAAACATTCAATAGAAAACACAGAATCACTATAAGTATTATCATTCCTATTTCATGAGATATCGTATTGAAATTACTAATGTATAAAATTATATAATAGAATACACATAAACACTCAATAGAATACACAAAACTACATATAATAGGGATTAGACAGACGGAATCCGTCGCGCATCAACTCCTCACTAACTTAGTTAAACGACGTCGTTTTGGACCAGGTCTACCTTGCAAGATGGAGCCAGGATCAAAATACACAATTTGCATACTGAATGTTCACAATTTATATACTGAATGTTTACAATTTGAATTATGAATATTCAGTATGTAAATTGTGATGGGTCTACCTCGCAAAGTGGACCTAGGTCCATGGTATAACTATTGGCCAACAGTTATTGTTGTGTGGATCACAGTCCAAAAACGTCATTTAAAAAATTTTACGCAACCTACTGCAACATACATTTTTATAGCTCATAATGTACATTATTCTAACTCAGAAAGTACATTATTCTAAATCACAAAATCTATTATTTTACCCCAAAAATTTCATTACACATAAAGTATATTATTCTAACACATAAAATACGTTAGTCTAACACAAACCATGATTGAATGTATAACAACTCAAAAGGAGAAGCTCTAACCATTTACATTTTACTTTTCTTTCTTCTTTTTTTTTCACAAAATAATGAGTTTATGATCTGCCAAATACTATGTAGTGTGACGATACCTTGTTATCATTTCAAATGGGTGTGGTTACAAGATCGAACTTTGGAAATATTGATTCTTTTAACTAAAAGTAATTGAGAAAGTTTAGAGCAGATAATGATCTCCCTTGCTGTCACTACACAAAAAAATTGTGCAATGAACTTCACCAAAAGAGAAATAATAACAAAAATTTAACTCATAACTTGTTAATAAAAACATTATGTTCCACTCACTTATCAACTTTTTTGAAATAACTACTTTGCTTCTTGATTTCTATAAGGGAGGGGTACTGTGTTGGTCTGATTTCACAGCTAACTTTTTATTATCACCAAAAAATAAAAACTTTTTATTGTCTTGTAAAGTTGATTAAATAAAATCAGAACATTTTATTGTTGTTAGTGCACTTGAGGAAAGTAATGAATAGATTATTGAATGTGATATATTTTATAAGTTTTATTTAACGCAACAATGCTGAATTATATTTAATACAATCACATAAGTATACAGTTCTTATATCGTGGACCGTGGTCCCAAAACGACGTCGTTTCAGTAAGTTAAGTGGGAGACGGAGCCCGTAATTGACACTACAGTTCATCTCAAAAGATACTGCCTTACATTTGTTTTGATATTATCGAATGAAACTGTAGTTATATCGAAATGTAACTGTAGTTGTGTAGAAATGTAACTGCAGTGTATATGAACTGATACTGAATAACAGTTTCACTTTTGTGTTTTATATTATCGAATGAAACTGTAGTTATATCGAAATGTAACTGTAGTTGTGTTGAAATGTAACTGCAGTGTATATGAACTGATACTGAATAACAGTTTCACATTTGTGTTTTTATATTATCGAATGAAACTGTAGTTATATCAAAATGTAACGATAGTTGTGTTGAAATGTAACTGCAGTGTATATGAACTGAAAGTGAGTTGCGCGAATTCATCCGTCTGTTTTCATTAATCAAAACGATGTCGTTTTGATCCGCGGTCCACAATGCATTGTGGACCACGATCCACGATATAATTTGCGATAAGGATAACTAGTTATATTAGTTATTACCAACATTGTCCCAGAAATTATTCCTCCGTACATTTTTATATTCCCTTTCCTTATTAAAGTGTCATAAAATAATTAGAAGGTAATGTTGCATACTTGCATTGCAAACTTCTACTAGGCATATATTCTATCTATACATAAGGAAGCAAGAATCATGTTCTATCCACATAATCATATTTTTGGGACATAAATATATTTTTTGACCTATAATAAAAGCATCGTAAATTTTAAAGTACAAAATATTTAATTATTATTATTATTATTATTATGGTATAGGAGGGGAACCCAAGGAGAACCACTATGGCTCCTCGCTAACTCTTCTAGCATTTTTTTTTTTTTGCAACCTTCGCTAAGGCCTTCCTCAATAGTTGTAATTTTGATGTGGTTTTTGATGAGTTTTTGCAAGTATGGTTAGGAAAGAGGCAATGGGGTGGAGGAAAAAAAAATAATAATAATAAAAAATAAAACAAAATCTAAAACAGAAAAAAAAGAAAAAAAAAAGTTTTATATATATATATTTATATAAAGTATGATTTACGACTGCGCCTCACATGCGCAGGTTCTTCCTGTGCAGTGTCCACCATTTTCTATCAAAAACTCATATTTGCAGTGAAAAAAATATGGCTAAAAACTCATTCTCCCATTTGTGTAAAAACTTATGGGTTAGTTTTTTGGTCTAAAAACTTGTGTCAAAATGAAAAAATGGAGAAGGCCTAACTCTTCTAGCACTTAAAATCCCTGGATGGCCATCAATGAATTATTATTATTATTATTATTATTATTATTATTAACGTAAAGGTTCCAAAAAAACAAAAAACAAAAAACAAAAAAAAACAAAAAAAAAAACAAAAAAAAAAAAACCTAAAAGTACACAACTGTATGTGAAAGAATTGCAAGATTTGGAATCTTTCAATTTCTATTTGCATTTAAAAAACATTAAATAAATAAATAAATAAAATCCAAGTGGAGTGGGACGTAAGATTGATAGGTGTATTTAGTGTATATTATTTTAGATAATTATTATTGGGGAGACCATGGTCAACGCAATGACGGAGCTGTGTAAATCATATTATTATCAAATAATATACTTTTAATTTATTAAAAATGCACGTTGAGTTTTGAAAAAATATATTATTTGAATACTAAAAATACATTATTTTATATAATATACATTAAGCACTGTGTGGACAATAATTGGCCTATTTTAGGGATGAGTTTGATGTACGGCAATGTAATCTTTTAGGATATCTTATACTCTTTTAGGGTGCATTTGGTTTCTTTTAGGGTGCATTTGGTTGGGGACAAAGGAAGAGTGTCCAAAGGGCATATACATAGATTTGGGTAAACACATGCAATTTTGTTGCAGTTGAACTACTAATGATGAATAGATATTCCATGGATTTCACGTCTTATTGAACTGATATTGTTATTTAAATAAATAAAAGTAGAACAAGCTAGGTGAAAATCCAATGTGGCCTGGGGATTTATCTTTCAATACAACACCATCATCATCATGTAACAAAATAAATTCCTTCACAACCTCATAAAAATAAAAAAAGTAATAGAACACAAGAAGAGTTAAAAACACCTTGGCTTCATGACAATGGTGGAGTGCTTCAAGATGTGGAGACTGAACTGGCCACCCTTTTCTGTGGTGTCCACCTTGGAGTGTCCTGGAGGGGGCAAGAGTTCAAAGTTCTGAACCAGGCGCCCCAGCACGATTCCGAGGATTGGCAAGGCCAGGATGATCCCGGGGCAGCTCCTCCTGCCAACGCCAAACGGGAGGAATCTGAAGTCATTGCCATTGGCCTCGACGTGCTTCTCCTCTTCAAAGAACCTCTCTGGGCGGAACTCCTCCGGGTTCTTCCAGGTCGAGGGGTTGTTAGCTAGCCACCAAGCGTTCACCAAGATTTTGCTCTCTGCAGGGATGTCGTACCCTCCGAGCTTGGCGTCGTGGAGGTTCATGTGGGGGACCAACAGAGGAATTGCCATTCTAAGACGAAGTGTTTCTTTGATCACGGCCTGAAGGTATGGAAGTTTGTGGGTGTCTGGCTTGATCACGGCCTGAAGGTATGGAAGTTTGTGGGTGTCTGGCTCGGTTAGCTGAACTCCCGGTCCCAGAACTGCATCAATCTCTTCGCGAAGTTTCTTTTGGATCCCCAGGTTGTTAACCAGTTCTGCAATGCCCCACTCGATCGACCACAGGGTTGTTTCAATTGCTGCAACAAATAATCCATCCATCATATTAGCAATTACCATGGTCATTGTCTTACCAAAAGACACTAATTTCAGCTCTTTAGATGTTGGTTTCATTAGTATTTATGTAATCAATTACCACAATCTCTTTAAGGAAGTGTAATAGTTTAGTCATGAAACAGAAGAATTACATGTCTCTGTCAGGAGTGACCTTAAGATTAGTAAAAAGACATAATATTGTTTGAGGCAAGCTTTGTAGGTGAGATATCAGGTGTTCTTTGCCACCAACCAATCCCCAAAAACCACTATTTCTAAACCATTCAATTAGCATGCTGATGTGGAGATATTACCATCTCACACTAGTAAAGGGGAAGCTCAAATCATGACAAACACCAAATCCCAAATCAAACAACCACCAAGGAAGCCTCTCCTCAATGTCCCTTGTCACCAATTCTAACTTACTGAGAATTAGGGAACTAAAAAAACAAAAATGTTGGTGGAGGCCGACGAAGGGCTAAGCCCGTTAATTGGTGGCTAGTCATTGGGCAGAGGCCGATAAAGGGTAAAGTCCAACACCCTGCCTCTCGACTCAGTCTATAAAACAAATAAAATTGTGCCTCCCCTACCGGCTATAGCTTTTGAAGTAGTGGTAAGCATTTGATTTAACAAAAAAGAATCAATCACTCCTCCACACTTAAACAGAGCCAAAAACAAATCAGCCCAACCATGTATAGTTGTAGTCAAAGGTGATAAGTTTGAAAATTCCTGTTCTCAAATTAGATTTGCATACTTCAATGTATCTCACAGAAGCATACAGAAATTTTGGGATTTGTCCAAGGGTTGACTTGGTGAATTAATAGACATGTAAATATGCAATTCGACCCTACTCAATTAAAATAAAAAACAGCAAGGATATTCCATAATATAAGGACAAAAGTGGGAGAGTGGTGAATCATACCAGCAACATTAATGTTCTCAACAATGTAGAGGACATTATCCTCATTGATCTCTCCCTTTTGCTGGGCTTCAAGAATGTGATCTATGGCACATTTCAGACTGTTGTTGTCCATGCCCTTTGTGCTTGAAAGCTTCCTGCAACATCCAAACCAAGAATCTCAGAGACTAATAAATCTTGAAATAAAACACTTGAAAGAGATTCTTTTTGAAAGGTTAAATTCCCAATCCCGAGGTATAAGAGGATGTATTTAAATTAACAAGGCCAAATGCAGAGCTCAATTTGTTGAAGTGAATTAAATTATGTAAAGATGAATCCAAGAAAGAAAAGAAAAATTACTTTCTCTCCTCAACAAAGTGGTCCTTGAATAGCTGCAGTCTCCTCTCCTTAACCTCCTTGCAGATCTTCAAGTAGCCTCGGAGGAAAGGCCTCAAAATGGGGATGAAATCACCATAGTTGTAATCAAAGCTCTGTGCCAGCCTACTCCTCTCACCATTCAAAGCTCTGAGCTTCTTAAACATGGGGTCCTCCTCGCTCTCGAACCTCCGGTCAAACATAATCCTGAACAGATTGTTGTACATCATGAGCTGCAAGCGGCGGCGGAGAACAATCCCGGTGGTCGCCGCCTCCGGATTCTTCTTCACCTCCTCCACCACCAACCCGATCTCGTCCTCCCACCCTCGCCGGTACTGCTGCACAACCTTGTTGGTGAAGAAGGGCACCGTCATGATCCGCCGCATCTTCCGCCAGTGGTCGCCGTAGACGGTGAACACCATGTCCTGCCCTTTCCCGGTGAAGATATCGAACACCACGTTCCGGGTTCGGGACCCGAACTCCACCCCTTGCGTGTGGAGAACCTCCTTCGCTAGCTCCGGCGACGACACCACCACCAGGTTCCTCTGCCCCATCCTCAGAAGGAAAATGTCACCGAACTTCTTGGCGTAATCGGTGAGATTCCGGTGGTTCAGGTCATCCCCGACCTGGAGCCAGTTCCCGAACACCGGCACCGGGAGAGGACCCGGCGGGAGCTTGTACTTCTTGCCGCGTAGCTTGGACACAACAATGGCGACAAGAATGGCGAAGAAGAGGCCAAGAAGGGTCTTCTCTAAGAGGAGAAGATCCATGGTTTCTTGCTAGTGCTAGTAGAAAAAGGTAGGTGGGAGAATCAGAGTGATTGAAGTGAGGGAAAGAGAAGAGAATGGGGAATTTATTTATAGAAACAAGAATGGTTGATGAAGAAGAGGGCGTTAGGTTGAGAGAGTGCGTGGTGGTAGTTGGGCACTATTGCTACCCATGAAACTTTTGGTCACACATATGTTTATATTTATGTTTAGCCTTTGTATTTTGTGTCCAAACTTTCCTACCTCACGTGTTTATTTTAAACTACCACAATACGCTCAAACATGCCCAAAAATAATATGATCACAATCCATTGGACAGAGCTTATTTAGGAACTTATAACTTATTTTAAGCTACTGATAAGCAATAAGCTCTGTTAGATAATGTTCCTAAAATAAGCTAGTAGCTTAAAATAAGAGCTTATTTTTTAATGCTACCATATTTTTGAATGCTACCTTAGGTAGCGTTTCAAAATAAGTTAGTAGCTTCCTAACTTTTTTTCCATCTTTAACCTTATTATTTTAAAGAAATGAAATCTTTTACCCTTCCCAATTAAAACCTTTTTGACTAAACGTTTTCTACTTTTTATCATCAAAATATGTTTGGTTGTAATTTCAATTTGACATTTGTGTTTGAACATTTATTTTTGTATGCTCTAATCTTATGAATTATGAACATTTTAATTTTCTTTATACGTTTTCAAATATATGTTTTTACTTTATATTTTATTAAAATATATTGATTTCACTATTTTATATTTTAATATATAAACAAACTTATTTAAATTTAAAACTATTTAAATTGTATGAAGATTTCCTTTTTAGTCTTTTTACATTTATCAGCTTATCAAAAAGATAATTTTACCAAACACTTTTAAGTATAACAGCTAGCTTAACAACTCTTCAGATTTCAGCTTCAAGCTAATAGCTTTTCAGTTTTCAGCTACTTTTCAGCTTTCAGCTAGGTTTGCCAAACATAGCCAACATTATGAACTTTGATCAAAATGATGAAGTACAGAATTCATATTCAAAAAGTATAGAATTTATAACACAAACACACATATATATATATATATGTGATATATTTACTTATTTTTCAAATTTAATTTAAGTACATAGTTTGTGTTACAATACACATAAATTACTAATTTGTTTCAGGTACACAATTCATATTTTTAAAGTATATAAATTCATAATATAAAACGCATACACCTGTACTAGAGTTCAAATTGCATTGTGGATTTTGATTAAAAATTGTAATACTTATAGAGTGTAAATGAAATTATACTAATTGATCTCTACCAGTTTAACTAGAGATATCGATGAAGGTCAACAGGTTGGATTAAAACGCCAATAAATGAAGCTTTTATTGATTCTTCGTCCGATCATTGAGACAAACTCTTGTTTAACTATGGCATCTTCGTGGTCTCTTTATGAAAATCATGCCAACTCCTCAAATTAATTAAAAACTTGTAGTTAACCGCATATTTGATGGTAACTTGTAAAAAGAGTTAATTCCAGCAATGGTCCTCCGACTATGTTGATTTTTCAAAATTAGTCCCCGACTTTTAATTTGGACAATTTAGGTCCCTTGACTTTCAAATTCTTTTCAATGTTGGTCATTTCGTCAAATTTTGGTTAAGTAGAGGTCAAATGAAGGGGTAAAATTGTCCGTTCACATGTTTAGTGTATTATTACTAGTATTTCTCCTGTCCTATACGCTGTATATATGAATATAATCTCAGTTGAAGTTTCAATCGAAGCCATAATCTCAGTCGAAATCTCTTCGGCTGAGATTATATTCATATATATAGCGTATATGACAGGAGAAATACGAGTAATAATACACTATACAGGTGAACGAACAATTTTACCCATTCATTTGACCTCTACTTAACCAAATTTGACGAAAGGACCAACATTGGAAAGAATTTGAGAGTCAAGGGACCTAAATTGTACAAATTAAAAGTCGAGGACTAATTTTGGAAAATCAACATAGTCGGAGGACCATTGCTGGAATTAACTCCTTGTAAAAATATATTAATTGCACTTTATATATAATTTTATATATATATATATATATATATATATATATATATATATATATATAATGACTTTTCCTATATTTTTCAATTGTAATAATGTTGTAACATTATATATTAGTGTAATATAAGAAATAAGTTTGATTTCATTAAAATTATAATTAAATGTTGCCATAATTATATTTAGTAATTTATCATATTTAAAATTCTTACTCTAGGAATATTAATCATATCATAATAATTATTCAAATTATCAATTATAATTTATAATCTATAGTAAAATCCTCCTATTTTATTTTACCGCCCAAACTTTTGTGGTCAATTAATTAAATATTTTATTAGTCAAATAATGAGTAAAACTTATTTGGTAAGAAAACGTAAAATGGAAATTAACTAATATCTATTAATTAATAATATTATTTTTATACTCACGTATTAACGTAATTGCATAATACCGTGTAGAAAAGACATATATATATATATATATATATATATATATATATATATATAGGGTCATGTTCAAGTGTGGCCGCGTCTTAACGTGTGAACAGTGCGGCCTCACCACTATGTATACAGATATACACCACTCAGTGTTAGAAAATTCACCACACAAATATGCATCGTTAGGAACGCATCACCCAAAAACACACCACTATGTATGCAAATATACACCACACAGTATTGGCAAATGCACCATTAGGGACATGGGAGTTATGGTGCATTATTTTGGGTGTGTGGTGTGTTTTATGGTGTTTTTGTATATTTTCATTGTGGTGTGTTTCTTAACATTGAGTGGTGTATTTCGTAACATTGAGTGGTGTGTGACCGCACGGCCACACCTAAGAGCACGGCCACATTTGATTAATATTCTATATATATATATAAAAGTAAAATCCTCCTATTTCATTTTTCTAACTTTTGTAGTCAATTAATTAAATATTTTATTGGTCAAATAATTAATAAAACTTATTTGGTAAGAAAATGTAAAAATGAAAATTAACTAATAGCTATTAATAGGTAATATTGTGTTTTATATCCATGTATTAACATAATTACATATACCGTGTAGAAAAGACATATTAATTAGGTAATAAATAATAACATAATTAGTAATATTATGTATGGTATAATTGGTTTTCTATTTTGACCAACTTCCATATAGATGGTACATATTTTGTTTACATTTTTCATTTTCGTATATATGGTAGAAAACACGAATGGAAATCAAGAATATTTGGATGCTTATTATATTTTCAGCCATTATTCAATACACAGATATTACAATATTTTCAGCTAGTATAATTATCTAATACGTAGTAATTATTATGGTAATAGAAATTAATTACATAGATGTTAGTATAATTACAATTAAATCTGGGTTGTTAGATTTTTATAATAATTACAATTCATTCATTCAGATATGGGGGAGGAAGAAAAAACTAAAAATGTGATAGGGTGAATATGAATATACTTAAGGTATAAAAGAATAATTACACATATATTTGTGTAATTGTCTAATAATTATTATGGTAATTAAGGTCGTAGGATTTATTTTTTTAATAATTAAAATTAAATTATTTCTCATTTTTTCATATTTATTTTAATTAGTAATAATATAATTACATAAATCATATTACATATCGATCTTTTAAAGATAATTGTAGACGAACGAGTTATATATTATTCAATTAATTGAGTGATAACATAAAGGAAGGAAAATCGAACCACAGAGAAAGTAAAACCAACTCTTCCTGAATCTTATTGATCAGTTGTGCTAAAGATAGGAATTGAACCCAGGTAGATGGGTTGAAAGTAAGAACAATAGACCACTAGGCTACAGTGCTTGTGGTGTTCAGATGATGTCTTGATGAGAAGCCGGGCACCCTATTTATAATAGCTTTCCCCCCTCTTGACCCGTCCACGTGTACGCTTCAAGATCCAACTTCAGTCCTTGCGCCACGTGGTCCAAGTATCACTACTGCACGCCACACCACACGTCACCGCACACCGCGCCACAACACCACATGCCGCATCACACCCCTGCACCCCTCCCTAGCCGCACCATGAGACCAGGGGCGCTAGGCCACGGCACGGCCACGCGCCGGGTGAGCCAATCGCGCCCTAGTTGGGCGTGGCCAGCGTGCCCGCCGGCAGCACCTCGGATGGTCGGACCCCGTGCCTCTCTTCCTGGATCTACTTCACCCCAGCCCATTGTCATAAGCCCACCAAGTCATAACCCATGCACAATATCCCCATCAGAAAACATAATCGATCAAACTCATCTCTTCAATTGTATTATATAAAATTTGATGTTATAATTTATATAATTATATATCAATCCAAATATTCTTAAAATATTATAACAAATCTATTCCATACATTGCACAGGTAAAAATACTAGTTTTAATATAATATAAATTCTACAATTATGAATTTAAAAAATAATTATATACTATTATTTTAAAAAATATTTTAATATAATTAAGATTTTTACACTGAGTATTTTATATATATATATATATATATATATATATATATATATATATATATATATATATATATATATATATATATATATATATATGAGGGTACAATTAGAGGTTTTTAGAGTTCAAAATTGTAATGACATACTTGCATATAATTGAACACTCATTTGACTATTTTTCCCTGAAGGGTAAGCTAATTAAGTTTATCGAACTATTTTTTCGTTTTTCTAAACTGTTAAAATTATCAAAATTTGTGGTCCTTTCATATTTGAAAAAATCACCAAAGAGTCAAAGACATACTAATACACAACAATTTATACCATGGACAACTGTCTACATAGCATTATGAGTCCTGATTTGAAACGACGAGGTACATAATTTATACACGTAAGGTACAAAATATTATAACAAAAGACACATACACATGTTATATATTTATTTATTATTCAAATATGATTTATGTACATAATTTATGTTCATAGGCACAAAATTTCACAACACAAGATACAAAAATTCATAACAAAAGACACAATTACTAATTTACTTTAGGTACAGAATTTATACTCTTAAGGTTTAGAATTTCATAACACAAAATAAATAAATAAATAAATAAAACCTCACAATATCATACACATACCCATGCAATAGGGTTCACGGTGAAAAAATACTTCATGAACTCCCAAATTTTTACTCCCACTTGTGTTCAATTTTGATTGGAAGAAAAAAAAAAGAATGGATAAACATCATGACTCCTACTAAATTAAGCCGTCAAAGCATATCATGTCATAGGGAGTAGGAAATGAAAGTAGAATTTAAAAGTCCGTATAGAATTACTCGTCCATAGTGCACTATGAACTCTGATCATGGGATAAGGATTGACTAATACACCATCATCATCATTATTATTATATTATAATAAACATAAAAATAAGGTTGACAAATATAGATAACCCACTAGTTGTGATTTAATTAGGTTTTAAGACTTGATGGGGGTTGGTGAGTCCAATTGGNAAGACTTGATGGGGGTTGGTGAGTCCAATTGGGCAGGATGTCAACAACCTCCTCATTTGAAACCATTTGGACTGCGGTTTTGAAAACGAGAAATTAATATTCTTTGTAACCTTATGATTACTTCTTCTTCTTTATTCAACTTTATAAAATCGTATTCGACTTCCCCTTTTATTCAGTGACATTTTTATTAGGGATAAGGGTCAAATAGACCCTCCAACTATATACAAAAGTGCAATTAGCCCCTTGAACTAAAAGAACATTCAATTAAACCCTTAAACTAATTAAAAGTGTGCAATTACCATTTTTAACAAGTTACCAAAAGGTAACCAGTTAATTTTGCTTGCTTAGCATCTACCTGGCATTTTATTTTTAAAAAAAATTTAAAAAAAATTAAAAAATAATAAGAAAATGCCGGCTTCTTCCTTCAAGTGAACAGAGAAGCTCGCTGGCTTCTCTTCTCCATTCATGGAGAAGCCAGAGAGCTTCTCCGTCCAAATCTGGATAGAGAAGCTCACTGGCTTCTCCGACGGAGAAGAGTCATGGGCTAGAGCAGCTTCCTTTCTTCCCTTCTCTGTTTTCGATGAAGCTTCCGGCGAGCAGAATGAATCGACAAGGCAGCAGCTCAGCGACCTTTCCCTTCTCCGGCGACGGCTGGTAGCGAGTAGCGGTGTCGCTCCTCCTTTTTTTCCGGCGAGCTAGTAGATCAGGCAATCTCTATCTCTCTCCAGCGGCGACGGACGGTTGCGGGCAGCTTCTTGGTGAAGAGCTTGTGGCTGTAACGGTGTGCGGCAGTGAAGAAAGTAGTCTATTGTGGTCTTTGTTATTAATTATTATTAGAGCTAAATGATGATGATGAAGCATATGTTATTGTTATTGAAGTCTAATAATTGTTGAAGATGGATTATAGAGCTAAAGCTATAGTTTGATAGATACTTGAAACCATGGATTAGAAGTCCATGGCGGCAGGCTGGGCAAGCTGCCAGCCTGCCAAGGCATTGTTTTTTTTTTTTTAGTATAATTAATTTACTTTTAAAAAATAAGTTTAAAAATATTAATTGACGTGGCATCTTACATGGAATCCTACGTGGCAGGAGACTTGAAGATAACATGCTATTATAGGTCAAATAGGTTAATTGCACTATTTTAACAAGTTTAAGGGTTCAATTGAATGTTTTTTTAGTTCGAAGGGCTAATTACACTTTAGTATATAGTTGGAGGGCCTATTTGACGCTTATCCCTTTTTATTAATCATGTAAGAATGTAAGATGTTCCGTGAATTATGTAACTCACATATTTGTTAAAGCGATTAATAGGCTAGATCGAGAATTTAGAATGTATTCCTACTTGTATTTTGTATTTTTTTTACTCGTTAATATAACTTTTTCGTCTTTGAGTTCAAAAGTAAAAACAAAACAAAATAAAAAGCGATCTCACTTTTTTCTTTTTTGCACACCGCACAATACGAGAAAAAACATGCGGAATTGAAGACGAAATCCATTGCAAAATATCTTGGTTATCATTTGCAAACATCTTCAAAAATAATTGTTTAATAAAAGTTAAAATGTGTACAAGAGTAAATCATGGAAATTAAGGTTACCACTCTAATTAATAAAATCCATCTTGACCACCTAACTATGTAATGTTGGAGCCAACTAGGCTTCCAAGATGGTTGAATGTTAAGAGCATCGCCAATAGAGAATTTTAGAGAAATTCTTTCCAGAATAAAAATTTAGGGTGAGATTTTTTAATTTTTTTTTTCCTGTAAAATCAAGATTTTGTGGGACACAAATCGGGAAAGTGGGAAAAAGCGGTGGTCTAACTTGCGCGTGTGTGAAACTGCCACATCCAGCATTTTTTTTAAAAGAACTTTTTCTTCTCATAATTTTTTTCTCTTTCCTTTTTTTTTTTTTCCCATTTTTCCTTTTCTCTCTTCCCACTCTTTCCTACATTGCAAAATATATATAGGAGGGCATTCAGGTGAGAACCAACTGCCCATGAGAGAATTGAGAACCAATCGCATTCGCAGCCATCCACGTGTCCAGATCTAACGGTCAGAAACACTGTTTAAAAAAATACGGTGACATTTTTTTTTAAATAATAGAACTTTGAAATGCAAGTAAATTGTGTTAAAAGTGCAAGTAGCATGTTCATATAATGCACCTAAGTGCAAGTAAAAAATATTAAAAGTACAAGTAAAATGCATTAAAAGTGCAACAAATAATGTAAACTAAGTATCAATATTAAGTGCACCCAACATTATAATTAGTTGCACCAAATGTTATCTTTAAGCACAATGTGAAAGACATTATCATTATGTGCAACAATGTTAAAAAAGATAAATTATTTGCAATATTAAGTTAAAATGGTTGCACTTTTAAGTGATTTTACTTGCACTTTTTACTTGCATACTTGCACTAGTTACTTACACTTTTAACACATATTACTTGTAACAAAGTTCAAGTTATTTACGAAAATGTCACCGCATCTTTTTTTTTAAAAAAAAATTACATCTGACCAATTAAATCTGGGCACGTGAACGGTTGCAATAGGTTCTTGATTCTTTCCTGGGCATTGGTTCTCAAATGAGCGCGCCTATATATATATATATATATATATATATATATATATATATATATATATATATATATATATATGGTTGCACTCTCGTGCGAACTCTCGCCCAGGTAGGAAATGAGAACGCTCCACAACCATCTACGTGTCCAGATCAACGAATCAGATGCAATTTAAAAAAAATGCAGCGGTGGCATTTTCGTAAATAACTGGAACTTTGGTGCACATAGTTTCACTTAAAATTGCACATAGTTTCACTTAAAAGTGCACCTATTTTCGCACCTATTTTTGCACCTATTTTCACTTACAAATGCGAGTAATTTACCTTGTTAATATTCATGCACCTATTTTCGCAAATACTTTCACTTACAAATGCAAGTAATTTACCTTGTTAATATTCATGCACTTGGTGCAACCTAGGTGCACCTAGTTATAACATTAGGTGCACCTAATTATAACATTAGGTGCACCTAGTTATAACATTAGGGTGCACTTAGTATTGATGCTCAGTGTACAATTCACTTGCATCTGTAATACATTTTACTTGCATTTGCAATACATTTTATTTGTACGTGTGCAAGTAATTCACTTTGTTAACATTCATACACCTGGGTGCAACCTATGTGCACCTAGTTATAACATTAAGTGCACCTAGTTATAACATTAGGTGCACTTAGTATTGATGCTCATTGTATAATTTACTTGCACTTGTAATATATTTTACTTGCACGTGTGCACCTATTTTCACTTACAGGTGCAAGTAATGCACCTATATAGGATCGCGTTCAGGTGCGTATTGGCCGTCCAAGAGAGAACTGCGGACAAATCACAGCGCGTCACGTGTCCGGAATGTAGTTGCACAGAACGTTATAACTAGGTGCACGCAATGTTATAACTAGGTGCACATAGGTGCACCCAGATGCATAAANATTTGCAATACATTTTATTTGTACGTGTGCAAGTAATTCACTTTGTTAACATTCATACACCTGGGTGCAACCTATGTGCACCTAGTTATAACATTAAGTGCACCTAATGTTATAACTAGGTGCACCTAATGCTATAACTAGGTGCACATAGGTTGCAACTAGGTACATGAATGTTAACAAAGTAAATTACTTGCACAAGTGCAAGTAAAATGTATTGCAGATGCAAGTAAACTGTATTACAGGTGCAAGTGAATTGTACAGTGAGTATCAATACTAAGTGCACCTAATGTTATAACTAGGTGCACCTAATGTTATAACTAGGTGCAACCTATGTTATAACTAGGTGCACCTAGGTTGCACCCAAATACATGAATATTAACAAGGTAAATTACTTGCATTTGTACGTAAAAGNAAGTGAAAATAGGTGCACACGTGCAAGTAAAATGTATTACAAGTGCAAGTAAATTGTACAATGAGCATCAATACTAAGTGCACCTAATGTTATAACTAGGTGCACCTAATGCTATAACTAGGTGCACATAGGTTGCAACTAGGTACATGAATGTTAACAAAGTAAATTACTTGCACAAGTGCAAGTAAAATGTATTGCAGATGCAAGTAAACTGTATTACAGGTGCAAGTGAATTGTACAGTGAGTATCAATACTAAGTGCACCTAATAAGTGAATTGTACAGTGAGTATCAATACTAAGTGCACCTAATGTTATAACTAGGTGCACCTAATCAATACTAAGTGCACCTAATGTTATAACTAGGTGCACCTAATGTTATAACTAGGTACCTAATGTTATAACTAGGTGCACCTAATGTTATAACTAGGTGCAACCTATGTTATAACTAGGTGCACCTAGGTTGCACCCAAATACATGAATATTAACAAGGTAAATTACTTGCATTTGTACGTAAAAGTATTTGTGAAAATATGTACATGAATATTAATAAGGTAAATTACTTGCTTGTAAGTAAAATAGGTGCGAAAATATGTGCACTTGTAAGTGAAACTATGTGCACTTGTAAGTGAAAATAGGTGCACCAAAGTTCCAGTTATTTACGAAAATGCCACCGTGTCATTTTTTTAAAATTGCATTTGATTCGTTGATCTGTACACGTGGACGACTGTGAAGCGTTCTCATTTCTTACCTGGACGGCAGTTCGCATGGGAATGCATCCCTCTATATATATATATATNATATATATATATATATATATATATATATATATATATATATATATATATAGATTTTTATTCAAATGTGGCCGTGCTCTTAGGTGTGGCCGTGCGGTCACACACCACTCAATGTTACGAAATACACCACTCAATGTTAAGAAACACACCACAATGAAAATATACAAAAACACCATAAAACACACCACACACCCAAAATAATGCACCATAACTCCCATGTCCCTAATGGTGCATTTGCTAATACTGTGTGGTGTATATTTGCATAGCTAGTGGTGTGTTTTTTGGTGATGCGTTCCTAACGATGCATATTTGTGTGGTGCATTTTCTAACACTGAGTGGTGTATATCTGTATACATAGTGGTGAGGCCGCACTGTTCACACGTTAAGACGCGGCCACACTTGAACATGACCCTATATATATATATATATATATATATATATATATATTTGTTCAATTTGTTAAATTATATCCTGAATCAATAAATTTGTTCTCAAGTTCATGGGGGTAAAAAAAAGCATAGGGAGGGTTAAAAAGTTGAGAATGGGAGTATAAAATGTAGGTAGGATTTGGTCCCGGGTGTCCGGCAGGCAGAATTGAACCTGCGGCGGTGGTGGCATGTTGTGTTCTGGTGAAGGACTAATTATTATTATTATTATTATTATTATTATTAATTTCCCCTCCCCTCCCCTCTTTATACTCAGTCGTTTGTGGTCGTTGTCAATGCCAAACCACCTCAGATAGGATTTAATTCACGAGTTCATTACATCTCATTTCTCCTTTTAAGTAGTATTGACTCTATTATGATGTAGTATATGTTCATAACTATTTTCTCAATACTAAGTGCACCTAATGTTATAACTAGGTGCACCTAATCAATACTAAGTGCACCTAATGTTATAACTAGGTGCACCTAATGTTATAACTAGGTACCTAATGTTATAACTAGGTGCACCTAATGTTATAACTAGGTGCAACCTATGTTATAACTAGGTGCACCTAGGTTGCACCCAAATACATGAATATTATTAACAAGGTAAATTACTTGCATTTGTAAGTAAAAGTATTTGCGAAAATATGTACATGAATATTAATAAGGTAAATTACTTGCTTGTAAGTAAAATAGGTGCGAAAATATGTGCACTTGTAAGTGAAACTATGTGCACTTGTAAGTGAAACTAGGTGCACCAAAGTTCCAGTTATTTACGAAAATGCCACCGTGTCATTTTTTTAAAATTGCATCTGATTCGTTGATCTGTACACGTGGACGACTGTGAAGCGTTCTCATTTCTTACCTGGACGGCAGTTCGCATGGGAATGCATCCCTCTATATATATATATATATATATATATATATATATATATATATATATATATTTGTTCAATTTGTTAAATTATATCCTGAATTAATAAATCTGTTCTCAAGTTCATGGGGGTAAAAAAAAAGCATAGGGAGGGTTAAAAAGTTGAGAATGGGAGTATAAAATGTAGGTAGGATGTGGTCCCGGGTGTCCGGCCGGCAGAGTTGAACCTGCGGCGGTGGTGGCATGTTGTGTTCTGGTGAAGGACTAATTATTATTATTATTATTATTATTATTAATTTCCCCTCCCCTCCCCTCTTTATACTCAGTCGTTTGTGGTCGTTGTCAATGCCAAACCACCTCAGACAGGATTTAATTCACGAGTTCATTACATCTCATTTCTCCTTCTAAGTATTATTGACTCTATTATGATGTAGTATATGTTCATAACTATTTTCTCAACTTATTGAAGCATAAAGAGTCAATATTGTCTCTACTGAGTCTCGAACCCACCACTTCCATATAGGAGTGCAACCGGGCCACAATTTCTATTTTTACTCTTTCACTTTTATTTCATAATGTGACAATTGATTGTTAGTTATCTTTATCTATGGGTCTTACAAAATTTTTAAATATCAAAATTTTCAATTGTTATATGGTGGACCCTGATCATTTTATTCTATAATGTGACAATTGATTATTAGTTATCTTTATTCTATGGGTTCCAAAAATTTTCAATATCAAAATTTTCAATTGTTATATCGTGGATCTTGGTCCTAAATGACGTAATTTCGAATTTTAATTTTGACGGCGACAATTTGTTGTTCAATTCACGTTACAGATTTTTTATTTCTGTAAAGCATGTATATGTATGTTGTGTACTTGTGTTATGCTTTTTTGTATCTCATGTTATGTAATTCTGTATCTTAAACGTATGAATTTTGTATCTGAAATAAAGTAAATATATTCGCTTTTGTGTCTTGTGTTATGCGTTTTTGTGTCCTATGTTATACGATTCTATACCTTAAGAATATTGATTTTGTACCTGAATATGTGTTTTGTGTTATGCATTTCTGTGTTTCATGTTATGCAATTATGTACCTTAAACATATGGATTTTGTACCTGAAATAGGTTAGTAGTTGTGTAACACACAACATATTGTGTGTCTTATTCTACGAATTTATGTATTGTATTATGAAATTATGTACCTATATGACATATTATCTACATAAATTAGATTTGAGAATAAGTAATATATAACATATGCATGTGTCTTGTGTTGTGAATTTTTGTGTCTCGTGTTCTACAATTTATATGTTAAGAGTATTGATTCTGTAAAAATGAATAAATTAAAATTTTTGTTGAAACCTGATAAATGAAAAACTACAGAATCTGTTAAAGCTTAAATATCAAAATGACGATGTTTTGGTCAAGGTCCAAAATGTTATGTGGACCTTGGTCCACGATATAAATTACTCAAAATTTTGTGAGAATGAGTAAAAATTGAGAGTAGAATTTGAAGGTAGAAATAGTATTTTCCTTAATTCACTGCTCCGCTACAGTTAATTTAGGTAATGCCGTAATGGGATTCATTTCCATATTAATCACATTTTTAGTATCTCTTATGCATATTCATAGGAAGCCCATTGATGTGATGATTAGATATGTATATCTTTAACAGGGTTTTGGTTAGAGGTGAGAATTAGAGGAAAAAGAATTGTAATTCAATGAATAAAGTAGGAATTGAAATTACAGTATTTAATATGCAGGAATAGGAGAATAACTAAAATGCTCTTATGTTGTAGTAGTAATAATAATAGTAATAATAATTATAATGTTATTATTATTTCAACAACAACAACAACAACAACAACAACAACAATAATAATAATAATAATAATAATAATTCCTTCAAAAATTATTTTTTTTAAAAAAAGCAAGGGATACGGGAGGAGGGGCAAAATTTTCTTCATACCAACAAAATTGTCCCCCCTCTCCAACCAACGGTGTAATTCGGCAATTCATTGAATTGCAATTCCTTTACACCCAAAATCATCTCAACCAAACACTCCATAAAGGTTTATTTTTAATATATTATTTAAAAATGAATTTATTTCATATTAACAAAATCATCTCAACCAAACACTCCATAAAGGTTTATTTTTAATATATTATTTAAAAATGAATTTATTTCATATTAAAAATTAATATTTATCAGTGATTTATTTTACAATGTGAATTGTAGTTCATGGAATAATTTGTCAAAAATTAGAATGAAGGTATTTTGTGGTTAGATGAGGAAATAGATGGGTATGAATTGAAATATGAAAGAAGACAACATTTATGTGTACGTTGGTGTGTTAGGTTGCAATCAAACGTAAGCGACTAAGCTTTTGGTGTTAGGTTGCAACCCATTTTGACGTTTGGTAGATGGGCGTAGTTGGTGGGCAGATGACTCCTTCCTCTTCTCTCTCCTGCTCTATTAGTTTTATTTTTCCTTTAATCACTTTTGACTTTTTTTTTTCTTCCTTTTTAAGTGACAAAAAAAATTCATAGGCACCATCTAATAGCGTGTATTAGATCAATATTTCATTGATCTTAATTGGTAAAGGGTTACGAGTAAGTAAATCAATTTAGGTAGTTTGTAACATAATGACATATGTGGCTCTGAGGATATTGACTCTTTACACTTCAATAAGTTGAAAAAGTATATATGAATAGATAGTATATTGTAATACAGTTAGTAGTACTTAAAAAAAGGGTTAAGCATAATTGACTTTTTCTTTTCTTTAGTACAGTACAAGCAATTTACAAAATATGTGTTTCCCGTAAGTATCACAATTGAAAGATGTATTAGGTTTTCATTAAAAGTTTAAACTCACAATTGAGCTCCATATTTATTATTTACGTACTATATACTATATACCCAGTGTGATTCTTCACATGCACAGACGCATTACTATTATTTTTTATGCACTAGGCAACACGAAAATACTTACGGTGATACTAAATTGAAATATGAGCTCCTTTTAACTAAAATACTAAATTAATAGTTTAACTGCATTATTATTATTATTATTATTATTATTATTATTATTATTTATTCATTATGTGCTCTAATACTTAATCATGAAGTTTTCTTCTTATTCAACAAATTTGATTTGTGAGTCGTTTATAAGGATTATTGTGCCAAAAAGGATGGACAAGTAAATGAAGAATTATTCTTGTATTTGAAGATTACAAGTTTGATTCTTGTTAAAATTCTTTTGATTTAGTCCATCATATAAGATATTTTCAGTATAATTTTTAAGATATTATACAAGAATAAAATTATTCAGTGCATACCGGTGAAATTAATGTATTTCAATTTCATCTATCAAACGAGTCAATCAATTTACAATATAAAAAAAAATATTTGCAATGAGTCACATCACACAATACAAATACCATAAAATGATGGAATTATTTATGAATTTACAAGTAGATTTGAAGGTTAATGAATGATAGGAAATAGAGCATATGGCAATCACGAAAACAATAAATAATTACCTAGAGCCATGCCGACAAATATAATTTAATTGTTCAAAACACATCATTAAATTGTTCATGCACATAATAAATTTGTTCACCTTAAATATAATTTTCGCATTGTTAAATTTTAAATATTAATATTTTCTTTTAAATATCATATACTAAACCATCGTAGACCACGGTCCACAATGCATTGTGGACCGTGGTCATTGATACTACAGTTCATCGCAAAAGATACTGCCTTACATTTATTTTTATATTATCGAATGAAACTGTAGTTATATCAAAATGTAATTGTAGTTGTGTTCAAATGTAACTACAATGTATATGAACTGATACTGAATAACCGTTTAACATTTGTTTTTATATTATCGAATGAAACCGTAGTTATATCGAAATGTAACTGTAGTTGTGTTGAAATGTAACTGCAGTGTATATGAACTGATACTGAATAATATTTTCACATTTGTGTTTTTATATTATCGAATGAAACTGTAGTTATATCGAAATGTAACTGCAGTTGTGTTGAAATGTAAATGCAGTTGTGTTGAAATGTAATTGCAGTTATGTTGAAATGTAACTGCAGTGTATATGAACTGAAACTGAATGACGCGGAATGGAGGTCGTTTCATCTGTCTATTTTCATTAATCAAAATGACGTCGTTTTGATTCGTGGTCCACAATTCATTGTGGACCGCGGTACACGATATAATTTGCGATTGACTAATTTTAACTTCTCACATGACAGTTGACACTGCTGCGAACCCAACAAGCTCTTCTTAAGATTTTTAGTAAAATACCTACATTGACTAATTTTAATGTTTCACATTCGTTAGTTTTTTTGTGATTCGATAGATTGTTCAAACATTAATTAAATAGTTATGTTGTGAAGTGTGAAATTATAAATAAGAATTAGTTTTTCACACACATTGCACGAATGAGATAATACTTAATGATTATTTTTAAATAAGTATTTGGCTAAAGTGTCATCCCACACCATGAACTATTCCTGATTATTCATGTCGCACCATAGTCTTCACTAACTGATATTTTGAGCTATAAACTAATTCTTTTTTTCTGCCTAGCCTTTTTTGTAGGTTTCCGGTATACAATGTGACATGTCACCGGTTTCATGATGATTTGGACTTATTTATTA
This sequence comes from Ipomoea triloba, assembly GCF_003576645.1. Classification (NCBI taxonomy): domain Eukaryota; kingdom Viridiplantae; phylum Streptophyta; class Magnoliopsida; order Solanales; family Convolvulaceae; genus Ipomoea; species Ipomoea triloba. Next base: position 8,999,184 of record NC_044922.1, on the reverse strand, counting down.
ATGACATGGCTTTAATTAAATGACATGGCTTTAATTAAATGAGATAAAGATAGCGATGAATCTGCGCGACCTCAAGCTTTGTTTTCGCTTTCACGAACTCCGCCATTGAATCTTTCTTCAAGTCAGTAGTTGAAGGTGCGACAACACAGATGTGGGGCAAAGAATTGACTCCAAATTGCAAGAAAGTCTGAGGGATTCCTGAAATTCAATGTTGAAGAATAAGAGCTTGCTGTTGATTGTTGAATCGAGGTTGTTTGTGAGGAAACCGGGTCTCTTTATCTTCCTAAAATGTAAGCATCCCAGATCGGAAAAAACGCATTTTGAAGGACACCCAGATCTCCTTCCTCCAAATTGTACATTGTTCCAGCTTAAATAGAATCGAAATGGCCCATAATCATCAATTGAACCTCAAAAGCCAAGCACCAACATCAAACTCCATATGGCTTTGCTGATCTTAGAAGTGGGGTAGGGGTGCATTGGTGTGTCCGTTCCTTCTTGTGAAGGGAAAAAATCGAGAAATGGATGGATAGGATTATAGGAATGAAGATCAAGAGTTAGAACTTAGAAGGAAGAGTTTTCCGATGGGTAGTGGTGTGTGCGTCGTAGGGTCATGGTGTGTGCATGGGTATTGATAGTTGGTGATTGGGCCGGCACTGTGTAGTGGTGTGTGCGTCGTTGGGTATTGTTGTGTGCGTCGTAGTGTATTGATGGGTAGTGGTGTGTGCGTCGTTGGGTGTGTTCATACTACTAGGTAGTTTATGGTTGTTTATGAGGATATTTAATGTGAAGTACATTACACCATTTTTTCTGTCTCCATATTGATATTTTAATGTTTTATTTTGGTGTTTGATTGGTAAGGGTTTAGGATTATTTGTTGGTGTGTGCATAGGAGAGATAGTTTTTGTTTGGTTTTGAGATTATTTTATGCGAATTACATTATGTCAATTTTCATATACGTTATGGATTTTTGCATGATTGATTTCGGTATTAGTTTGGTAAGGGTTTGCGTTAATGTTTTAGCGGGTGGAGGGACGCCAATTTACAGCGTTGTATTATATTATTCATGTTGTGCTGGTGTGTGCGTGTGTGAGTGGTAGCGTGTGCGTAACCTCGGCTTTTGTAATATAAAATTTATTTTCTGTTTTGGAGAGAGCTAATAGTGTATGTTTAAGCCGAATTACCGTGCGTGCATTACTGTGTAATTGTAATAAATACTTGAATTTAGGAGTACGCACTAATGTGTATGGATTTGGGAGTTTGTGCGTTTGCGATGTGGTTTGATGAGTTGGTGTGTGCGTTGTAGTTTGATGGTGTGTGCACACGACTGGCCGGTTTGTGCTTGTCCTCGATTTTATTTTACACTAATTACATTATGCCATTTTTATGTCTCGTTATGGTTATTTCCATGATTGATTTTGGGATTTGTTTGGTTATGGTTTGCGTTAGTGTTTTAGTGGCTGTAGAGAACCTAATGTACAACATTGTAGTCATAAATTCAGGTGGACGTGGTGTGTGCGCGTTTTAGTTATAGCGTGTGCATAACTCTGGAGTATGGGTATGTGAAGAGCTATTCTTTTTAAACACTTGTATTTGTAGTTTGATCCATTTCACTGAAAATTTAATTTTTTCCCAACATATGTAGGACCCAATGATCACACCGTGGAAATGCAAACATGTGATATGGAGGAATCTGCAGACGTTCCCAATTACTGGATGACAACATGTGACCCCTCTCTTAAGCCAGTTGTAGGACAGAGATTTGAAAGTTTAGAAAGTGGAATTAAATTTTATATAAAGTATGCTTCAGCAGCTGGTTTTGATGTGCGCCGCAGTATAGAAATAAAGAACAAATATGGTGTTTCCATGAAAATGTATTTGGTTTGTTCCTGGGAAGGATATAAGGAGGCTAAAGATACAGATCTAATGGAAAGTGGAGCACCAACACACCCCAAACGTCGACTTACTTCTAATAGAGTGGGATGCATTGTTAAGATAATTTTCAGACTAAATGGGGAGGTGTACGAAGTGGTGTCATTCGAAGAAAGGCACACACACGATTTATGCGGGGACAGTTACAAACCGTTCATGAAAGTGAATCGGAAACTAGACATTGGGCATCAGCACTTCATAGCAAACTGTGCTAAAGCTAACATTTGGCCAAGTAAGACTTTCAACTTGTATGCAGAAATGTGGGAGGAACCAACAAAGTGGGTGCTACGCAACAAGATTTCAAAAACTACAAGAGAGAAAGTTTGGCATATGGGGGGGGGGGGATGCGCAGATGGTTCTATCCAACTACATTGAAAAGAAGTCAGACTGTGATGATTTCTACTTTGAATATGAGGTGAATGAAAAGGATCAGTTCAGTCGTGTGTTTTGGGCTGATGGTGTTGCAAGAAAACATTTTAGCGTATTCGGAGAAGCCATGGCGTTTGACGCAACATACCAAATGAACAAGTAAGTCCCTAAAGTGCATTGACCAAAATCCATTTTGATATGAAGTGATTTAGTACATTCTATGAAACATGTGTGGTTGTTGATGTATGTGCGTGTATATGTAAATCGACATGTGCACTGTGTTTATTGTATGCCACAATCAGTATATGTGCGTGTGTGTAGATTTGGTTGTCCAAGGAGTTATGGGTGTGTTTGTCGGTGTGTGAATGTTAGTGTACTCTGGTGTGCATGTTAGAATTCCGGTATGTGCATTTTACTGGGCATTGGTTTATGAATGGTAGAGTTCCGGTCTGTGCATTATGCTGGGCAGCCTTTTAGGAAATATGTTAATCTGTGTGCACGTTTACTAGTGTGTGCTTCACTTTGGTGCACTCATGCATAGTTTTCTAAAAAAGTATGGTGTTTTATTATGTGAAGGTACAAGCTAGTGTTTGTTCCATTTACCGGCGTAGACCACCATAAGAGATGTGTTACATTTGCGGCGGGTTTGATTGCTAGGGAAGATGAGGACTCTTACCGTTGGCTTTTAGTCAACTTAAAAAAAGTAATGGGCAAAACACCACCAATAACAATCACCGATCAAGACCCAGCCATAAAAGTTGCCATTGCTATGGAGTTACTCGAGACCCGTCATCGTTTCTGCATGTGGCATATAATGACTAAAGTTGGGGACAAAGTAGAAGCCGAAATGGCAAAGAATACTGAGTTTCGTCGCGCGCTAAACAGTGTTGTGTGGAATGAAAATTGTATGCCTGAAGAGTTTGAGAATGGTTGGAATGGTGTTGTGCATAAATATGGGCTACAGGAGAATGGATGGTTGATCATGGATACCTGCATATTTCCAAGATATGTTTATGGGAGGGTTGTTGCGAACAACTTCTCGTTCAGAATCCGAGAACAGTATTTTCCGAAGTAATACTAGTAAACATATGTGTCTTGTGGAATTTTTCTATCAGTTTGAGCGCACAATCAATAGGTAACGAAGTAAACAAGCTGAACTAGATTCCGCTTGCAATGGCCACCTTCCTGTCCTAAAGACACCGTTGAGTGTAGAGCGAGAAGCAGCGTCAATATACACATTGGCAATTTTTTACCAGTTGCAGGGAGAAATAATAGGTGCATGTTTCTCCTGCCGAGTGCGATCATTTGCAGTTAGCGAACCTACCCGGACATACGTGATTGAAGACGATAAAAGGAAGTCATAAACAGTGGTAGTTGAAAATGGGAGCAACAACATCAATTGCACATGCCGAATGTACAGAAGGATCGGGCTGCTTTGTAGGCATGCTTTTGTAATACTGAAAGATGAGCAGTTTGATCATATTCCACCACAGCACATCACTCCACGTTGGACACGGGATGCTGTTCCAAAAACAAGACGTGATCTGTATGCGTGCACGCAAGCAGAAGATTTATGAAATGCAGCTAAGAGTATGTAGGAAACCCAAGTAATACATACTTTCTACAAGTGTTTGGGATTAGCTAACGGGAGGGTTGAAAAATTGCAGCAAATTGCCCATACACTAGAAGGGGTTGAAACCTCAATATCCGGGGACAAAGATAGTGGGGAGGCGAATCTTGGAAAACGCGCAACAATGGAAACATACTGTGGGATCCCGGCCCCGGAAAAAATCGTAGTGCACCCGCCACAAGTATCGAAGAACAAAGGTTCTAGCAAGCGAATAAAATCGATGAAGGAGATTGAGATCAAGGGAATGAGAAAGAAAGGGCGTACATGTGCGACATGTGGACTGGCAAACGGACATAATAGCCGAACTTGCCTGAAAAGGTAGAAACGGAATTTGGGATTTGCTCGTTCACAGGCCAAGAGCGTATAATTATTTTGGTGATTTGGTAGTGAACTTCGTATTTTTGAATTTAAGATTTTTCTTTATACTGTTTTCATCGTAGCTGAACCGTTATAGTTTTTGTTAAACGTTTGTGCGTGACTAGAATCGTTTATATATTTTGGTTTAACCTCAATCGGTGTATGCATATAAACGAAAGTGTGTGATCCAGCCTGCAGGTGTGTGCGTTGTATTGGTTTGTGCATTTCACTGATTTTTTAAGGTGTGTGCATATTACTTGTGTATGCGCAACAATATGCAGGTGTGTGCTTTGCATTGGTCTGTTTATTCAACTGGTGTGTGCGCTCCAGTGTGTGCGTTCCAGTGGTTTGCAGTTGTGTGCATTTCGCTGTTGTGTGCACTCCATTGTAATGGTGTGTGCATTGCATCGGTTTGTGCATTCCACTGGTGTAACGACACTTAATAAGTTTGGATTTGTTTTTAAAAATTTTTACAAAAAAAACAAGTGCCCTTTAATGTTATTGATGGATTAAATTAATCATGGAAGGCACTACTACAAAAACAACATATAACGTTGGACATATAACGTCAGTTTTTTGAAAAATTGACGTCAAAAGTGAAATAATAACATATGGCGTCGGTTAATTAAATAACCGATGCCGTATGTCTTATGCGAAAAAAAAAAAAAAAAAAAAAAACATACGACGTCGGTTAATTAAATAACCGAAGCCGTATGTCTTACGCGAAAAAAAATAAAAAAATAAAAAAAACATACAACATCGGTTAATTAAATAACCGATGTCGTATGTCTTACACGAAAAAAATTAAAAAATTAAAAAAACATACGGCATCGGTTAATTAAATAACCGACGTCGTATGTGAATTCCTTTTTTTTTTAAAAGTTTTTTAAAATCAATACAACATCGGTAGGTCCTTTCAAAAAAATACAACATCGGTAGGCATAAAATCAAAATCGTATATTGTTACATTTTTTTAGAAAAAGGTTAAATTCTTCATTTTAATAAGAATTTAAAAAAGAAAATCTAATATGATACGATGTCGGTTTTAGGACTAACCGACGTCGGTTTTATGAAAATATATATATAAAAAATTTTAATCTACGACTTCGCAATTCGCACAGGCGGCACAGCCTTCATCTTCTCCTCTCTTCTCTTCATCTTCTTTCTTCTTCTTCTCTCTGTCGCACAACCTCACCGTGGAACAGCTGCACCGCCTCACCGCCGCACCTCCTCAACCCGGCCGGCTCAGTTGCCGGTCGTGAGTCGCCTCCGTCTTCACCAGTCACCACCGTCCAGTCGCCTCCTTGCCTCAGGTTCTTAAATCGTCGTTCTCAACTTCTCAACCCCTGTACTATTGTTGGCTTGATTTTTCAGGTTTTTATCTTCCTTTTTGTTCGATCTTCCAATTTTATTATTTTGTAGTGAAATGCTTTCAATTTCTGCAACATGTGTGTTTTAATTTTAGAATTTTCAAAGATTAATTTGAGAGTTTTAGTAGTGGTAGTCCATTACTGTGTCAGTTTAGGGTTTAGGGTTTAGTATTGTGTGTGTAATGAGAGACTAGGATGGGAAGTGTAAGCCGATTTGGAATTATCGTTTTCCTAGGGTTGCAGAACAAGAGTGGAGGTGGAACTAGTGATGGGTATACAATTAATAACTCAATTGTGAAGTGTAATTTCATATTGTGTAAGTGTTTTGCGCTAATACAAAGATAGAACTTAGTATGGTGGGGAAGGAAGGCCTTTCTTTCATAGTTGGAGATCTGTGTGGTTGATTTAGATTTTGTTACAGCCATAATGACATTATCACATTGATTGAGAATAAAATGGTTCCTGCACCCATAATCAAATTATGCTTGCTTGTGATTTTAATAATTATCTTATGTCCTTAAGATGGTGTCATACTTGGTGCAGACACTCGTGCCACTAAAGGACCCATAGTTGCCGATAAAAATTGTATGATAATTCACTACATGGCTCCTAATATTTACTACTGTGGAGCAGGGACTGCTGCTGATACTGAAGCTGTTACTGGTAGTTTGCTATTTTACTATTTTACTTTTTTGTTTGTTGTATTAGGACCTAACTATTTCTTCATTCAATCAGTTACCAAGGATATGTTTCAGTTGCTTTGGTTCTTGAAGAGAAATGGTTCTCACAGTGTTTACATGGCACTACGGAGGTCGTGAAGTGTCTGTGTATGGGTATGTATGCATCTATATGACTCTATCCATATATGTGTGTGTGTAAAGACTATGATTTTGGTTGGTGTAGGTGGGGTGATGGAACTGTGATGAATTCGATGAATGGTTCGACCATGGCTTTAAGTTCAGCTATTGATCTTCCCCCAGGTTATCATCAGGTATGGTGTAAATTGCATTTCATGAGAGTGAATTAACTATGAATCGATGTGAAAAATTCGAACATCTTATGACTGCTAATATGNAAAAAAAAAAAAAAAAAAAAAAAACATACGACGTCGGTTAATTAAATAACCGAAGCCGTATGTCTTACGCGAAAAAAAATAAAAAAATAAAAAAAACATACAACATCGGTTAATTAAATAACCGATGTCGTATGTCTTACACGAAAAAAATTAAAAAATTAAAAAAACATACGGCATCGGTTAATTAAATAACCGACGTCGTATGTGAATTCCTTTTTTTTTTAAAAGTTTTTTAAAATCAATACAACATCGGTAGGTCCTTTCAAAAAAATACAACATCGGTAGGCATAAAATCAAAATCGTATATTGTTACATTTTTTTAGAAAAAGGTTAAATTCTTCATTTTAATAAGAATTTAAAAAAGAAAATCTAATATGATACGATGTCGGTTTTAGGACTAACCGACGTCGGTTTTATGAAAATATATATATAAAAAATTTTAATCTACGACTTCGCAATTCGCACAGGCGGCACAGCCTTCATCTTCTCCTCTCTTCTCTTCATCTTCTTTCTTCTTCTTCTCTCTGTCGCACAACCTCACCGTGGAACAGCTGCACCGCCTCACCGCCGCACCTCCTCAACCCGGCCGGCTCAGTTGCCGGTCGTGAGTCGCCTCCGTCTTCACCAGTCACCACCGTCCAGTCGCCTCCTTGCCTCAGGTTCTTAAATCGTCGTTCTCAACTTCTCAACCCCTGTACTATTGTTGGCTTGATTTTTCAGGTTTTTATCTTCCTTTTTGTTCGATCTTCCAATTTTATTATTTTGTAGTGAAATGCTTTCAATTTCTGCAACATGTGTGTTTTAATTTTAGAATTTTCAAAGATTAATTTGAGAGTTTTAGTAGTGGTAGTCCATTACTGTGTCAGTTTAGGGTTTAGGGTTTAGTATTGTGTGTGTAATGAGAGACTAGGATGGGAAGTGTAAGCCGATTTGGAATTATCGTTTTCCTAGGGTTGCAGAACAAGAGTGGAGGTGGAACTAGTGATGGGTATACAATTAATAACTCAATTGTGAAGTGTAATTTCATATTGTGTAAGTGTTTTGCGCTAATACAAAGATAGAACTTAGTATGGTGGGGAAGGAAGGCCTTTCTTTCATAGTTGGAGATCTGTGTGGTTGATTTAGATTTTGTTACAGCCATAATGACATTATCACATTGATTGAGAATAAAATGGTTCCTGCACCCATAATCAAATTATGCTTGCTTGTGATTTTAATAATTATCTTATGTCCTTAAGATGGTGTCATACTTGGTGCAGACACTCGTGCCACTAAAGGACCCATAGTTGCCGATAAAAATTGTATGATAATTCACTACATGGCTCCTAATATTTACTACTGTGGAGCAGGGACTGCTGCTGATACTGAAGCTGTTACTGGTAGTTTGCTATTTTACTATTTTACTTTTTTGTTTGTTGTATTAGGACCTAACTATTTCTTCATTCAATCAGTTACCAAGGATATGTTTCAGTTGCTTTGGTTCTTGAAGAGAAATGGTTCTCACAGTGTTTACATGGCACTACGGAGGTCGTGAAGTGTCTGTGTATGGGTATGTATGCATCTATATGACTCTATCCATATATGTGTGTGTGTAAAGACTATGATTTTGGTTGGTGTAGGTGGGGTGATGGAACTGTGATGAATTCGATGAATGGTTCGACCATGGCTTTAAGTTCAGCTATTGATCTTCCCCCAGGTTATCATCAGGTATGGTGTAAATTGCATTTCATGAGAGTGAATTAACTATGAATCGATGTGAAAAATTCGAACATCTTATGACTGCTAATATGTTATAGTCACAAAAAAAAAAAAAGATTGGATTTTGAATTGGAGGATGTTAATTGCTATGCTGTTTTTAAGGATTGTAATTTTGTATTGGAGTGAGGATATGAATTGTATTCCCTGGAGAGTTGGTCAAAACTTATTTGATTGGTTATGATTTTAGGGTTTTAATCAAGTGCAGTTTAGAGGCAGATGGAATTCAAGTTATAAGTTTTTTCTAACTTTTGTTTGTTTCAAATTCCAATGTTTAAATGACAGCTATTGGTTTTTAAGATTCTTAAAGGGCAAGAATAGGAGTCATGCCGTTTACATGTTGATTATCTACAATTCTGTAACATCCTCGGTTATTGGTATTCTGATCATCGGTTTTGAAGGACATGATTTGTTGTTATTGGAACTGAATGTATTTTGGCTACCACTTTTATATTTGTGTTTTGTTATTTTGAAAATAAAATAAGTAGACATCGGATACTGCAAATCTTAACTTAGCCTGGTGTGTGGTGAATGTTCAGAGTTAACAGTTCTGAATGTGTAATGCAGTATAAATTCTTGGTTGATGGCACATGGCAAGTTGACGAGGAACAGCTTCGTGTTATTGGTGAACATGGTGTTATCAACAACTTAATTTTTGTTGAGGAACCAAGCGCTAATGCTCAGAGATTACCCCCTGAAGCTGTTCGGGGTACCTTGGACTTGGATAGCATAAGAGATGCAGCTTGAGGTCACTGCAAATACCACTAAATTCTTTTTCCCGTCATATACTTTGTAGTATTGTAGTCTCTCCTTCCTTGAATCCTTTCCATTAAAAAGAAAACCATTGCTCAATTTTTTAGATCTCATACTTTGTATTATTGTTTTATAGAATATGATTGTTTACTTTTTGCAAGCATCTGAATTTCTTATTGATTCTTTTACTACTAGGCTTCATCTTCAGGTGTACTACCAAATGGTCAAAATCTGCTACTGAATACTTTACTCTTTTAAATGGAATTGTCTGAAATTGTGTTCTCTTCTTTCTTTCCATTGTTATGATTAACTAAATATTTCTTTAAAAAAAAAAAAGAAGAGAATTTAACGTGAATGATTATAAAAAGAATTTAGAATTAAATACATACGACGTCCGTAACTGACGTCGTATGTAGTTATTTTTTTTATAAATTAACATTACACGTCGGTTTTTTGTAAAAAACCGACGTGTAAAGTAATTTAAAAAATTTAAACAACATACAACGTCGATTAGGTATTAGGTATTAATAACCGACGTTGTTGATTATATATATATATATGACGTCAGTTATTTCCTAAAAACCGACGTCGTATGTATTTTTATTTTTTTAAAAATAATAAACGACGTCGGTTTTGCTTAAAAACCAACGTCGTTTATTTTATTTTATTTTTTAATAATTAGATACAACGTCGGTTTTCCTTAATAACCGACGCCGTATCCTATTTTTAAAAATTAAAAAATACATACAACGTCGGTTTTTACAACCGACGTCGTATCATTTATATACAACGTCTGCCAGATTGGCGTCGATTTTTAACCGACGTTAAAAGTGCTAAAAAACCGACGTTAAAGGTGTTTTCTGTAGTAGTGAGGCCAACACAAATAACGGAGAAAGAAACTTTAGTAATTTAGAAAGAGTACGCACCATGAAATCAAACTCACACGGGCGCACACACTTATACCTTAAACAGCACAGCCATAACTACACAAACCCACCATGCTTATACAACATGGTAAACATAATTCTAAAACCAAACTCAACCATAATGTAATAATACAATGTAATTCGATTTAACTTAAAAAGCAACTAAGAACTGGTAAAACTAAAAGAATAGCATTTGGAAATGCTAATGAAATGACAGAGCGTGCACATTGGAGTCCAACTCCTTAAAGAATAGTATTTGAAAGTGAGAAATAAATGAAAAAGCATGCACGGTGGAGTCCAATTCATAAGAACGCACACAGTTACAACCTAAAGAGCACAAACTTAAGTACACTAAACAATGGCAAACTATGGGTCATTATCTGTGTTGGTTTTTGTCCATACGTTACTTTTTTTTTTTTGCCATACACCCAAATGTGTTGTGATATGGAGCATATGGAGTGGACTACATATATGCCTCTATGTGCAATACAATGTATTGGTTTGTGCGTAACCATTTTACAGAATTGAATAATGTAATTATTTGTTGCGTCTTTTTTCACATAACTGACTTGTTACACAATTGAATAATGTAATAAGTTTTGATTTGTTTTTAAAAACTTTTACAAAAAAAAAAAAAACAACTGCCCTTTAATGTTATTGATGGATTAAATTAATCCTGGAAGGCCAACACAAATAACGGAGAAAGAAACTTTAGTAATTTAGAAAGAGTACGCACCCTGGTATCAAACTCACACGGGCGCACACACTTATACCTTAAATAGCACAGGCATAACTGCACAAACCCACCATGCTTATACAACATGGTAAACAAAATTCTAAAACCAAACCCAACCATAATGTAATAATACAATTTAATTCGATTTAACTTAAAAGCAACTAAGAATTGGTAAAACTAAAAGAATAGCATTTGGAAATGCTAATGAAATGACAGAGCGTGCACATTGGAGTCCAACTCCTTAAAGAATAGTATTTGAAAGTGAGAAATAAATGAAAAAGCATGCACGGTGGAGTCCAATTCATAAGAACGCACACAGTTACAACCTAAAGAGCACAAACTTAAGTACACTAAACAATGGCAAACTATGGGTCATTATCTGTGTTGGTTTTTGTCCATACGTTACTTTTTTTTTTTTGCCATACACCCAAATGTGTTGTGATATGGAGCATATGGAGTGGACTACATATATGCCTCTATGTGCAATACAATGTATTGGTTTGTGCGTAACCATTTTACAGAATTGAATAATGTAATTATTTGTTGCGTCTTTTTTCACATAACTGACTTGTTACACAATTGAATAATGTAATAAGTTTTGATTTGTTTTTAAAAACTTTTACAAAAAAAAAAAAAACAACTGCCCTTTAATGTTATTGATGGATTAAATTAATCCTGGAAGGCCAACACAAATAACGGAGAAAGAAACTTTAGTAATTTAGAAAGAGTACGCACCCTGGTATCAAACTCACACGGGCGCACACACTTATACCTTAAATAGCACAGGCATAACTGCACAAACCCACCATGCTTATACAACATGGTAAACAAAATTCTAAAACCAAACCCAACCATAATGTAATAATACAATTTAATTCGATTTAACTTAAAAGCAACTAAGAATTGGTAAAACTAAAAGAATAGCATTTGGAAATGCTAATGAAATGACAGAGCGTGCACATTGGAGTCCAACTCCTTAAAGAATAGTATTTGAAAGTGAGAAATAAATGAAAAAGCATGCACGGTGGAGTCCAATTCATAAGAACGCACACAGTTACAACCTAAAGAGCACAAACTTAAGTACACTAAACAATGGCAAACTATGGGTCATTATCTGTGTTGGTTTTTGTCCATACGTTACTTTTTTTTTTTTTGCCATACACCCAAATGTGTTGTGATATGGAGCATATGGAGTGGACTACATATATGCCTCTATGTGCAATACAATGTATTGGTTTGTGCGTAACCATTTTACAGAATTGAATAATGTAATTATTTGTTGCGTCTTTTTTCACATAACTGACTTGTTACACAATTGAATAATGTAATAAGTTTTGATTTGTTTTTAAAAACTTTTACAAAAAAAAAAAAAACAACTGCCCTTTAATGTTATTGATGGATTAAATTAATCCTGGAAGGCCAACACAAATAACGGAGAAAGAAACTTTAGTAATTTAGAAAGAGTACGCACCCTGGTATCAAACTCACACGGGCGCACACACTTATACCTTAAATAGCACAGGCATAACTGCACAAACCCACCATGCTTATACAACATGGTAAACAAAATTCTAAAACCAAACCCAACCATAATGTAATAATACAATTTAATTCGATTTAACTTAAAAGCAACTAAGAATTGGTAAAACTAAAAGAATAGCATTTGGAAATGCTAATGAAATGACAGAGCGTGCACATTGGAGTCCAACTCCTTAAAGAATAGTATTTGAAAGTGAGAAATAAATCAAAAAGCATGCACGGTGGAGTCCAATTCATAAGAACGCACACAGTTACACCCTAAAGAGCACAAACATAAGTACCCTAAAGAATGGCAAACTATGGGTCATTATCAGTGTTGGTTTTTTTCCATACATTACTTTTTTTTTTTTTTTTTTGCCATACACCCAAATGTGTTATGATATAAAGCATATGGAGTGGACTACATATATGTCTCTATGTGCAATACAATGTACTGGTTTGTGCGTAACCGTTTTACACAATTGAATAATGTAAATAGTTGTTGCGTCTTTTTTCATAGAACTGACTGTTTCCCAAGTTGGTGCGTGGTAGTGATGCTGTTTGTGCGTTATAGCTGTTTACTTGGGAGTGGACATATAGTAAGAGTGAATGCGTTGTAGGGTGTAGGTGTGTGCATTTCGTTGGGTGAGAAATGTAATGCTCATAATTTAAATTAATGATGGGAAGTGGGTGTGATATACAGAACAAGTGATGTAGATGTATATGAAAGGTACAACATTGTTGGTAAATATATAAATCGAAAGATATGGAGCATATGGAGTGACCCAATGTATAATGAACATCCTCCTCTGTAACAGGGACAACCAATCCGTTCTCCAGGCTCAAACACATGTTAGTCGGGTCAAAATTACTAATCAGCCACCTACACATAGACTTTGGAATACCTTCTACCTGAAAGTCCAATATATCTCCAAGTCCAAGCGCACGCACGACGCTCTTTTGACAAGCATTAAACTGTTTAATTGGCGAGGCTAAATGCTTTGGGCTGCCACGGATCTTCAGTTCAGGGAACAACTGNCCTCACCACCAAGCCCACTATCAGAATCATCTTGCATCGGGTCTGGTTGGGCGCGAGTGGGCAAAACAACAGGGGGAGATTCAAAATTGTTCGAGGGCGGATTATCCAACATATCAGTTTGAATACCTTCATCAGTGTCCCCTGTGAAGTGGCACACTTTTAATTTAAAGCACACACACATTTATGAAAAAACAAAACTGTAGGTAATTGAACAACAGGTACGTTGGGACGCACACACGTATATCGTAAAGAGCACGGACACACTTATACCCTAACACAGCATAAAGCCTAAGTACTGCACCCATAAGCTCACACACACTAATAAGCACGCACACACTCATAACCACACACACCCTAGATTTATTCTTCTCAATTTCTCAAAATTCAATTCAACTTTTGCCTCTTGTATAATCTGACTGCAATCTCAAAAAGTGTATAAATGTTATAAATTTAATTTTATTACGAAACAAACGTAAAGAGTTAAATCGGGCCAAGTGATTACGACACTTTAACAACGTTTGTTCTGTTTTTTAAAATTAAGAAAAAAAACCAATTCCCTTTTATATTTTTGATGGATTAAATTATTCCATGCAGTCCGAAACAAATAACGAAAAGAACAGGCCACATGGACTCAAACTCACAAGGGCGCACACACTTATACCCTAAACAGCACATGCATAACTACACAAACCCACCAAGCTTATAGAACATGGTAAACAATATTCTAAAACCAAACCCAACCATAATGTAATAGTACAATGTAATTTGATTCAACTTCAAAAGCAACTGAGAATTAGCAAAACTAGAAGAATAGCATTTGGAAATGATAATGAAAATTAAAAAGAGCATGCACATTGGAGTCCAACTCGTTAAGGAATAGTATTTAAAAATGTCAAATAAATCAAAAAGCATGCACAATAGAGACCGACTAATAAGCCCGCACACACTTATACCATAAACAGCACAAGCCTAAGTATTAATACTATGTAATTAAGTAAGATAGCATGATTCAATTAAGTAAGTACTACAACGGCAAGCACACTAAACTAATTAATTATGAATTTAGAAACAAAACAGAATTAACAGAATAACAGGGCTCATAGAGTTAAAAATAAATGGGAGCAGAAAAGGTGGAAAGATGTTGGAGAACCTTAAACCAACTAATAAAAGACACATAAAGTCCTACACTGTATAAAGAGAAAAAGGCAAAGTTTGATTGCAAAACACATAGCATGGATTATGAAAGGATTCAGTTTATCATCCAGTGTCTCGATGAGCACAAGATAGTGGGGTTGGGGTGGGGAAAATCAAAATCTCCTTTTATCTCACAACCTTAGGATAAACTAATCGCAAACTCTAGGCAGGACTAGTCATCCATCTTCTGGTCTAACTACTGAATCCTGCGTCGTGGTGCATATTTATGTGGACAGAAAAAAATAGAGGAGGTGCTTGCCTACTCATTTCATACTTTCATGTTGCAATTAGATGCGTAGGGAGGGCCTGTTTCAGCATCCATGAATCATAATTGGCATAGAAAGGAAAGGCATCCACCTCCAAACTGGATATGCTTCTTTTGAAATACACATACTCAAAGGCTGGGAAATTGATTCATAGCCAGCTTCTTTATGAGGATGTTGATCTATACCAAAATACTAAAACAAGAGCACCTTGTTGAAATCTATTATAGCCAAAGTTTAAACCTATTAGGCCAGATAAACTAATCCTAGTGTTCAATATCCAAATACTACCATAAAAAATTTAACAAAACCATCATTTGAACTCATCAACTGAAATTCAAGCTCATTAATTATACGAACTCATTCCTAAAACCTCCCTAAGCAACTGCACAGACATCGACTGCACAGACCCAATTACTATACTGGGTAAAATTACCACGCACATACCACTGTATTCAAACTCATGAAATATGAAATATCATCTCCCCCCCCCCTCCAATTTGATTTGTATAAAACAATTACGAAATATGAACACCACTCACGCCCCAAAACATAGTAACCTGGAATACCAAACCACCGCCCCAATGCTAACCCTAACCAAAAAAACAAAAAGCAGATAAAGAAATAAGCACAAAAAAAGTGAACACGGAATACCTTCAACACCATTAGAAGCATTCCTCCTCAGACGCTTCGACCTCCGAATAGAAGAACCCGCCATGGAACTTCGAGCTTATGCCTATGTCGACAAGTGAGAGTGAAGAAGACGCGACCGCAACGGATGGAGACCGGCGCCAAATCGTGAGAAGATAACACCTATGGGAATTGGATATCGCCAAAACGTGGGAGGATATCACCGGCACCAAATCGTGGGATGGAAACCGGCGCAAAATCGTGGGAGACGCAATCGCAAAAGGAAAAAAATTGAGGAAAAATGGGATTCACAAAACGTAATTATGCAAATAAGAATTAAAATTACCATCAAGCCCTCCCTGATCCCAAATCTGACCGAGAAACAATAATAAATAATAAATAATTAAAATAAAATATGAACCGTGAAACAAAAACAATGAATGGTCGAGATGTAATCTCATGATCTCGTCTAAATAGGATGATCTCACTGGATCCAAATCTACATATATATATATAGTAAATATTAAAAAATATATATATAAATATACAGACATGTATATTTGAATATATAAACATATATTTATTTTATTATTGTTATTATTATTATTATTATTATTATTATTATTATTATTATTATTATTATTGTTATTATTATTATTATTATAAGGATAAAGATTATTTAACAAGGACAAAGTTGGAACAATTCAAGGTAATATAAGATTACCTAAGAAAATGAGGTTAATCACATTACCTTAAACATTACCGCCACATCAGCTTTGAGGTAGTATAACATTACCAGGTAATCTCATAACTTGAACCAAACAAGGTAATATAGCATTATCAGACTCAGATTACCTTGGTAATTTCAAATGACCTGAACCAAACGCCCCCTAATTGTTATTATTAAAATAAATGTTTGCAACTTTACAATATCGCTTGCTTAAATACTTAGTCTAAACACAATAACAAAAATAAATACTACTTTTGGTTTGAATTTCTCTAAGTCTTCTTAATTCTCTTTTGTATAGCATTGTCATTGTCTTCATGTCCAGTGCTTGTCCTCTTCTTTTCTTTTGGTAGTTTCAAGTGTGTCATGATACGTACAATTGCCACAATTGCTGTTAATAGAGAATGATAATAAATAATTCGAAATATATGATTTTAATAGATATAGTAAAAATTATATTAACTAACAAATTTCTTTAGATGTTTTCTTGATAAAATTCTAAGAATGATATGTAAACTTGTTCAATTGGAGCTAGTGGATGTCAACATTGTCAATGCTGTGAATAATGGTTTTATCGTTTAGAGTCCAGGTGTACTTGTATTTATGATCAATAACTTTGTAGTTAGGTCGCGCAGGTCTGACAATGATGTAAGACCAATTTTGTCCGTTAAAAAAATAATAGTACAATATTTGTAAAGTAATGTACAAGTGTACCGAAACCATATATATGTGCTTACAAAAATATTAAAGATCTCAGGCAACGAAGAGATTGCGGTAAAACATTCTCTCTACGAAAAGGGTGATTGCTTACCGTTAAACCGCGCTATTTTAAGTAAGTTCACATCCTACCCTAGCCGTTTACGGCGACTGGGGGCTAGGGATAGAGATGCCGCCACCAACGGCAGCCCAAGCTTCTCCGATGGACGACCACATGGTCGAGGGAGATCTAAGCCACCGCTCAGTGAAGAAGTTCCAAGCAACCAAACGCAGTTTTGCAGATACGGTAGCGACACAACCAACCTTTAATGGTCTGGGGAAACAACAAACTGAGACTCATGCGTGGGAGTTCGAAGAACTGGAACTGGACTCAGATACCAAAATGGATCCCCAGGAGCCTTCCGATGGACGACCAAGAGTCACGTTCCCTAAAGCCCTCTGGCGAGAATGGTGTCGGGAATGGCGTCTTGCGATCATCGTAAAATACCTGGGTAAACACATCACCTTTAACGTCCTTAATCACCGTCTTCCTTCATTATGGGGAATACAAGGGCAACTAAACCTGATGGATATTGGGCACAACTGCTTTGTTGCTCGATCTGAGAACTAACAAGCTAAGACTATCTCCACGTTTTGCTAGATGGACCGTGGAAGATTTTCGACAACAACCTTGCTACCCAAAGGTGGGAACCAGAGTTTAGGCCAAAACGGCGAAAATCACGAAGATGGCCGTGCGGGTTAGAATACCGGACCTACCGGTCGAGTATTTCAGAGATAAGGCGGTAAAAAGCATTCTATAAAATGTAGGAAAACCCCTCAAGTTGGATCGCATGACAATGGCTAGAGAAAGAGGAAAATTCGCTCGTGCTGCTGTCGAAGTTGACCTCAACAAACCCCTTGTATCTGAGATATGGGTGATGAACAAACTCCAAGTTGTCGAATATGAGGGACTCCATGTGGTCTGTTTCGAATGCGGCGTGGTAGGACATCGGGAACAAGAGTGTGTCCTCAAACCAAAGAAGGTTCGGCAGAAAAAGACACTATGGACCAGAATATATCTCCCAATCATCCACCTACTCCAGAACAGAATGAAGAACCACAGCAGACTCCTCCGCCACCTCCCCTAGTACGTGCCAAACACCAACAGCCAAAGGTACGGTTCCTGGATGTTGGTGACTAGAAAAAACAAAGTGGTTGACCCCTATAAGAATCAACGTAAACCACGCCGGAAAGAACCAACGTCTCAAAGAAACAACAATCAATTCGGTGTACTGGAGGGAGAAATTGAAAATGCAGAGCTTACTCGGAAATCGAAACCGAGAGGGAAGAAAAACAAAGACTCTGGAGAAAGCGGTAAAGGTAAGTCTTCTACCCTTCCCTCGCCGTCCCAAACCTCTCGCCCCCCTCCTCTGCCCAAACGGACAGAGAAACCATCTAGGAACCGCCATTCTTCCAACTCTAATGGAAGGAACCACGGTGGTCCGCAAACGGCAGTGAGGAACAAAAGCAGAGGCTCTAGCAGAGGTGATTCTGTGAATCCCCACTCGGCTCCCTTAACCAACGTTTGGTTTGGTAATGTTCAGACTAATGATCTTTTTCAGTTTGGTGAGTCTCAAGCGATTCCTTTTGCTTCTAGTCCCACGAACCACCACACCTTTGATGTTGGTTCGTCGTCGTGTCCTACGCTTGGGGAAGGCGGTCGTCAAACTTCCTCTCCCCCCGCAACTTCTCAATGAAGGTTATTTCCTGAAATTGTAGGGGCATCGCCAACCGTCGTGTTAGGAACCACGTTAAGGACCTCCTGACCACGTCTAAAGCCGACGCCCTATGTCTCTTAGAGATTCGGTCTGCTAAAGCAGATATTATGATTCAGTTAGCCTCTAATTTAGGCTACAATAATAATTTTCTTGTCGGCCCGTTAGGTTTTGCAGGTGGCCTACTTCTCTTCTGGAGACAGGGCAATATTGACCTGCAAGTCCTTAATCACAACTCCCAAGCCATCCACACGAAAGTGAAGTATAGGCTTGAGGATTGTTTTATAACTTTTGGTTATGTTCGTCCTAACATTCTGGCTAAGTGCAGGTTTTGGGATAACTGTAAAGAGTTCTCGAGATTAATTCAGGGTCCTTGGATTATCCTGGGGAACTTTAATGACATCGCTACTGAGGATGAACAATGGGGCAGTTCGTCGGTGAACATTCACCATTGTCAAAAATTTGTGGACGCCTATAGTGAATGTGGGCTTATTGATCCGGGAGCCTCGGGATCAAAATTTACTTGGTGCAGGTTTGCAGGGAACAGAGTGCGCCAATTGAGTAGACTTGATCGTGTTTTGTGGAATATTCAACTGACTTTCCCAGAAGCGAAAGCGGTAGTCCTGCCGCGTTTGTATTCTGATCACAATCCAGTCATGTTCATTGACGAAGTGGGCAGTCCGCCGGATAGAAACATTCGACCGGTTCATTTTGAGGCGGCTTGGCTATCTAGAGACGATTATAAACGCATCTGGGAAGATGCTACAACCAATATTGTGCGTCCTTTTGAGGAAATCATCACAAGAGTCACTCAGAAAAGTTTAGAGTGGAACAGAAATGTGTTTGGTAATATTTTTAAGAGAAAGAAACAGCTTGAGGACCAGATTCATGGGATCCAGCGTGCCAACAATTACTGTTACTCTAGGGAACTCCAGACACTTAAGAGGCATTTGACATCAGAACTCAATGACGTCCTAGACCAAGAAGAAACGTTCTGGTTCCAAAAATCAAGGATGGACTGGATTAGAGAGGGTGACAGAAACACCCGGTTTTACCATAACTCAGCTCTTATTAGACGGAACAAAAACCGTATTTGGTTCCTTAAAATTCAGGGTACCTGGACAGACAATCTATCCGTCTTGTCTAACCATATCACTTACTACTTCTCTTCCATTTTTTACAGGAACAATGAGAACATGGACTCTAACCTGGTGCGCATCGATCCCTCCCTCAAAATCACCAGGAATCAAGCAGATAGTTTGACCCGTAGAACCACTCTCGAGGAAGTGAAAAGTGCGTTCTTTGGAATGAAGAAATTCGGAAGTCCTGGTGCGGATGGGATCCCAACAGTCTTCTACCAGCAGTGTTGGGACAGCATAGGTCCTGCACTAACGAACATGGCTAATGGGGCATTGAGTAACATTTCGGTAAACAGGTCCCTCCTCCAGGCTCATATGACTCTTATTCCTAAGAAGGACGTTCCGGAAACGGCAGCCGATTTCAGGCCGATCACGCTCCTGAATGTCGCGTTCAAAGTGGTTTCTAAAGTACTGGTTAATAGATTAAGGCCTACAATGTGCAAACTTATTGGACCCCATCAAAACAGTTTCCTTCCGGGGCGCTCGACCATAGACAATGTAATTTTGACTCAAGAGGTGGTCCACCCTATGAACAAAAAGAAGGGAAAGAAAGGTGGGATGATCGTGAAAGTGGATCTTCAGAAAGCCTACGATAGTGTTTTGTGGTCTTTTCTTGAAACCACCTTAAGTGAGTTTGGGTTCCCTACTAGATTCATCGACTTGATCCTCTACTCCTTACGGGAACGTGAAATCTCAACGCTTTGGAATGGGGGGCGTCTCCCGTCCTTCAGGCTGGGACGTGGGCTCCGCCAAGGAGACCCATTGGCACCGTACCTCTTCAATCTGGTTATGGAAAGGCTAGCATATGAGATTCAAAGCAAGGTTAATACAGGTCATTGGAAACCAATTCATATCTCCAGATGAGGCATTGGCATCTCACACCTCTTCTTCGCAGACGACCTTATGCTCTTTGGTGAAGGAACGGAGAGACAAGCTGGAATCAAGAGGGACTGCTTGAAGAATTTTAGTAAAACTTCCGGTCTTAAAGTCAATCTCTCTAACGGCACGTTTGGTTCACGGAATGAATTTTAAGGGAATATGAATACTATTGCATAAGGAATATAATAGGTAAGGAATAGAATAGAAATTGTATTCTAGCGTTTGGTTCGCGGAAGAAATAGACTTGGGAATTGTATTACCACGTTTGGTTGGTTAAAGGAATAGAAATTGAATATATATTTAAAAGACATAAATGCCCTTGTACAAAATTATTATTATTATTATTATATTATTATTATTATTACTATTATTATTATTATTATTATTATTATTATTATTATTATTATTATTATTATTACATAAGATTTTTATATAATATTATTGTATAGCAATTACAATATTAATAAAATGATCTAAAAATTATGAAATAAAATAATCACATAAATAACAAAATTTTTTAAAGTACATTTAATAATATTTAGAAGAAGAGATTATGAAGTCTTCAGGAAGTTAGTTTGAGATGTGTGTATCTCCTTATTTCAAGGAGTCTTCCTGCAACAAATGATCAATATTCAGTAGTCCTAATATTACTATAAAATGTTATGAGATTATCCTAAGGAGAATACAAGTTCTATACGCCATTTGAAGCAGCCAAAAATTCAAGAAGATCATCACTTGTCTAATATTACTATAAAATGTTATGAGATTATCCTAAGGAGAATAAAAGTTCTATACGCCATTTGAAGCAGTCAAAAATTCAAGAATATCATCACTTGTCTTCGACCATAGAGGCGGGAAGGAAGAATAGAAAATTGAAAGCCGCGGGGCATTGCGAAGGAGAAAGAAGCAGCAGCTCCAAGGCAGTGTAGTAATGTTTATGGGATTGTCTCCCTAGTTTTCTTCTATACAGAATAATAATTCATAATGTCCAATACACACAACTCAACATTTTTGTTCATTCAATTGATTCCATTTTTGCAGTTAATTGTATTCCTCATCTATAAATACAAACAAATAGTGTAGATGAACAATGTTGCGCAATATTACTAAAAAAATAATATTTTTATAAAAAATAAAGTGTTGTGATCTAAATAACAGTATATATATATAAATTTAAATAATAATCTGTAAAAGAAAAAAAGATTAGAAAAATACCTTGAAGAAGAAGTCCAATCTATAATGGCAGAGATGAGATGCGCAAAATTTAAGTTTTATTTTAAGTTTAAAAAGGATAAAAAAATATATATTAAAATAGCTATTCCTGAGAAGTCAGGAATAGACTAATACCAGGGGGGGCCCTGGTAATAGCTATTACCCTTGTAAGGGTAATAGCTCATTCCCAGGAACATTGTTCCTGGGAATACAAATACGAACCAAACAACGGAATAGGCTATTACTGGGAATGCTATGCCATTCCCTGCCTATTCCGTGAACCAAACACCCCGTAAATCTCTTATTTTTTGTTCACCTAACCTTAATGCAGGTACCAAAAGAAGTATTGGCGATAGGCTGAATATGCCTATTTCTGACAACTTGGGGTCATACCTGGGAATCCCTTTGCTACAGAAGCGGGTCTCAAAACACACCTTCACATCCGTCATTGAAAAAATGAGGAGGAAATTAGCAACCTGGAAAGCTAATTCGCTCAGTATGGCGGGAAGAAGGGTGCTAGTTCAATCCTCGTTGGCCACTGTCCCAACCTACACCATGCAAGCCATGGCTTTACTGGTTACCACGTGTAACGACATTGATAAGGTTTGCAGGAACTTTCTGTGGGGCCGCGATGACAATGTAAGGAAGCTTCACTCGGTGAACTGGTCCGAAATTTGTAGACCCCGATCCTTGGTAGGTTTAGGACTCAGAAAAGCAAGAGATTTCAGCCTTGCTTTCCTCACAAAGCTGGCCTGGCAAGTCTTCTCTAACCAAAACAAACTCTGGGTGAGAGTTATTCGAGATAAATATGTCAAAGAAAAGGACTTCCTCCAGGTGCAAGCAAGTAATACTAGCTCGTGGGGTTGGAGAAGTATTTTGAAGGGAAGGGGAATATTCTGGCAGAAGGAATCCGTTGGTAAGTTGGCAAAGGAGACACCATCAGATTCCTGCATGACCGGTGGAAAGAGGGTGGCCCACTTCACAACATTATATTACCGATTCTACCATTCCGGCGAACAGTAACAACATCTAGGTCCAAGACTTCATCTCCGCCAACCGAACCTAGAATGTCGCGGCGCTAAATCAATACCTCCCGGCTTCAACGGTGGATAAAATACGGGCAATTCTGATTCCAGTCACGGACTCAAGAGAGGACGCAGTCGGTTGGCCACACTCAAACACATGTATGGTCTCTGTTTCTTCTGCTTACTCCTTCATTGTAGGGTCTGAAGAAGAACAGGAAGATTTCTAATTGTTGTGGCGGATCAACTATATAGAGAAAATTAAGATCTTCCTTTGGAAAATCTTAATGAACGGATTGATGACGAATGCAGAACGACAAAGAAGAGGTCTCTCAAACACCGCCACCTGCCCGTGCTGTGGCGTGAATGACGAGACGATGGATCACCTCTTCAGACAGTGTGACCTCGCGGCAGACTGCTGGGTCCTAGCGTCGGTGCCTAATGACTTCAACCTCACAAATCATCTCTCGCTGGGAAGCTGGGTTAAGCACGCATGCTCCAACAATGGGAAGACGATCACTGGTTGCAGTTGGAAGATCCTTTTCCCATACCTATTGTGGAATATTTGGCTAGTAAGAAATGATATCTCCTTCAATGGCACTTGGACTCCACCTTTAGAAATATTGCGACGTGCATTTATTGGAGCGAAAGAGGCAGAAAGGCTGCTTCTTAATCACAAAGGACCTGATACGGCAATACAGCGTTGGGTTTCATGGTCTCCTCCACCACTTGGGCTATTGAAAATTAACACAGATGGCGCGAAAAGAACAAGCTCAAGATTGGCGAGTGCGGGCGGCCTGATTAGAGACCACACAAGGCAGTGGATCGTGGGCTTTATTTCCAACATTGGCACAACCAACAGTTTCATTGCGGAACTTTGGGGTTTTAGAGAAGGGCTTAAGGTCGCGAAATCTCGGGGCTTCGACAAAATCATAGCAGAAACTGATTCGGAATCACTAAAGCAAGCTTTGGAATCACGTTCGGAATCTTTCTCCATGGCAAATACATTGATTGCCGATTGTTTGTACCTCATGGATCATTTCCAATACATAGAGGTCACTCATGTCTTCCGCGAAGGCAACCAATGTGCAGATCTCCTGGCGAATTTGGGTCAAGAGACAACCTGGAGAACTACTATGCTCGATGACCCCCCCCCCCCGGAAGTTGTAAGAGAGCTCCTGGTTCAAGACTCTCATAGTGTGGCTACTAGTAGAAGACGCTAAATACCGGGACCTTTGGATCCCTCCTCTTTACAAAAAAAATGTACAAGTGTACCATTATAGAAATACGTACAAAAAATATTAATATCATAATGACCAAAATTATTCCAATAATACAAAAATATAATTGAAATATTTAGTCTCGTTCTAAATAATCAAAAGAAGATTAATTACACGAAAAGAAAATAAAAACTGAAACTAAACTTGTTTTTTTTTTCTTTTTGAACTTAACCTGATTTATAATCTTTGATGCTCAACTTTGAATGCTATGTATTTAGTCGGGCTAATTATTTGACTAAAGTTTATGTTAAATTTTATATTGTATTTTTAATACATTTTAACATATTCATATATGTTTAACAATTATGTCAACTCTGATTGGGACGGAGTTCGAACTTAAAACCTTTCTTATAGAAATTAATGAGTAAGTTAAGAATAATAAATAATTAATGGAATATTCAATTACTAATAAAGTTTATACAAACGAAATGTGTGGTTATTTAAGGGAAGAAAATAATATAATAGATGGTAAGAAGGAAAATTATTTAAAAAAATATTAAAATCAAAATAATATGTACCATTCATTTCATCAAACAATTACACCAACTTTTTTTTTTAAATTCCCGTTAGGGGACTAACTTTATTGACTCTTATTATATTTGTAGATTTAATTCATTAGACATTTAGACCCAACTCACTATCAAGGTCAACTCGTTTTCAAAAAAAAAATGAAGGTCAACTCAATGGTTTTGTATTCTTGGCAAGATAGGTTAGCAAAGGAGTTGGTGGGCTACGCTACCTGGCCAGCGTGGGGTCTGTGCGGCTCACAACCCAAGTTAGTGTCTTGACATGAGAGTCGAATACCATAGTAGATAGGGATGGCTAGGATTATGGGTGGAGGTGGCCGGCCGATAAGAAAAGTCTAAAAAAACATCGACCAAAAGTTATTTAGTAACAGAGCGTTTAGGCGGCCTGGGGGCAATTTAGTCACTAAAATTCCCTACTTTTTGTAGAGGAAAAAGATAGGTTGTGAGATGGGGCTTTGGAAATGTCAACCCAACAATATTAGAGTCAAAGTTGCTCTACACCACACCTTAACACAATATTTAGAACCCTAGATTGGGTTTTACCCTTTTTATGCAATAAACACCAAATAGGCATTAGAATCTCATGTTAACTTTAATCCCAAGTCCTAAATAGGATTACTCACGCATCATCTCAGACAATAAAGCAATAACATTAAAGAAAGACATCATAAAGCAATAATATAAAACAAGACAATATACACTTACCTATGCAAAATATAAGAAATCCACAATCACATTATGAATCAAATATGCAAAAATAAGAGAATTTATCCCTTTTGAAAAAAGGTAAAGCAATTTCTTAGACCAAAGGAGCGAAACCGTGCCACGATATTATTTTGATCATTTTCGTTTGTTCTCTT
The DNA here is from genome assembly GCF_003576645.1 of Ipomoea triloba. Classification (NCBI taxonomy): domain Eukaryota; kingdom Viridiplantae; phylum Streptophyta; class Magnoliopsida; order Solanales; family Convolvulaceae; genus Ipomoea; species Ipomoea triloba. The sequence goes on along the minus strand of NC_044922.1, from coordinate 8,973,523 downwards.
CCCGTATGACCTCCAAGTGACCTTAGCTTCCTTTCCATGCACTTTTTACCTCTAAATTGGTCACTTTTTCTCCAAGTTGCTTCTTCTTCCCATTATTGTGAAATTCAGAGAAACTATATATAAAGGCACATTAGTTAGTTCAATTTCCCTATTAAACACAGCATTTTATGCACAAAATAAGCAAAAGTATGGGGAAAATATAGTAAAAAATAGGTATGATCAAGAAGCCACTGGTGGTTAGTAATACCAAGCTGATCGGTTTGAGATGTGCGAGGAGAGCCATTAGAGTTGGAGGAGGAAGAAGTGTAAGAGGAGTCGGCTAAACCAGTGGCGGTGAAAGAAGAAAACATCAAGGCTCACTTAGGAGTACAAAGATGGGGTGGAGTGCTAAGGTGGAGAGAGCAGCTGGTTTTTGGATGGTCTGACCATGTACTTACTTAGGAGTGCTTTGAAATGCTTGAATGCTAAAAAGTTGAAATGGAATAAGCATGTTGGTATTTATAGGTGACGACCAGGCATTAGATGATGACATGAGGGAACATCTAATGGCTGGTAGCACAAGTGGGCGCGATTTGATGTTACAAAAAGTCATGTTGGCGCATTAATGGTTCATTTAATGCAACATAAATTGAAGAGGTGTGTAGCTGGACAGTCAGAACAAGAAACCGTCAAGGAGTTTGTGGCCAGACTAGATAGGCTAACCACTCAGTAACCTAGCAAAACAGATTGACTACTTAAAAAGGAAGGGGACTTACTTGGTCAACCAAAGTGGCAGAGCGCTGAGCATGGGGTTACCTCTAAGGCGCGAGGAAGTGGTTGAACATCATTTTTCTCACTACATTCGAGCCACAAGAAAGTGAGAAACTAGATGTTTGGTGGGCGAGGGGGGGGGTATTAGCACTCGGGCAATCACCCCTAAGGTGGTCGATCAAGTCGGGCTGTAAGAGACTGCTTAGACCACTAGCCCCCCACTTGGACTTGAGGGTGTCATTGTTGGAGTGCCTCAAAGATTGGGCATAAAAGGAAATGGATTTGGTGAGAGTTTGAAGTCCTTACCTAAATTGTTTTTAGAGATGTGTTACTTAATCTATGCTACTTTCTTATTGTATTTTAGACATGTTATTCTATAATTTAGAAAGGTGGGATGGGCTGAATTTGTAAGGAATCTTCTTTTATATTGTAGGTCGAGTATTTATGTATAAATACTCTTTCGAGGGTGTAAAAAGGACCCAAAAATTCCAAAAGCTTAAAGCAATTACACAAAATTTATTAGTCTAAGCTCACTTTGCATTCTTATTACTTGTTCTTACTCACAAACATATTAAATCGAATGATTGTGTTGAACAACTGGCAACCAATCGAGAGTCATAAAACCAACAAAAATATTGAAAATATTCCTATATAAACTAAATTTTTTACCAAAATTTGTATAATATGATTTGATTTTACATAGTTAATGTAACTTTTATATATATATATATATATATATATATATATATGTATATAGGATCGCGTTCAGGTGCGTACTGGCCGCCCAGGAGAGAACTGCGGACGAATCACAGCGCGCCACGTGTCCGGAATGTAGTTGCACATAACGTTATAACTAAGTGCACGTAATGTTATAACTAGGTACACATAGGTGCACCTAGGTGCATAAATGTAAACAAGGTAAATTACTTGCACCTGTAAGTGAAAATAGGTGCACACGTGCAAGTACAATATATTACAAGTGCAAGTAAATTGTAGAATGAGCATCAATACTAAGTGCACCTAATGTTATAACTAGGTGCACATAGGTTGCACCCAGGTGTATGAATGTTAACAAAGTGAATTACTTGCTCAAGTACAAATAAAATGTATTGCAGATGCAAGTAAAATGTATTACAGATGCAAGTGAACTGTACACTGAGCATCAATACTAAGTGCACCTAATGTTATAACTAGGTGCACCAAATGTTATAACTAGGTGCACCTAATGTTATAATTAGGTGCACCTAGGTTGCACCAGGTGCATAAATATTAACAAGGTAAATTACTTGCATTTGTAAGTGAAAGTATTTGCGAAAATAGGTGCATGAATATTAACAAGGTAAGTTACTCGCATTTGTAAGTGAAAATAGGTGCAAAAATAGGTGCACTTGTAAGTTTGTAAGTGAAAATAGGTGCAAAAATAGGTGCACTTGTAAGTGAATAAGTGAAAATAGGTGCAAAAATAGGTGCACTTGTAAGTGAAACTAGGTGCACCAAAGTTCCAGTTATTTACGAAAATGCCACCGCGTCATTTTTTTTAAATTGCATCTGATTCGTTGATCTGGACACGTGGACGGCTGTGGAGCGTTCTCATTTCCTACCTGGGCGAGAGTTCGCACGAGAGTGCACGTGGCATTTTTAAATTGCATCTGATTCGTTGCATCTGATTCGCTCCACAACCGTCCACGTGTCCAGATCAGCGAATCAGATGCAATTTAAAAAAAATGATGCGGTGGCATTTTCGTATATAACTGGAACTTTGGTGCACCTAGTTTCACTTACAAGTGCACATAGTTTCACTTACAAGTGCACCTATTTTCGCACTTATTTTACTGACAAGTGCAAGTAATTTACCTTATTAATATTCATGTACATATTTTCGCAAATACTTTTATTTGCAAATGCAAGTAATTTACCTTGTTAATATTCATGCACCTGGGTGCAACCTAGGTGCACCTAGTATGTTATAACATTAGGTACACCTAGTTATAACATTAGGTGCATTTAGTATTGATGCTCACTGTACAATTCACTTGCACCTGTAATACATTTTACTTGCATCTGCAATACATTTTACTTGCACTTGTGCAAGTAATTTACTTTGTTAACATTCATGCACCTAGTTGCAACCTATGTGCACCTAGTTATAGCATTAGGTGCACCTAGTTATAATATTAGGTGCACTTAGTATTGATGCTCATTGTACAATTTATTTGCACTTGTAATACATTTTACTTGCACGTGTGCACCTATTTTCACTTGCAGGTGCAAGTAATTTACCTTGTTAACATTTATGCACCTAGTTATAACATGACGTGCACCTAGTTATAACATGACGTGCAACTACATTCCATACACGTGGCGCGCTGTGATTCGTCCGCATTTCTCTCATGGGCGGTCAGTACGCATTTGAACGCGATCATATATATATATATATATATATATATATATATATAATTAGAATTTCATTGGTGTCCTTTGTACATGGATTGACTTATCATTGTTAGGCTATTCTTTTTCACTATTTAAAGCTAAAATCAGTAAAATATGCAAGGAACATGCATTGAGTGAGGACATGTTTGGTGATATATATGGATGAATTTAAACTACACTGCTTCAACCAATGCAAAGTAATTAAACAACATTCCATTTTAAGATGATGAGTAAAAAAGAAAATGATATGTATACCAATAAAAACGTCCACACATGTTGACATGTTGTTATTCTATTTGGAAAACAAAATTGGTATTATGTTTTTTTTTTCTTTAATCCATCAAAGATGGTCATGCTTAATCCATCAAAGATGGTCATGCCAACCAAATGTAATACCCAAAAGAACTAAGTTATTAACAAATTAATTTGAGATCGTTGGTAAATTGACTGCTAATGAAATGGGTGCCCATGTGAAACAAACAAATTATAATGTACTACACGTGAACTACTGATAAATGTTCATTTTTAATATATTAAATGTTAATTTTTAATGTATTTAATGTTTATTTGTAGGTAATATATTACAAATGCACTTGCAATATACAAAAAATAAATCTTTAAAAAAATGAATATTTAGTACACTAAAATGAGCATTCAATATATTAAATGTGAAAATGTATATTAGTAGTCCACCTTGCAATGTAGACCATGACCCATGGTATAATGATTTGGTTGTTATGCCATGGACCCGGGTCCACCTTGCAAGGTAGACTCAGGTCCATGCTCATAATTTTAGTACTCTATGTTCACAATTTTTGAACTCTATATTCACAATTAAAGAACTCTACGTTCACAATTTCAGAACTTTATATTCAATAGTATAACACAATTTTTGAATCTATATAACAAATTTGTGAATATAAAGTTCAAAAATTGTGAATATTGAGTAATAAAATTTTGTAAATTGAATTTTAAAATTGTGAACATAGAGTTTTTATATTGTGAACATGGACCTGGGACCCGTGTCCATAGCATAATTTGTCATAATGATTGTGTTAATAGTCTTTCCCTCTAAGTAATAGTTTTTTTTTTTTTTTGAGTACCCCTCTAAGTAATAGTTAGTTTATGAGCCTAGGGTAGACAGAATTTGGATTATTTTCATAATGATACGAATATCGTGTCAGTTTTTTAAAAAAAAAAAAAAAAAAAAAAAAAAAAAAAAAAAAGAAAAAGAGTTGGGCCATATGCTTGCATGAATAAGATCATTTGATTTACGGTAAATTGCGCAACCACTATCCAAAAAATTACATCAATTAAGTTAAAATCTTGACCTTGGAGTGTGATTGAGTGGAAATGACTCATTCATCCTTAACTAAACATCACTGGATTGATCTTTGGCTTTGAATATGGAGCAACTTTAAATCTCTAAACTAGTTGTCCCACGGTCCCACCCTTAGACATGCCTTCAATTCAGCAAGAAGATTAGTTACACTATCATTCTTTAACTAAACATCAAAAGATCAATCTTCAGCTTTAGATATGGAGCAACCTTAAATCTCTAAGCCAACAAGGCAACAATCCCACCCTTAGAGATGCATGCTTAAAATTCAGCAAGAAAATTAGTTACACTGTTATCTATAACTAAATATCAAGGGATCAATCTTCGACTTTAGATATGAAGCAACTTTAAATCTCTAAATCTACTATCCCACCCTTAGAGATGCCTACAGTTCAACAAAAAGATTAGCTACACTGTAGACGGCTAAACTCTAATTACACCCAAAAAATCAAGTTGAAACCCTGGTTTGGGCTGAATTTATACAAACTAAACTGAAAATTTTGTCCATCACACCCGACATAACAGAGCCAAACTACATTGGATCGTGCATGACATGGTTAGGGTTGTTGGTGTTTGTGAGTTGTGAGTGAATTCCTAAGCAAAAAAAAATGATGTGGCGACAAAGCGTTACCTAGTTTTTGGAGATGCTGCCAGCCAGCCAGCCCTGTCTCCCTTCTGCTTCTTCTGATGCTCTGATCTTTTCACAGTATATAATGGATTTCATTTCATAGTGATATACCTAACAACATATTTCACATCCTGAGAATTAGATAAGGAAAAATCTCAGGGTATTGTAATTATGAACACCCTGCTTTGCTTCTTCGGCTTCTTGCTTTTGCTTTACAGCTGTGGTGCCACTGCACAAGGTAAGGTATTTGAATTTGGATATATAAACATTATGGCTCTATTTGGTAAATTGCCGTTAATTTATAGTTGTTAGTTGATTTGGTAAGAGGATATAACTAATTAATAGTATTAGTTAATTGTAGAAATGTATTTGGTAAAATTAATCGTTAATTGATAACTCTTTGGTATAATGTTTTTATAAAAAAAAAAAACTGATTGAAGAAGTTTTGAATACAACTGACCCTATTACATTGTAGTATCTGTTCATCTATACTTTTCTCGACCTGTTGAAAGCACAAAGAGTCAATTTCGATAATTTCGATATCTCCTCCACCGAGGCTCGAACTCATGACCTTTCATTTGAGGGAGGCCACTACATGCCATTTGAGCACAAGGTGCTTGGCATAATTACTAAAGATTTAAATTACTCGAATTTCAAATATTTGATCAAATGGCAAAATTCTTGCATTTTATAATTACTAAAGATTTAAATTAATAATAGAAGCAGGCAAACAAACATAATAGTAGATATCACATCTCACAAATTTTATTTAGTGTATGTTGAGCATACCATATATAAAAAATAAACATGTAAGCCAAATATCAGTCTAAACGCTTACTTTTTTCTTTTGGTTTTTTTGTGCAGATTTTAAGAATCCCACCGAGAAACCAAATTTGGGCCCATTCGAGGAGTGGAGAAGTGCTTTCTTCTGCTTGATTCATGTAATCTATGTTATCCAATTCTTTTGTTTTCTAATTTCTGGAATATTTTATATGCGATTTCAATTTACTTAATTGTGTTAAAAAAAAAAAAAACAAAAAAATCAGTTCAAGAACACAAATTCTTGAACCAAAAAGTACGAGCTGGACTTGTCCGGGTGGCTCAACGTAACCAAAGAAGACGGAACAGAGTTCTGTTCAAGCCCCTGCGCTCATCAAACCAGCTCCGTCTTGGACTGCATCCGCCACACCGAACGCGACTTTTGGTTCGCCAATAAGGCCACCGTCCAACACCTCCGCCAAACCATCCACCAAGGCTGCCACACAAATCAGGGTAACCATCACGCTCAATTATGCTCTAATCAACTCCAAATAATCAAACCACTAAGTTGCCAAATTATACCATAGGCTGCATTGTTGACCTGATCCAAAATAACCTCCGACTTGCCGTTGAGATATTCTGTACCTGAAATTACAGACACAAATTGTTAACCCAAAGACGGGTCCATAGTGTAACAATTATTCAAAGTTTAGGTCGATTTAAAAAATTAAAAATCAAACTTGATCAAGCTCTAAAATTTTAAAGTCGACTCAACGTACACAATATATATATATATATATATATATATATAGGGTCATGTTCAAGTGTGGCCGCGTCTTAACGTGTGAACAGTGCGGCCTCACCACTATGTATACAGATATACACCACTCAGTGTTAGAAAATGCACCACACAAATATGCATCGTTAGGGACGCATCACCCAAAAACACACCACTATGTATGCAAATATACACCACACAGTATTAGCAAATGCACCATTAGGGACATGGGAGTTATGGTGCATTATTTTGGGTGTGTGGTGTGTTTTATGGTGTTTTTGTATATTTTCATTGTGGTGTGTTTCTTAACATTGAGTGGTGTATTTCGTAACATTGAGTGGTGTGTGACCGCACAGCCACACCTAAGAGCACGGCCACATTTGATTAATATTCTATATATATATATATATATATATATATATATATATATATATATATATATATATATATATATAAATTACTCCCTCTGTCCTATTTTATATGTCTTACTTACCATACATTGGTCAAACAAATTCTTTTTTCTTTATTTATTTTCTTTAGTATTATTTATTTATTTTTAAATTTAATTTTTGTGTTTAATAGTACTTTTAGTGTAATTTCTTAATATATAAAATTTGTATATTAATATTAAACTTAATATTATGAAAATTTGAATTAAAAATAACTTCAGTCAAGACTCGTTAACCAAACCAGACACATAAAATGGGACGGAGGGAGATAAATTTGTGTTAGTAAACCATAATTTTTTTTCAATTTCTAGGTTGTTAATGGATTCTTGTTTGTATTTGTGCTCATCAACTGCAGGCTTTACAGGAGTGAGTTTGTACCCATCATCCATGAATTAAACTTGACGGACGCTTCTGATGCCCTCGTTGGTTTGCTCCGACACAAGATGACAGATAGTCTTTCACTATTGTACGTAAATTAGTGACATGTTTATACAAAAACCTTAAATGCATACATAATGTTTCTCTGTAACTGATCTGTACTTCCCACAACCACATGAATAGAGAGAGAGATAGAGGAGATCACCATACCTTCTCAAATTCATGATAACTGACAAACAGAACATAACATGCAAAAAACATAGAAATGATGCTCTGTAAACTTAACAGAAAAACAGCTTGAAACCAAAGTAGACATTACAATACAGTTTCCCCTTACATCAATCTGTCTAATTAATATTAATATATTTACAAATTAAAAGATTCATAACCAGTTAACCACTGGACAAGCACAAACTACAATACTACGTTCCTTGCGAACAACTTATTGAATCAAGAATAATGAAAAATTTAAAACACTTAAGTTACACATATTTGGAGGACATCCCCGGTAGCATTTCGCCTTTATCCCATTGCGTACTTTTGCATCCAGCTCCGAGCAGTGGCCTCGTATTTGGCCCTGTCAGTCTTGTACATGTGAGCAATTTCTGGTACGAGTGGATCATCCGGGTTTGGATCCGTCAATAGAGAACAGATGGACAAGAGGACCTGATCAAATAAATATGAAAGCACAATCAGGCTACACATTCAAATGAGAGGAAAACTCCAATAAAAATCCAAAATGAATGGATTTCCAAAGTTGTGTTATACAGAGTAACTTTTTTCAGAAACTAACACCCCACCTTACCCTTTGAGATGTTTATACTTTTTTAAGGCAAAAAACTACAAGAGGGAGGAATGCTATGCAACATCATAGAAATATCAATAAATAAATACTACTCTGTACTATTCTAGGGTCAACATGTTTCTGCAAGCACATGAAGTGGGATGCGCATGGAACAAGTCTAATCCCCAAATCATTCGGTTTTAATTTTTAAAATTGTCCAAGGTGTCTTCTTTTTGTCCAAGTGTAATGATGACACTGGCTTATCTGCATAGGACTAAGAGCATCCTTATCAATGGAGTTTTTTCGCGGTTTTTGAGGGGTTTTTGTAAGTGTGATAGGAAAGAGAAAATGAGAGGGGAGGAAATAAAAAATAAAAACAAATCAAATTAAAAAAATAATAATAATAAAGCGTGAAGTTGTCAGGCCACGCCAGCATGGGCGCCCAGCTGTGCGCATGATGCGCACAGCAGCCCTTTGCCTTCCTTTAATTTGTCAGAAAATACTGTAGTATGAACCATTATTTGCAAGAATAAGAAATGCATTAAAAATGGTTCTCACATCAGTCCAAGATCAAAGCATGGTTATTAGTTACTGACATTATCCTCCTATTCTCTTCTGCTGTGGATGCCCTAAAGAAGAATAAAAATTCCAAATAAAAAAAGAGGAAGTAGAGCACACCTTAGATATGGTCAATGCCGGACTCCACTGCTCTTTAAGAATATCAAGGCAGATACTTCCATTGCTGTTGATGTTTGAGTGAAAGACCTTGGTTCTAAAGGCAACCTGAAAAAGGTAAAAGACAATTTAATTATCTAAATCCACTAACCTCATATGAAATCGTAAATTCTGTGGTGTCTGGTGTGTAACTTTAAAACACAGAGAGCATTCTAGAATACGGAATACCATACACAGTATACAGTGAGATTTGTTAAACTTCAAATATATTCTAGAACACCATAGGGAATATTGTGAAGGATACACAAAAGTTGTTTCTATTAACGTTTATTTGGAGTAATATGCANGCGTTATATTACACCAAGAAGGGCACCTTGTCGCTTATTTCAGTCGCAAGTTGGCCGATAGGCACTTGAAATTGCCAGCCTATGAGCATGAACTCATTGGGTTGTCTCATGTTGTATGCCACTCACGCAACTATCTATGGGGGAGGGAATTCATCATCAAAACGGACCATTATAGCTTGAAATACTTGCTGCAATGACTCATCGCCTCCCCTCAATAGCATTGGATGAGCAAACTTTTGGGATTTGATTTCAAGGTGGAAGGAATATAAGTCGGGGACGCTTAATGTTGTGGCAGGTTCCCTCTCACAGTGGGACAAAGAGACTAGTACTCTGTTTGCCATCTTATGCCTTTGCTCCTCCGTACTACAGGATATCTGGGATGAGCTCGCACAGACAACAGAAGGGCGTGCATGGGTAGCCCGCGCAACAGAAGACTCTACCGGCGTATGGACTGTTAGTGATAGTCTTCTAAGGTAATAAACTGGTTCTGATTCCATTTTCTAATTTTATTCTGGTTGTACTATCCGAAATTCAGGGCTCCACTCATGAGGGTGTTCAAAAGACAATCCATTGCATCCAGAGGGAATTTTATTGGCCTAAGCTTACTGAATCTATGAAGGAATTCATTGCCCAGTGCACCATTTGCCAGGAGGACATGTGTGAGAACACACACCCCTCCGGTTTGTTACAGCCACTCCCTATTCCGGAGCAGATTTAGTCAGAGGTTTCCATGGATTTCATCGTTGGTTTTCCGAAGGTCCAGGGGAAAATGGTGATCATAGTAGTTGTTGATCACTTCTCTAAATACGCTCACTTCATCTTGTTGGCTCACCCGTATACAACATCTTCTGTAGCTTCTATCTTCTACGCTAATATTGTTAAATTGCATGGAATTCTTGAGAGTATAGTTAGTGACTGTGACCCATCATTCACGAGTTTGTTTTGGAAGGAGATTTTTTTGCTTTGTCGCACAACACTGTCTTTTTCATCTGCATATCACCCACAATATGATGGTTAAACGGAGGTGGTTAATCACACAATTGCGATGTACTTGTGGTGTCTTGTTAGTAGTTATCCAAGTCATTGGGTAAACGCTCTTCTATGGGTAGAGTATTGGTATAATACTTCATTTCACTTTTCCCTCAAGACAACCCCGTTTCAGGTGGTCTATGGTTGTAATCCTCCTCACCTAATCCCTTTTGAATTAGTCACTGCTCGAGTAGCTACTGTGGATGAGTTCCTACAGACGCGAGATGAAATTCTGGCCCATGCACGTCATCACCTTCACGAGGCTCAGGCTCATATGCGAGAACAATATGATAATCATCACAAGGAAGTAAACTTTGAGCCTAATCAGTGGGTTTAGATTCGTCTACAACACTACAAGCAACATTCTCTTACCCCTAGACAATTCCATAAGTTATCCCCGAGATGGTATGGTCCTAATAAAATTTTGCAACGCAATGGTCCTGTGGTATACAGAGTAAAACTGCTTGAGAATTGAAAAATTCATAATGTATTTCATGTCTCCAAACTAAAGGCTTTCCTCCTTCGCAACTCCCGACCTTGCTACAAATCATTGATGGTCAACTGGTCCTCCAGCCTCAAAGGGTTTACGTCCTATGCTCACTCGTGGTTCACTGAAAAATGTCATTGTATTTTACGACATTTCAACGATTTTGTTGACGGATGACAAAAATGGTCATGTCATAATAATACTAGGATAAAAAAGAAGTGTTTTGAAAAAGAATGACTAAAAGTGGATTACCACCTATAAATCTAGGACCAAAAATGAAATTAACTCTTTTAAAAATGTTATAAATAATATTAAGTAGTGGACATTATTATAAAGTATATAACGGTTGTAACTGTTTCTGTATTTATGTATCCATTATGTATTTCCGTTATTGTTTGTATTATATATATGTCCCTTGTAACATATACATTGCTAATGAAATGAAAAACTCCCTACTCTTTGTTGTCTCTCACTCTCTCTATCTCTTCTCTCTATCTCTTTTCTATTTACCTGTAATGTTCATCGGTTAGAGCTAATGGCCAATGGGCACAACAAACAAATTCCTAACAAAATAGAGATTATATGATACGCTATTTTAAAATTAATTTCTACTTATAAATTAACTGATATATATGTGTGTGTGTGTGTGTGTAAAGCTATGAATATAAAATGATATTTTTATTAATAAATAAAAGAAAAGAGAAAGTATTTAAACGGGCATCGCATGCACATTAATGTAATGAGCCTATTGGACTATATACTAGTGGAATCTCTTAAACTCTAATGGGCTGAAAATACCAACTTTAGCCGAAAAGGAGAGGCAATTTTACTGTAGACCATGGCAATTTATATCATCGACCAGAGTGCAAAATACATTGTGCACCCCGATCCAAAATGACGTCGTTTTGAATTTCTTTTAATTAATGACTTTTTTGGAAATTCTGTTTCTCGTTCGGCTGTTAACTTATAAGATGAGTTCAGTGTATTTTGTGATGATATTCTGTGTATTCTGTCCACGAATTTTGTACATCCCTTTCAATTATGTATGTTAATAACTTGAGTAGTGTAAGATGAGTTATGCGTAGGTTTTGATGTGTTTGTGTATTTGGTGTTATCATTTATGTACATTATGGTTATGAATTATGTGCATTATGACTATGGATTATGTGTGTTAACAATTGGACTAGTGTAAACACTAAGATTAGTTTTTTTTTTTTTTTTTGAAATCACACTAAGATTAGTTATTTGTACTTGTGTGATAATTTTCTATGCATTATGTTTTGACATTCTGTGTATTCTTTATACGGATTCTGTGTATTCTTTACACAAATTCTGTGTATGGTATTGGAAACCAATAATGCATAGAATTATATACTAGAATACACATAAACACTCAATAGAATACACAGAATCACTACCCTAAGTATTAGCATTTCTGTTTCATGAGATATGGTATTGAAATTACTAATGTACATAATTAAATACTAGAATACACATAAACATTCAATAGAAAACACAGAATCACTATAAGTATTATCATTCCTATTTCATGAGGTATCGTATTGAAATTACTAATGTACAAAATTATATAATAGAATACACATAAACACTCAATAGAATACACAGAATTACATATAATAGGGATTAGACAGACGGAATCCGTCGCGCGTCAACTCCTCACTAACTTAGTTAAACGACGTCGTTTTGGACCAGGTCTCAGGGCCGGTCCAAACATTTTGGAGGCCCAGGGCGAAATTAAAAAAATGGGCCCTATATAAAAAATTAAAATTAAAATTTTATAATACTAAAAAATAATAATCTCAAATAACATGAAATACATTTATTTTCTTTAGATTGTTTCAAATTTTCATTAGATGCGTTAAAGAAAAAAAAAAGAAAACACTGAATATTTTTAAAAAGTTCTCCTCATCTTTAGCTACAACCACAATTTTGTGGGAGCCAGCCTAAGAGAAATTGTCATTTATGGGAATTGAACCCACATTCTCCCAAAATTCTTCCTTACAAAGAAAGCTCACTTACCACTTGAGCTACCCTATTGGATTGTTTTTAAATATAATTATAACACTATAATATATATGTATACATATACATATATATGGATGGGCCCCTTCTCGCATGGGGCCCTGGGCGGTCGCCCATCCCTCCCGTGCTCAGGACCGGCCCTGCCAGGTCTACCTTGCAAGATGGAGCCAGGATCAAAATACACAATTTGCATACTGAATGTTCACAATTTATATACTGAATGTTTACAATTTGAATTGTGAATATTCAGTATGTAAATTGTGATGGGTCTACCTCGCAAAGTGGACCTAGGTCCATGGTATAACTATTGGCCAACAGTTATTGTTGTGTGGATCACAGTCCAAAAACGTCATTTAAAAAATTTTACGCAACCTACCGCAACATACATTTTTATAGCTCATAATGTACATTATTCTAACTCAGAAAGTACATTATTCTAAATCACAAAATCTATTATTTTACCCCAAAAATTTTATTACACATAAAGTATATTATTCTAACACATAAAATACGTTAGTCTAACAAAAACCATAATTGAATGTATAACAACTCAAAAGGAGAAGCTCTAACCATTTACATTTTACTTTTCTTTCTTCTTTTTTTTCACAAAATAATGAGTTTATAATCTGCCAAATACTATGTAGTGTGACGATACCTTGTTATCATATCTGCCAAATACTATGTAGTGTGACGATACCTTGTTATCATTTCAAATGGGTGTGGTTACAAGATCGAACTTTGGAAATATTGATTCTTTTAACTAAAAGTAATTGAGAAAGTTTAGAGCAGATAATGATCTCCCTTGCTGTCACTACACAAAAAAATTGTGCAATGAACTTCACCAAAAGAGAAATAATAACAAAAATTTAACTCATAACTTGTTAATAAAAACATTATGTTCCACTCACTTATCAACTTTTTTGAAATAACTACTTTGCTTCTTGATTTCTATAAGGGAGGGGTACTGTGTTGGTCTGATTTCACAGCTAACTTTTTATTATCACCAAAAAATAAAAACTTTTTATTGTCTTGTAAAGTTGATTAAATAAAATCAAAACATTTTATTGTTGTTAGTGCACTTGAGGAAAGTAATGAATAGATTATTGAATGTGATATATTTTATAAGTTTTATTTAACGCAACAATGCTGAATTATATTTAATACAATCACATAAGTATACAGTTCTTATATCGTGGACCGTGGTCCCAAAACGACGTCGTTTCAGTAAGCTAAGTGGGAGACGGAGCCCGTAATTGACACTACAGTTCATCTCAAAAGATACTGCCTTACATTTGTTTTGATATTATCGAATGAAACTGTAGTTATATCGAAATGTAACTGTAGTTGTGTTGAAATGTAACTGCAGTGTATATGAATTGATATTGAATAACAGTTTCACTTTTGTGTTTTATATTATCGAATGAAACTGTAGTTATATCGAAATGTAACTGTAGTTGTGTTGAAATGTAACTGCAGTGTATATGAACTGATACTGAATAACAGTTTCACATTTGTGTTTTTATATTATCGAATGAAACTGTAGTTATATCAAAATGTAACGATAGTTGTGTTGAAATGTAACTGCAGTGTATATGAACTGAAAGTGAGTTGCGCGAATTCATACGTCTGTTTTCATTAATCAAAACGACGCCGTTTTGATCCGCGGTCCACAATGCATTGTGGACCACGGTCCACGATATAATTTGCGATAAGTATAACTAGTTGTAAGTATGGTTAGGAAAGAGGTCCACGGTCCACGGTCCACAATGCTAAGGCCTTCTTCAATAGTTGTAAGTTTGATGTGGTTTTTGAGGAGTTTTTGCAAGTATGGTTAGGAAAGAGGCAATGGGGTGGAGGAAAAAAAAAAAAGAAAGAAAAAAATAAAACAAAATCTAAAACAGAAAAAAAGAAAAAAAAAAGTTTTATATATATATATAAAGTATGATTTACGACTGCGCCTCACATGCGCAGGTTCTTCCTGTGCAGGGTCCACCATTTTCTATCAAAAACTCATATTTGCATTGAAAAAAATATGGCTAAAAACTCATTCTCCCATTTGTGTAAAAATTTATGGGTTAGTTTTTTGGTCTAAAAACTTGTGTCAAAATGAAAAGATGGGGAAGGCCTAACTCTTCTAGCACTTAAAATCCCTAGATGGCCATCAATGAATTATTATTATTATTACTAGTATTTTCGCCCGTGCGTTGCACGGAATGGATTTGTTATAATATTTAAAGAATATTTGGATCAATATACAATTATATATATTATAACATCGAATATTATATAGCGCAATTGATGAAATTGATTGGATCGATTATGTTTTCTGATGTTTTCCTTTGAATTAGAACAAATAATTGTCCAATTACCCGGGCGTGGATAAATTTTTTTTATTATATATTGAGATAATAAAAATAAAGATGAAATTATAAAAAATTCTAATATTGAACGTGTACATTTATTTGATTATAAAATTAGTACAAAAATATTACTCAATTAATTGAATAATATATGACTTGTTTGTCTAAAATTATCTTAAAAAGATCTATAAGTAATATGACTTATATAATTATATTATGACTTATATAATTATATTATTACTAAAATAAATATGAGAAAATGAGAAATAAATTAATTGTAATTATTATAAAAATAAATTCAACGACCAATGCTTAACTTAATTATCATAATAATTATTAGGCAATTATTATTAGTCAATTACACTAATATATGTGTAATTATACTTTTATACTTTAAGTATATTCATTTTCCCCATATTGCATTTAGTTTTATCTTCCTCCTCCATATTTGAATGAATTAATTTTGATTATTATAAAAATCTAACAACCCATGTTCAATTAATTTTTTTAAAGTTTAAATAACTTAGAGTTTTCAAAATGAAAGTATAATTAACTATTAAAGTTTTTAAATAATTTTCAGTCAATTAGTAATATCCTTTTCTTTTCCTGATAATGATTTTACTTTTATTAATAGTGTTGATACGTGAGTATACATATTATCAATTTATAGATATTAGTTAATTTCTATTTTACATTTTCTTAACAAATAAGCTTTATTAATTATTTGACAAATAAAATATTTCATTAATTGACTACAAAAGTTTAGGCGGGGAATGAAATAGGAGGATTTTACTTTTATATATAGTATAGAATATAGATTACGATCTTTTTATATTTTAAATCAATTAGTAATATCATTTTTATCGGAATAATGGTCAAATAAACCACTGAACTACACACAAAACTGCAATTAGGCCATCGAACTAAAAAAGAATGCAATTGGATTCCTGAACTATATAAACTCATGCAATTAAGTACAAATTGACATGTTTTCAAAAAAAAAAAAAAGAAAAAAAATCGAAATTGACCTGTTTACCTACAATTGTGATGACATGGTGGTTACTAATTTTAAAATAAACTTTTTAAATAATTTTAATTAAAATAATTAAATAATAATAATAATAATAATAAAATTTAAAAAAAAAAACAGACGTCTCTGGCAATTCTTCTATTTATTAATTTTTTTTAATTATTAGTGCCGATTGTTATGTGTAAATTAATATCAGGCAACCTTATCTAGGAAAAAGAAAAAGAATTACGTAGTAATATTTACCTAATTTTCGTTCCATTTTTAATTGATGATGTAGAATATTATTATTGAAATATTTTCGTTTCATTTTTAATTTCCGTTCCTTTTTTAATTTATCTTTAATATTGTTTATAATATGCCTTTATTATTTATGATGTAGAATGTTTTCCTTTTTTAATTAAATTGCAATGATATGACCATTTCCTTTTTCATTTTAGATAATTATGGATATTTTTTTATTTACAGTCAATTATTAATATTCATTTCCTTTTATATATTCAATCAATTAGTAACATCAGATTCATTTTTAGTCGATTTTTTTTTTTATTTTCAGTTAATTAGTCAATTAGAATAATAGATCCACTGGTATTTTTACCTAATTTCTGTTCTATTTTTAATTAATGATATAGAATATTATTATTGAAATATTTTCATTCTATTTTTAATTTACCTTTACTATTGTTTAAAATTTAAAATATGCATTTACTATTCTTATGTTTTTATATATAGTATAGATTAATATTATGCTAATTATGATGTCCATGTATTATGAATAAGTATGGTAATTATGGAGTATATATTATAATTAAAAAATAATGTATATTTTAATTTCGTTTAATTATGGACGTAATATGTGTATGTTTAATTTTATTTAATTTTATCCGTAATATATATGTGTATGTTTAATTTTCTTTAATTATGTCCGTAATATGTGTACCATTAATTTCTTTAATTGATTAGATAAAATTACGGCAAGTATAAAAAATCGTTTAATAAAAGTATAATGTTTGAACTAATTTCTCAATGACCATAATTATTAAGATTTTATTCCAAAGTAACCATTAGCATAATTTTATATGTGTAATAATCTGTGAATTGAAATAATTTACATAATTGTATGGACGTAATAATATGTGAATTAGCATAATAATACGTGAATTGAAATAATTATCATAATTTTGTTAATCTCCTCTAATTATGGATGTAATATGTGTATTATCAANTATTATTATTATTATTATTATTATTATTATTATTATTATTATTATTATATTAACATAATAGATTTTAAATCGAGGCTACAAAATTTAATATTATTATTTCATTTATTCAAGTATAGTAATCACCATTTTTTAACTAATAAGTGTGAATTAGTATTGTGCAATTAATGATAAAGATTTATAATAATTGGAATCAACAATCAATGATACAATGACCCATGTTTAGCTTCCAATGCACCATTTTTTTTTATAAAATGAAGAATTGGAATGGTAAAACGAACAATTGGAATGAATAATTGAGGATTTATTCAAGTATAGTAACCACCAGTTTTACCAAATTACATAAGCATCCGTAAATGGGGAAGATCAAGATTACAAATTCTACAATATATAGATGAGCATCCGTAGATTGCTAGTTATTTTGCACAATACAACTAAAAAGATGGATAGTTAAATAAGGTATTATCATTCAAAATCTTGTAATACAAAGTTACAATACAATGTTTTTCCATTAGAAATTACCAATCAAAGTAATGTGATTAAAATATATAATTATAGAAAACATTTGATTGTTCACTACAATCACTCTGAAAATTGTAATTTTACATACGTGATACGCCCATGGCAAAATTGGTCTAGCTACTTGAAACCTTATCAGCAAAAATTAAAGCATATTGCTAGCTACTTGAAACCTTATCAGCAAAAATTAAAGCATATTGAGCTATTATTGAAACCTTATCAGCAAAAATTAAAGCATATTGAGCTATTAAAATCAAACTAAATCACAGTACTACAAAATACTCTATGGAATGCAGACTACACCAAAAGGATCTCCAACATGCAGAATGAATCAACTAAAAATTAAATCATACCGCATACCATAACAATTCTACGCGTGTTAAAGTTCGATCTTCGACTTCGTAGAATTACAGATTATAGATCTCTAACTAATAGTGAGAGCACAGGTATTGGTACGTTGTAAGAGAAGAGTCATTTCTCATCATTATATAGTGGAGGATAAACATAATATGGAAGATTTTTCAAAAGGAAAGTATAATTAATTTTAATTTTATGTAAATATAGATGATTGACATGTAAAAATTTTACTACAATATTATATAATTTTTTCATTCTAATATAGTTAATTACATGTCAATTATATAAATATATATAGATATATAGATATAGATATAGATTATCATATCACTAATCACCAATCACCAATTAATTAATTAATATCAATATCAATCTATATAAATATAAATATTAATATATAACAATATTACCATATCACTAATCACCAATCACCAATTAATTATTCTTTTTTAAAATAATCACCAATTAATTATTTAATATTAGTATATATTAATATATTATATATTATATATTAATATATTAATATTAAGAATAATACCATATACCATATTATCTATTATCAATTATATATCACCAATCACCCATCACCCATTAATATTGACAATATTACCATATCATCATATTATCATTATCATATATTACCATAATAATATTATAGGATGGATAATTAATAAAATAATAAAATAATAAATAAATAAAATAAATGATTTTACCAAAATACCCCTAAGTTTTGGGGGGGAAATTTGGGAGGAGGAAATTGTTTTTATATATAGTATATAGATATAGATTATTATTATTAAAAACGTAAAGGTTCCAAAAAAAAAAAAAAAAACGTAAAAGTACACAACAGAGCCAAAACTTGAAATATTATGTATTGCAAATATATTAAAAGGTAGTTTCTCGCTTCAATTTGCTGGGTAATGGGTTATTTGAGTACTTTCATTTTCAACAAATCTTCCAAGTAGTTAATATGATTGGTTTCAAACTATTCTTTTTTTTTTTCATGGTATTAAAGAAATACATATGTATCATTTTTTGGTGTAACTACTAATTTATTTAATTCAATAAGAGTAAAACAGAGTGATTCCGCTTCAATTTGTTATTAGACTATTTGAGTACTCTCTTTGTCAACCAATCCCCAAGTAGTTAATATAATTAGCTTCAAATTATTTTAAATTTTTTTTCATAGTATTAATAAAATATTTGGTAAATAAATATATAACATTATTTTGTACTATAACTTTGATATTTAATTACAAGATATTGTAAAAATAAGATAATGGACAATGTAATGAATATCAATTGATAAATTTGAATTAAAGAATCTTTGCATGAGAAAAAATAAAGACAATATAACTAATGAAATTATTTCTCTTATTTAATTCAATTTTTTGATAATGAATAATTTTTCAAATAAAGGTATTGTAGACACATAATTCTAAATTAAAGAAATACATATGTATCATTTTTTGTTGTAGCTACTAATTTATTTAATTTAATAAGAGTAAAATAAAGTGAAAAACTTAATTATGTCAAATTTGATTGAGATGAGGTTCGAACCTAAGACCTTTCTTATAGAAATTAATGGGTAAGTTAAAAGTTAACAGAATATTAACAGATAAGAGAATATTTAACGGAAAACTTAACGGAAAATCATAAAAGTAAGGTTAAATTAGGTAATCTCTATGAATAATATTAATCTGAATTATCTTAGCCATCTATTTGATTAAATAATTCATCTGAACCATCCATTTGATTACCGCCATTTTTGCTACCCATTTTAGGCCTAACTCTCTTTGGCTCTTATTAGTATAGTAGATATAGATATAGATTATTATTATTAAAAACGTAAAGGTTCCAAAAAAAAAAAAAAAAAAACGTAAAAGTACACAACAGAGCCAAAAGTTTATTTTTTTAATAAAAAAAAGTACAACTGTATGTGAAAGAATTGCAAGATTTGGAATCTTTCAATTTCTATTTGCATTTAAAAAACATTAAATAAATAAATAAATAAAATCCAAGTGGAGTGGGACGTAAGATTGATAGGTGTATTTAGTGTATATTATTTTAGATAATTATTATTGGGGAGACCATGGTCGACGCAATGACGAAGCTGTGTAAATCATATTATTATCAAATAATATACTTTTAATTTATTAAAAATGTACGTTGAGTTTTGAAAAGATATATTTTTTGAATACTAAAAATACATTATTTTATATAATATACATTGAGCACTCTGTGGACAATAATTGGCCTATTTTAGGGATGAGTTTGATGTACGGCAATGTAATCTTTTAGGATACTCCCTCCGTCCCATTTTACCTGTCTTACTTTCCTTTTTAGTTTGTCCCAAAATAGTGTTCTCTTTCTAAAATTGAACATATCTATCATTCTACATTTCCCAATTTACCCTTTTGACTTTTCAAATTTTAGACCATTAATAAGGCAAGTACAATTGTACTATGTACAAATTACACCTACTTTTGGAGGGCAAAATTGAAAAGTTAGTATCATTTGTTATGTTGTATTAAAAACCGTGCAAAAAGTAAATGAGACAAACAATTAGAGACGGAGGGAGTATCTTTTACTCTTTTAGGGTGCATTTGGTTTCTTTTAGGGTGCATTTGGTTGGGGACAAAGGAAGAGTGTCCAAAGGGCATATACATAGATTTGGGTAAACACATGCAATTTTGTTGCAGTTGAACTACTAATGATGAATAGATATTCCATGGATTTCACGTCTTATTGAACTGATATTGTTATTTAAATAAATAAAAGTAGAACAAGCTAGGTGAAAATCCAAGGTGGCCTGGGGGTTTATCTTTCAATACAACACCATCATCATGTAACAAAATAAATTCCTTCACAACCTCATAAAAATAAAAAAAGTAATAGAACACAAGAAGAGTTAAAAACACCTTGGCTTCATGACAATGGTGGAGTGCTTCAAGATGTGGAGACTGAACTGGCCACCCTTTTCTGTGGTGTCCACCTTGGAGTGTCCTGGAGGGGGCAAGAGTTCAAAGTTCTGAACCAGGCGCCCCAGCACGATTCCGAGGATTGGCAAGGCCAGGATGATCCCGGGGCAGCTCCTCCTGCCAACGCCAAACGGGAGGAATCTGAAGTCATTGCCATTGGCCTCGACGTGCTTCTCCTCTTCAAAGAACCTCTCTGGGCGGAACTCCTCCGGGTTCTTCCAGGTCGAGGGGTTGTTAGCTAGCCACCAAGCGTTCACCAAGATTTTGCTCTCTGCAGGGATGTCGTACCCTCCGAGCTTGGCGTCGTGGAGGTTCATGTGGGGGACCAACAGAGGAATTGCCATTCTAAGACGAAGTGTTTCTTTGATCACGGCCTGAAGGTATGGAAGTTTGTGGGTGTCTGGCTCGGTTAGCTGAACTCCCGGTCCCAGAACTGCATCAATCTCTTCGCGAAGTTTCTTCTGGATCCCCGGGTTGTTAACCAGTTCTGCAATGCCCCACTCGATCGACCACAGGGTTGTTTCAATTGCTGCAACAAATAAAATAATCCATCCATCATATTACTCATTGTCTTACCAAAAGACACTAATTTCAGCTCTTTAGATGTTGGTTTCATTAGTATTTATGTAATCAATTACCACAATAATCTCTTTAAGGAAGTGTAATAGTTTAGTCATGAAACAGAAGAATTACATGTCTCTGTCAGGAGTGATCCTTAAGATTAGTAAAACACATAATATTGTTTGAAGCAAGCTTTGTAGGTGAGATATCAGGTGTTCTTTGCCACCAACCAATCCCCAAAAACCACTATTTCTAAACCATTCAATTAGCATGCTGATGTGGAGATATTACCATCTCACACTAGTAAAGGGGAAGCTCAAATCATGACAAACACCAAATCCCAAATCAAACAACCACCAAGGAAGCCTCTCCTCAATGTCCCTTGTCACCAATTCTAACTTAATGAGAATTAGGGAAATAAAAAAACAAAAATGTTGGTGGAGCCCATTAATTGGTGGCTAGGGAATCGTTGGGCAGAGGTCGATATAGCTTTTGAAGTAGTGGTAAGCATTTGATTTAACAAAAAAGAATCAATCAAGTTGAAATAAGTCCTCCACACTTAAACAGAGCCAAAAACAAATCAGCCCAACCATGTATAGTTGTAGTCAAAGGTGATAAGTTTGAAAATTCATGTTCTCAAATTAGATTTGCATACTTCAATGTATCTCACAGAAGCATACAAATTGGTCAATTAATAGACTTATGTAAATATGCAATTCGACCCTACTCAATTAAAATAAAAAAAAACAGCAAGGATATTCCATAATATAAGGACAAAAGTGGGAGAGTGGTGAATCATACCAGCAACATTAATGTTCTCAACAATGTAGAGGACATTATCCTCATTGATCTCTCCCTTTTGCTGGGCTTCAAGAATGTGATCTATGGCACATTTCAGACTGTTGTTGTCCATGCCCTTTGTGCTTGAAAGCTTCCTGCAACATCCAAACCAAGAATCTCAGAGACTAATAAATCTTGAAATAAAACACTTCTTTTTGAAAGGTTGAATCCCCAATCCCAAGGTATAAGAGGATATATTTAGACAAGGCCAAATGCAGAGCTTTAAAGATATATATATATATGAATTTGTTGAAGTGAATTAAATTATGTAAAGATGAATCCAAGAAAGAAAAGAAAAATTACTTTCTCTCCTCAACAAAGTGGTCCTTGAATAGCTGCAATCTCCTCTCCTTAACCTCCTTGCAGATCTTCAAGTAGCCTCGGAGGAAAGGCCTCAAAATGGGGATGAAATCACCATAGTTGTAATCAAAGCTCTGTGCCAGCCTACTCCTCTCACCATTCAAAGCTCTGAGCTTCTTAAACATGGGGTCCTCCTCGCTCTCAAACCTCCGGTCAAACATAATCCTGAACAGATTGTTGTACATCATGAGCTGCAAGCGGCGGCGGAGCACAATCCCGGTGCTGCCCGCCTCCGGGTTCTTCTTCACCTCCTCCACCACCAACCCGATCTCGTCCTCCCACCCTCGCCGGTACTGCTGCACAACCTTGTTGGTGAAGAAGGGCACCGTCATGATCCGCCGCATCTTCCGCCAGTGGTCGCCGTAGACGGTGAACACCATGTCCTGCCCTTTCCCGGTGAAGATATCGAACACCACGTTCCGGGTTCGGGACCCGAACTCCACCCCTTGCGTGTGGAGAACCTCCTTCGCTAGCTCCGGCGACGACACCACCACCAGGTTCCTCTGCCCCATCCTCAGAAGGAAAATGTCACCGAACTTCTTGGCGTAATCGGTGAGATTCCGGTGGTTCAGGTCATCCCCGACCTGGAGCCAGTTCCCGAACACCGGCACCGGGAGAGGACCCGGCGGGAGCTTGTACTTCTTGCCGCGTAGCTTGGACACAACAATGGCGACAAGAATGGCGAAGAAGAGGCCAAGAAGGGTCTTCTCTAAGAGGAGAAGATCCATGGTTTCTTGCTAGTGCTAGTAGAAAAAGGTAGGTGGGATAATCAGAGGGATTGAAGTGAGGGAAAGAGAAGAGAATGGGGAATTTATTTATAGAAACAAGAATGGTTGATGAAGAAGAAGAGGGCGTTAGGTTGAGAGAGTGCGTGGTGGTAGTTGGGCACTATTGCTACCCATGAAACTTTTGGTCACACATATGTTTATATTTATGTTTAGCCTTTGTATTTTGTGTCCAAACTTTCCTACCTCACGTCTTTATTTTAAACTACCACAATACGCTCAAACATGCCCAAAAATAATATCATCATAATCCGGCTCTGATTGACAGAGTTTATTTAGGAGCTTATAGCTTATTTTAAGCTACTAATAAACTATAAACACTGTTTGATAATTTTACTAAAATAAGCTAGTAGCTTAAAATACGAGCTTATTTTTGAACGCAACCTTAGGTAGCGTTTCAAAATAAGCTAGTAGCTTCCTAACTTTTTTTTCCATCTTTAACCTTATTATCTTAAAGAAATGAAATCTTTTACCCTTCCCAATTAAAACATTTTTGGCTAAACGTTTTTTACTTTTTATCTTCAAAATATGTTTGGTTGTAATTTCAATTTGACATTTGTGTTTGAACATTTATTTTTGTATGCTCTAATCTTATGAATTATAAACATTTTATTTTTCTTTATACGTTTTCATATATGTGTTCTTACTTTATATTTTATTAAAATATATTGATTTCACTATTTTATATTCTAATATATAAACAAACTTATTTAAATTTAAAACTATTTAAATTGTATGAAAATGTCCTTTTAAGTCTTTTTACATTTATCAGCTTATCAAAAAGCTAATTTTACCAAACACTTTTAAGCATAACAGCTAGCTTAACAACTCTTCAGATTTCAGCTTCAAGCTTATAGCTTTTCAGTTTTCAGCTACTTTTCAGCTTTCAGCTAGGTTTGCCAAACATAGCCAACATTATGAACTTTGATCAAAATGATGAAGTACAGAATTCATATTTAAAAAGTATAGAATTTATAACACAAATACATATATATATATATGTGATATATTTACTTATTTTTTAAATTTAATTTAAGTACATAGTTTGTGTTACAATACACATAAATTACTAATTTGTTTCAGGTACACAATTCATACTTTTAAAGTATATAAATTCATAATATAAAACGCATACACCTGTACCAGAGTTCACATTGCATTGTGAATTTTGATTCATGATATAAAAATTGTAATACTTATAGAGTGTAAATGAAATGATACTAATTAATCTCTACCAGTTTAACTAGAGATCTCGATGAAGGTCAACAGGTTGGATTAAGACGCCAATAAATGAAGCTTTTATGATTCTTCGTCCGATCATTGAGACAAACTCTTGTTTAACTACGGCATCTTCGTGGTCTCTTTATGAAAATCATGCCAACTCCTCAAATTAATTAAAAACTTGTAGTTAACCGCATATTTGATGGTAACTTGTAAAAATATATTAATTGCACTTTATATATATATATATATATATATAATGACTTTTCCTATATTTTTCAATTGTAATAATGTATGTAACATTATATATTAGTGTAATAGAAGAAATAAGTTTGATTTCATTAAAATTATAATTAATTGTTGCCATAATTATATTTAGTAATTTATCATATTTAAAATTCTTACTTTAGTAATATTAATCATATCATAATTATTATTCAAATTATCAATTATAATTTATAATCTATAGTAAAATCCTCCTATTTCATTTTACCGCCCAAACTTTTGTGGTCAATTAATTAAATATTTTATTAGTCAAATAATGAATAAAACTTATTTGGTAAGAAAACGTAAAATGGAAATTAACTAATATTTATTAATTGATAATATTGTTTTTATACTCACGTATTAACGTAATTGCATAATACCGCGTAGAAAAGACATATTAATCTATATATATATATATATATATATATATATATATATATATATATATATATATATATAAAAGTAAAATCCTCCTATTTTATTTTTCTAACTTTTGTAGTCAATTAATTAAATATTTTATTGCTCAAATAATTAATAAAACTTATTTGGTAAGAAAATGTAAAAATGAAAATTAACTAATATCTATTAATTGATAATATTGTTTTTATATTCATGTATTAACATAATTGCATATACCGTGTAGAAAAGACATATTAATTAGGTAATAAATAATAACATAATTAGTAATATTATGTATGGTATAATTGGTTTTCTATTTTGACCAACTTCTATATAGATGGTACATATTTTGTTTACATTTTTCATTTTCGTATATATGGTAGAAAACACGAATGGAAATCAAGAATATTTGGATGCTTATTATATTTTCAGCCATTATTCAATACATAGATAATACAATATTTTCAGCCAGTATAATTATCTAATAATTATTATGGTAATAGAAATTAATTACACAGATATTAGTATAATTATAATTAAACCTGGATTGTTAGATTTTTATAATAATTACAATTAATTCATTCAGATATGGGGGAGGAAGAAAAAACTAAAAATGCGATAGGGTGAATATGAATATACTTAAGGTATAAAAGAATAATTACACATATATTTGTGTAATTGTCTAATAATTATTATGGTAATTAAGTTCGTTGGATTTATTTTTATAATAATTAAAATTAAATTATTTCTCATTTTTTTTCATATTTATTTTAATTAGTAATAATATAATTACATAAATCATATTACATATCGATCTTTTAAAAATAGGAAAATCGAACCACAGAGAAGGTAAAACCAGCTCTTCCTGAATCTTATTCAAGAGTTGTGCTAAAGATAGGAATCGAACCCAGGTAGATGGGTTGAAAGTAAGAACTCTAGACCACTAGGCTATAGTGCTTGTGGTGTTCAGATGATGTCTTGATGAGAAGCCAGACACCCTATTTATAATAGCTTTTCCCCCTCTTGACCCGTCCACGTGTACGCTTCAAGATCCAACTTTAGTCCTTGGGCCACGTGGTCCACGTATCACTACTACATGCCACACCACACGTCACTGCACACCGCGCCACAACACCACACGCCGCATCACACCCCTGCACCCCTCCCTAGCCGCACCATGCGACTAGGGGCGCCAGGCCACGGTAAGGCCACGCGCCGGGTGAGCCAATCGCGCCTCGGTTGGGCGTGGCCAGCGTGCCCGCCGGCAGCACCTCGGATGGTCGGACTCCGTGCCTCTCTTCCTGGACAATATCATAACCCATGCACAATATCCCCATCAGAAAACATAATCGATCAAACTCATGTCTTCAATTGTACTATATAATATTTGATTTTATAATTTATATAATTATATATCGATCCAAATATTCTTAAAATATTATAATAAATCCATTCCGTGCATTGCACATGTAAAAATACTAGTTTTAATATAATATAAATTCTACAACTATGAATTTAAAAAAAATTATATACTATTATTTTAAAATATATTTAATATAATTAAGATTTTTACACTGAGTATTATATATATATATATATATATACAAATATACATATATATATACAGATATATGTGTATATATATATATATATATACATATACATATACATATATATATACATGGATGATACGTGGATGATCTGGATTAGTCCACACGGTCCTTACCTAATGATAGATCCTCACCTGATCCGGAACCCATATACATATATGTACATATACATACACATACATACATATATATATATACATACATACATATATATATATACATACATACATATATATATATACATACATATATATATATATATATGAGGGTACAATTAGAGATTTTTAGAGTTCAAAATTGTAATGACATACCTGCATATAATTGAACACTCATTTGACTATTTTTCCCTGAAGGGTAAGCTAATTAAGTTTATCAAACTATTTTTTCGTTTTTTAAACTGTTAAAATTATCAAAATTTGTGGTCCTTTCATATTTGAAAAAATCACCAAAGAGTCAAAGACATACTAATACACAACAATTTATATCATGGACAAGTGTCTACATAGCATTATGAGTTCTGATTTGAAACGACGAGGTACATAATTTATACACGTAAGGTATAGAATATTATAACAAAAGACACATACACATGTTATATATTTATTTATTATTCAAATATGATTTATGTACATAATTTATGTTCATATGCACAAAATTTACAACACAAGATACAAAAATTCATAACAAAAGACACAATTACTAATTTACTTTAGGTACAGAATTTATACTCTTAAGGTTTAGAATTTCATAACACAAAATAAATAAATAAAAACCTCACAATATCAGACACATACCCATGCAACAGGGTTCACGGTGAAAAAATACTTCATGAACTCCCAAATTTTTACTCCCACTTGTGTTCAATTTTGATTGGAAGAAAAAAAAAAGAATGGATAAACATCATGACCCCTACTAAATTAAGCCGTCAAAGCATATCATGTCATAGGGAGTAGAAAATAAGAGTAGAATTTAAAAGTCCACATAGAATTACTCGTCCACAGTGCACTATGAACTCTGATCATGGGATAAGGATTGACTAATACACCATCATCATCATTATTATTATATTATAATAAACATAAAAATAAGGTTGACAAATATAGATAACCCACTAGTTGTGATTTAATTAGGTTTTAAGGCTTGATGGGGGTTGGTGAGTCCAATTGGGCAGGATGTCAACAACCTCCTCATTTGAAACCATTTGGACTGCGGTTTTGAAAACGAGAAATTAATATTCTTTGTAACCTTATGATTACTTCTTCTTCTTTATTCAACTTTATAAAATCGTATTCGACTTCCCCTTTTATTCAGTGACATTTTTATTAATCATGTTAGATGTTCCGTGCCAAAGGCCGTGTGGTCAAGCGGCATCCGGTGTACACTCCCATGTGAAAGGGAGTGGGTTCGAGTCTCAGTGGGGGCATCTGTTGATTCTTTGTATTTCAGTAGGTTATGCACAGATACATTGTAACAGAGTCAGTAGAACTAAAAAAAAATGTTAGATGTTCCGTGAATTATGTAACTCACATATTTGTTAAAGCGATTAATAGGCTAGATCGAGAATTTAGAATGTATTCCTACTTGTATTTTGTATTTTTTTTACTCGTTAATATAACTTCTTCGTCTTTGAGTTCAAAAGTAAAAACAAAATAAAATAAAAAGCGATCTCACTTTTTTCTTTTTTGCACACCGCACAATACGAGGAAAAACATGTGGAATTGAAGACGAAATCCATTGCAACATCTTGGTTATCATTTGCAAACATCTTCAAAAATAATTGTTTAATAAAAGTTNTATAATAAATCCATTCCGTGCATTGCACATGTAAAAATACTAGTTTTAATATAATATAAATTCTACAACTATGAATTTAAAAAAAATTATATACTATTATTTTAAAATATATTTAATATAATTAAGATTTTTACACTGAGTATTATATATATATATATATATATACAAATATACATATATATATACAGATATATGTGTATATATATATATATATATACATATACATATACATATATATATACATGGATGATACGTGGATGATCTGGATTAGTCCACACGGTCCTTACCTAATGATAGATCCTCACCTGATCCGGAACCCATATACATATATGTACATATACATACACATACATACATATATATATATACATACATACATATATATATATACATACATACATATATATATATACATACATATATATATATATATATGAGGGTACAATTAGAGATTTTTAGAGTTCAAAATTGTAATGACATACCTGCATATAATTGAACACTCATTTGACTATTTTTCCCTGAAGGGTAAGCTAATTAAGTTTATCAAACTATTTTTTCGTTTTTTAAACTGTTAAAATTATCAAAATTTGTGGTCCTTTCATATTTGAAAAAATCACCAAAGAGTCAAAGACATACTAATACACAACAATTTATATCATGGACAAGTGTCTACATAGCATTATGAGTTCTGATTTGAAACGACGAGGTACATAATTTATACACGTAAGGTATAGAATATTATAACAAAAGACACATACACATGTTATATATTTATTTATTATTCAAATATGATTTATGTACATAATTTATGTTCATATGCACAAAATTTACAACACAAGATACAAAAATTCATAACAAAAGACACAATTACTAATTTACTTTAGGTACAGAATTTATACTCTTAAGGTTTAGAATTTCATAACACAAAATAAATAAATAAAAACCTCACAATATCAGACACATACCCATGCAACAGGGTTCACGGTGAAAAAATACTTCATGAACTCCCAAATTTTTACTCCCACTTGTGTTCAATTTTGATTGGAAGAAAAAAAAAAGAATGGATAAACATCATGACCCCTACTAAATTAAGCCGTCAAAGCATATCATGTCATAGGGAGTAGAAAATAAGAGTAGAATTTAAAAGTCCACATAGAATTACTCGTCCACAGTGCACTATGAACTCTGATCATGGGATAAGGATTGACTAATACACCATCATCATCATTATTATTATATTATAATAAACATAAAAATAAGGTTGACAAATATAGATAACCCACTAGTTGTGATTTAATTAGGTTTTAAGGCTTGATGGGGGTTGGTGAGTCCAATTGGGCAGGATGTCAACAACCTCCTCATTTGAAACCATTTGGACTGCGGTTTTGAAAACGAGAAATTAATATTCTTTGTAACCTTATGATTACTTCTTCTTCTTTATTCAACTTTATAAAATCGTATTCGACTTCCCCTTTTATTCAGTGACATTTTTATTAATCATGTTAGATGTTCCGTGCCAAAGGCCGTGTGGTCAAGCGGCATCCGGTGTACACTCCCATGTGAAAGGGAGTGGGTTCGAGTCTCAGTGGGGGCATCTGTTGATTCTTTGTATTTCAGTAGGTTATGCACAGATACATTGTAACAGAGTCAGTAGAACTAAAAAAAAATGTTAGATGTTCCGTGAATTATGTAACTCACATATTTGTTAAAGCGATTAATAGGCTAGATCGAGAATTTAGAATGTATTCCTACTTGTATTTTGTATTTTTTTTACTCGTTAATATAACTTCTTCGTCTTTGAGTTCAAAAGTAAAAACAAAATAAAATAAAAAGCGATCTCACTTTTTTCTTTTTTGCACACCGCACAATACGAGGAAAAACATGTGGAATTGAAGACGAAATCCATTGCAACATCTTGGTTATCATTTGCAAACATCTTCAAAAATAATTGTTTATCTTGGTTATCATTTGCAAACATCTTCAAAAATAATTGTTTAATAAAAGTTAAAATGTGTACAAGAGTAAATCATGGAAATTAAGGTTACCACTCTAATTGTACAAGAGTAAATCATGGAAATTAAGGTTACCACTCTAATTAATAAAATCCATCTTGACCACCTAACTATGTAATGTTGGAGCCAACTAGGCTTCCTAGATGGTTGAATGCTAAGAGCATCGCCAGTAGAGAATTTTACAGAAATTCTTTTCAGAATAAAAATTTAGGGTGAGATTTTTAAAATTTTTTTTCCTGTAAAATCAAGATTTTGTGGGACACATATCGGGAAAGTGGGAAAAAGCAGTGGTCTAACTTGCACGTGTGGAACCGCCACATCCAGCATTTTTTTTAAAAGAACTTTTTCTTCTCATAATTTTTTTCTCTTTCCTTTTCTTTTTTCCCATTTTTCCTTTTTTCTCTTCCCACTCTTTCCTACATTGCAAAATATATATAGGAGGGCATTCAGGTGAGAACCAACTGCACATGAGAGAATTGAGAACCAATCGCATTCGCAGCCATCCACGTGTTCAGATCTAACGG
This sequence comes from Ipomoea triloba, assembly GCF_003576645.1. Lineage (NCBI taxonomy): Eukaryota > Viridiplantae > Streptophyta > Magnoliopsida > Solanales > Convolvulaceae > Ipomoea > Ipomoea triloba. Next base: position 8,941,804 of record NC_044922.1, on the reverse strand, counting down.
TCAGAAACACTGTTTAAAAAAATACGGTGACATTTTTTAAATAATAGAACTTTGAAGTGCAAGTAAATTGTGTTAAAAGTGCAAGTAGCATGTTCATATAGTGCACCTAAGTGCAAGTAAAAGATATTAAAAGTACAAGTAAAATGCATTAAAAGTGCAACAAATAATGTAAACTAAGTATCAATATTAAGTGCACCCAACATTATAATTAGTTGCACCAAATGTTATCTTTAAGCACCAATGTGAAAGACATTATCATTATGTGCAACAATGTTAAAAAAGATAAATTATTTGCACTATTAAGTTAAAATGGTTGCACTTTTAAGTGATTTTACTTGCACTTTTTACTTGCATACTTGCACTAGTTACTTACACTTTTAACACATATTACTTGTAACAAAGTTCAAGTTATTTACAAAAATGTCACCGCATCTTTTTTTTTTAAATTACATCTGATCAATTAAATCTGGGCACGTGAACGGTTGCAATGGGTTCTCGATTCTTTCCTGGGCATTGGTTCTCAAATGAGCAATTTATAGGGTTGCACTCTCGTGCGAACTCTCGCCCAGGTAGGAAATGAGAACGCTCCACAGCCATCCACGTGTCCAGATCAACGAATCAGATGCAATTTAAAAAAAATGCCGCGGTGGCATTTTCGTAAATAACTAGAACTTTGGTGCACCTAGTTTCACTTACAAGTGCACCTATTTTCGCACCTATTTTCACTTACAAATCCGAGTAATTTACCTTGTTAATATTCATGCACCTATTTTCGCAAATACTTTTACTTACAAATGCAAGTAATTTACCTTGTTAATATTCATGCACTTGGTGCAACCTAGGTGCACCTAATTATAACATTAGGTGCACCTAGTTATAACATTAGGTGCACTTAGTATTGATGCTCAGTGTACAATTCACTTGCATCTGTAATACATTTTACTTGCATCTGCAATACATTTTATTTGTACTTGTGCAAGTAAACCTATGTGCACCTAGTTATAGCATTAGGTGCACCTAGTTATAACGTTATGTGCAACTACGTTCCGGACACGTGGCGCGCTGTGATTCGTCCGTAGTTCTCTCCTGGCGGCTAGTACGCACCTGAACGCGATCCTATATAGGTGCATTACTTGTACCTGTAAGTGAAAATAGGTGCACACGTGCAAGTAAAATATATTACAAGTGCAAATAAATTGTACAATGAGCATCAATACTAATTGCACCTAATGTTATAACTAGTGCACTTAATGTTATAACTAGGTGCACATAGGTTGCACCAGGTGTATGAATGTTAACAAAGTGAA
>NC_044922.1:8776926-8940472 GCF_003576645.1 Ipomoea triloba | reverse complement strand
AATAAAAGTTAAAATGTGTACAAGAGTAAATCATGGAAATTAAGGTTACCACTCTAATTAATAAAATCCATCTTGACCACCTAACTATGTAATGTTGGAGCCAACTAGGCTTCCTAGATGGTTGAATGCTAAGAGCATCGCCAGTAGAGAATTTTACAGAAATTCTTTTCAGAATAAAAATTTAGGGTGAGATTTTTAAAATTTTTTTTCCTGTAAAATCAAGATTTTGTGGGACACATATCGGGAAAGTGGGAAAAAGCAGTGGTCTAACTTGCACGTGTGGAACCGCCACATCCAGCATTTTTTTTAAAAGAACTTTTTCTTCTCATAATTTTTTTCTCTTTCCTTTTCTTTTTTCCCATTTTTCCTTTTTTCTCTTCCCACTCTTTCCTACATTGCAAAATATATATAGGAGGGCATTCAGGTGAGAACCAACTGCACATGAGAGAATTGAGAACCAATCGCATTCGCAGCCATCCACGTGTTCAGATCTAACGGTCAGAAACACTGTTTAAAAAAATACGGTGACATTTTTTAAATAATAGAACTTTGAAGTGCAAGTAAATTGTGTTAAAAGTGCAAGTAGCATGTTCATATAGTGCACCTAAGTGCAAGTAAAAGATATTAAAAGTACAAGTAAAATGCATTAAAAGTGCAACAAATAATGTAAACTAAGTATCAATATTAAGTGCACCCAACATTATAATTAGTTGCACCAAATGTTATCTTTAAGCACCAATGTGAAAGACATTATCATTATGTGCAACAATGTTAAAAAAGATAAATTATTTGCACTATTAAGTTAAAATGGTTGCACTTTTAAGTGATTTTACTTGCACTTTTTACTTGCATACTTGCACTAGTTACTTACACTTTTAACACATATTACTTGTAACAAAGTTCAAGTTATTTACAAAAATGTCACCGCATCTTTTTTTTTTAAATTACATCTGATCAATTAAATCTGGGCACGTGAACGGTTGCAATGGGTTCTCGATTCTTTCCTGGGCATTGGTTCTCAAATGAGCAATTTATAGGGTTGCACTCTCGTGCGAACTCTCGCCCAGGTAGGAAATGAGAACGCTCCACAGCCATCCACGTGTCCAGATCAACGAATCAGATGCAATTTAAAAAAAATGCCGCGGTGGCATTTTCGTAAATAACTAGAACTTTGGTGCACCTAGTTTCACTTACAAGTGCACCTATTTTCGCACCTATTTTCACTTACAAATCCGAGTAATTTACCTTGTTAATATTCATGCACCTATTTTCGCAAATACTTTTACTTACAAATGCAAGTAATTTACCTTGTTAATATTCATGCACTTGGTGCAACCTAGGTGCACCTAATTATAACATTAGGTGCACCTAGTTATAACATTAGGTGCACTTAGTATTGATGCTCAGTGTACAATTCACTTGCATCTGTAATACATTTTACTTGCATCTGCAATACATTTTATTTGTACTTGTGCAAGTAAAATGTATTGTAGATGCAAGTAAAATGCATTACAGGTGCAAGTGAATTGTACAGTGAGCATCAATACTAAGTGCACCTAATGTTATAACTAGGTGCACCTAATGTTATAACTAGGTGCAACCTAAGTTATAACTAGGTGCACCTAGGGTGCACCCAGATGCATGAATATTAACAAGGTAAATTACTTGCATTTGTAAGTAAAAGTATTTGCGAAAATATGTACATGAATATTAATAAGGTAAATTACTTGCACTTGTAAGTAAAATAGGTGCGAAAATAGGTGCACTTGTAAGTGAAACTAGGTGCACCAAAGTTCCAGTTATTTACGAAAATGCCACCGTGTCATTTTTTTAAAATTGCATCTGATTCGTTGATCTGTACACGTGGACGGCTGTGAAGCGTTCTCATTTCTTACCTGGGCGGTAGTTCGAATGGGAATGCATCCCTATATATATATATATATATATATATATATATATATATATATAATATTTGTTCAATTTGTTAAATTATATCCTGAATCAATAAATCTGTTCTCAAGTTCATGGGGGTAAAAAAAAAGCATAGGGAGGGTTAAAAAGTTGAGAATGGGAGTGTAAAATGTGGGTAGGATGTGGTCCCGGGTGTCCGGCCGGCAGAATTGAACCTGCGGCGGTGGTGGCATGTTGTGTTCTGGTGAACGACTAATTATTATTATTATTATTAATTTCCCCTCCCCTCCCCTCTTTATACTCAGTCGTTTGTGGTCGTTGTCAATGCCAAACCACCTCAGACAGGATTTAATTCACGAGTTCATTACATCTCATTTCTCCTTTTAAGTATTATGATGTAGTATCTGTTCATAACTATTTTCTCAACTTATTGAAGCATAAAAAGTCAATATTGCCTCCACTGAGTCTCGAACCCACCACTTCCATATAGGAGTGCAACCGGGCCACAATTTCTATTTTTACTCTTTCACTTTTATTTCATAATTAGTTTTATACGCGCATTGCGCGAATGGGTTAATGCCCAATGTTTATATTTAAATAAATATTTGAAAGTATATCAATGCAAAATTATATAGGAGAAGTTTATACATGGGTAATTGAATGTCGAATTTTTTTATTTAAATATCTAACTCAAAGTATATGAATCCAAGATACTATAGAAAATTCAATATAATTATTACTAAAATAAATGTTTGCAACCTTGTAAAATTGATAGTCTAAATATTTGGTCTAAAAATGATAGTCTAAATAAATACTACTTTTAATTTGAATTTTTCTAAGTGTTCTTAATTCTCTTTTGAGTAACATTGTCATTGTCTTCATCTTTACTATTTGTTCTCTTCCTTTTTGTTGGTAGTGTGTTATTTGCAATTCGGTTATTGTTGGTAGCATAAATGACAACGTCATGCAATGAGATTATGATATAAGAGCTATGGACTTTCCTTTAGGTGTTCTGCTTGGGGTTCATTTGGTTCAACCATTATTGTTGAATGAGTTATTGTGGATAAAGAAATCCCTAGTTTAAGAAAAAAGATTAAATAAATTAATAAAATTTTGAAAATTTAAAATATTATGTATTCCAAAGATATTAAAAGGTAGTTTCTCGCTTCAATTTGCTGGGTAATGGGTTATTTTACTTTCATTGTCAACAAATCCCCCAAGTAGTTAATATGATTAGTTTCAAACTATTCTTTTTTATTTTTTTTCATGGTATTGAAGAAATACATATGTATCATTTTTTTTGGTGTAACTACTATTTTATTTAATTCAATAAGAGTAAAATAGAGTGATTCCGCTTCAATTTGTTGGGTTATTATTTGAGTACACTCTTTGTCAATCAATCCCCAAGTAGTTAATATAATTAGCTTCAAATTATTTTAAATTTTTTTTCATAGTATTAATAAAATACTTGGTAAATAAATATATAACATTATTTTGTATTATAACTTTGATATTTAATTACAAGATATTGTAAAAATAAGATAATAGACAATGTAATGAATATCAATTGATAAATTTGAATGTAAAGAATCTTTGCATGAGAGAAAATAAAGACAATATAACTAATGAAATTATTTCTCTTATTTAATTTAATTTTTGATAATGAATAATTTTTTCAAATAAAGGTATTGTAGACATATAATTCTAAATTAAAGAAATACATATGTATCATTTTTTGTTGTAGCTACTAATTTATTTAATTTAATAAAAGTAAAATAGAGTGAGAAACTTAATTATGTCAAATTTGATTGAGATGAGGTTCGAACCTAAGACCTTTCTTATAGAAATTAATGGCTAAGTTAAAAGTTAACGGAATGTTAACGGAGAAGAGAATATTTAACGGAAAACTTAACGGATAATCATAAAAGTAAGGTTAAATTAGGTAATCTCTATTAATAATATTAATCTGAATTATCTTAACCATCTATTTGATTAAATAATTCATCTGAACCATCCATTTGATTAAATAATTTGACCGCCATTTTTTTCTACCCATTTTAGACCTAACTCTCTTTGGCTCTTATTAGTATAGTAGATGTGACAATTGATTGTTAGTTATCTTTATCTATGGGTCTTACAAAATTTTTCAATATCAAAATTTTCAATTGTTATATGGTGGACCCTGATCATTTTATTCTATAATGTGACAATTGATTATTAGTTATCTTTATTCTATGGGTTCCAAAAATTTTCAATATCAAAATTTTCAATTGTTATATCGTGGATCTTGGTCCTAAATGACGTAATTTCGAATTTTAATTTTGACGGCGACAATTTGTTGTTCAATTCACGTTACAGATTTTTTATTTCTGTAAAGCATGTGTATGTATGTTGTGTACTTGTGTTATGCTTTTTTGTATCTCATGTTATGTAATTCTGTATCTTAAACGTATGAATTTTGTATCTGAAATAAAGTAAATATATGCGCTTTTGTGTCTTGTGTTATACGTTTTTGTGTCCTATGTTATACGATTCTATACCTTAAGAATATTGATTTTGTACCTGAATATGTGTTTTGTGTTATGCGTTTTTGTGTTTCATGTTATGCAATTATGTACCTTAAACATATGGATTTTGTACCTGAAATAGGTTAGTAGTTGTGTAACACACAACATATTGTGTGTCTTATTCTACGAATTTATGTATTGTATTATGAAATTATGTACCTATATGACATATTATCTACATAAATTAGATTTGAGAATAAGTAATATATAACATATGTATGTGTCTTGTGTTGTGAATTTTTGTGTCTCGTGTTCTGCAATTCTATATGTTAAGAGTATTGATTCTGTATCTAGAATGAATAAATTAAAATTTTTGTTGAAACCTGAGAAATGAAAAACTACAGAATCTGTTAAAGCTTAAATATCAAAACGACGATGTTTTGGTCAAGGTCCAAAATGTTATGTGGACCTTGGTCCACGATATAAATTACTCAAAATTTTGTGAGAATGAGTAAAAATTGAGAGTAGAATTTGAAGGTAGAAATAGTATTTTCCTTAATTCACTGCTCCAATACAGTTAATTTAGGTAATGCCGTAATGGGATTCATTTCCATATTAATCACATTTTTAGTATCTCTTATGCATATTCATTGGAAGCCCATTGATGTGATGATTAGATATGTATATCTTTAACAGGGTTTTGGTTAGAGGTGGGAATTAGAGGAAAAAGAATTGTAATTCGGTAGAATTGTAATTCAATGAATAAAGTAGGAATTGAAATTACAGTATTTGATATGCAAGAATAGGAGAATAACTAAAATGCTCTTATGTTGTAGTAGTAATAATAATAGTAATAATAATTATAATGTTATTATTATTTCAACAACAACAACAACAATAATAATAATAATATTTTCAAAATAATAATAATAATAATAATAATAATAATTCTTTCAAAAATTATTTTAAAAAAAAAGGGTATGGGAGGAGGGGCAAAATTTTCTTCATACCAACAAAATTGTCCCCCCTCTCCAACCAATGGTGTAATTCGGCAATTCATTGAATTGCAATTCCTTTACACTCAAAATCATCTCAACCAAACACTCCATAAAGGTTTATTTTTAATATATTATTTAAAAATGAATTTATTGCATACTAAAAATTAATATTTATCAGTGATTTATTTTACAATGTGAATTGTAGTTCAGGGAATAATTTGTCAAAAATTAGAATGAAGGTAATTTGTGGTTAGATGAGGAAATAGATGGGTATGAATTGAAATATGAAAGAAGACAACATTTATGTGTACGTTGGTGTGTTAGGTTGCAATCAAACGTAAGCGACTAAGCTTTTGGTGTTAGGTTGCAACCCATTTTGACGTTTGGTAGATGGGCGTAGTTGGTGGGCAGATGACTCCTTCCTCTTCTCTCTCCTGCTCTATTAGTTTTATTTTTCCTTTAATCACTTTTGACTTTTTTTTTTCTTCCTTTTTAAGTGACAAGAAAAATTCATACGCACCATCTAATAGCGTGTATTAGATCAATATTTCATTGATCTTAATTGGCAAAGGGTTACGAGTAAGTAAATCAATTTAGGTAGTTTGTAACATAATGACATATGTGGCTCTCCCAAATGGGCGATCACATGTTTAAACTCCAGTGAGGATATTGACTCTTTACACTTCAATAAGTTGAAAAAGTATATATGAATAGATAGTATATTGTAATACAGTTAGTAGTACTTAAAAAAAAAGGTTAAGCATAATTGACTTTTTCTTTTCTTTTGTACAGTACAAGCAATTTGCAAAATATGTGTTTCCCGTAAGTATCACAATTGAAAGATGTATTAGGTTTTCATTAAAAGTTTAAACTCACAATTGAGCCCCATATTTATTATTTACGTACTATATACTATATACCCAGTGTGATTCTTCACATGCACAGACGAATTACTATTATTTTTTATGCACTAGGCAACACGAAAATACTTACGGTGATACTAAATTAAAATATGAGCTCCTTTTAACTAAAATACTAAATTAATAGTTTAACTGCATTATCATTATTATTATTATTATTTATTCATTATGTGCTATAATACTTAATCATGAAGTTTTCTTCTTATTCAACAAATTTGATTTGTGAGTCGTTTATAAGGATTATTGTGCCAAAAAGGATGGACAAGTAAATGAAGAATTATTCTTGTATTTGAAGATTAAAAATTTGATTCTTGTTAAAATTCTTTTGATTTAGTCCATCATATAAGATATTTTCAGTATAATTTTTAAGATATTATACAAGAATAAAATTATTCAGTGCATACCGGTGAAATTAATGTATTTCAATTTCATCTATCAAACGAGTCAGTCAATTTACAATATAAAAAAAAAATATTTGCAATGAGTCACATCACACAATACAAATCCCATAAAATGATGGAATTATTTATGACAAGTAGATTTGAAGGTTAATGAATGATAGGAAATAGAGCATATGGCAATCACGAAAACAATAAATAATTACCTAGCGCCATGCCGACAAATATAATTATATTTTGAAGGTAGTGAAGACGTGGCACAATGGTAGCAGCGTGACAGGCATGCATGTGGACGAGTTGCAGAAGTACCTCACGTGACTCTTCATCATAACTCATAAGATTGAATCCCTAATTTTAAGAGTTCTCAAATCCCAATCCCACATAAATAATATAAATCATGATAATTTAATTGTTCAAAAGACATCATTAAATTGTTCATGCACATAATAAATTTGTTCACCTTAAATATAATTTTCACATTGTTAAATTTTAAATATAAATATTCTTTTAAATATCATATACTAAACCATCGTAGACCACGGTCCACAATGCATTGTGGACCGTGGTCATTGATACTACAGTTCATCGCAAAAGATACTGCCTTACATTTGTTTTTATATTATCGAATGAAACTGTAGTTATATCGAAATGTAATTGTAGTTATGTTCAAATGTAATTACAGTGTATATGAACTGATACTGAATAACCGTTTAACATTTGTTTTTATATTATCGAATGAAACCGTAGTTATATCGAAATGTAACTGTAGTTGTGTTGAAATGTAACTACAGTGTATATGAACTGATACTGAATAACATTTTCGCATTTGTATTTTTATATTATCGAATGAAACTGTAGTTATATCGAAATGTAACTGTAGTTGTGTTGAAATGTAAATGCAGTTGTGTTAAAATGTAATTACAGTTATGTTGAAATGTAACTGCAGTGTATATGAACTGAAAGTGAATGACGCGGAATGGAGGTCGTTTCATCTGTCTATTTTCATTAATCAAAACGGCGTCGTTTTGATTCGTGGTCCACAATTCATTGTGGACCGCGGTACACGATATAATTTGCAATTGACTTAAGCATATGTAACGCCTCACATGACAGTTGACACTCCTGCGAACCCAACAAGCTCTTCTTAAGATTTTTAGTAAAATACATACATTGACTAATTTTAATGTTTCACATTCGTTAGTTTTGTTGTGATTCGATAGATTGTTCAAACCTTAATTAAATAGTTATGTTGTGAGGTGTGAAATTATAAATAAGAATTAGTTTTTCACACACATTGCACGAATGAGATAATATTTAATGATTATTTTTAAATAAGTATTTTAAAGTAGACTTCAGCTCAAATGCGACCGCGTCTTAACGTGTGGTCGGTGCGATTGCTTAAAAAAAGGTACCAATAGTGTTAAGAAAATGTACAACAATGAAATGTACAAATACACCACAAAATGCACAACACACTCAGAAAATGCATCATACATCCCCACACTTAATTGTGCATTTCCGAACATTGTGTAGTGCATTTATGCATACATAATGTTGTGTTTTTTGTGATGCGTACCTAATGGTGCGATTTTTTTGGTGTATTTGTGCATTTTTTTGTTGTGTGTTTCCTGACACTATTGGTGCATATTTGCATAACTATTGGTGAGGCCGCACTAACCGCACGTTAAGGCACGACCGCATCTGAACTAAGGTCTTTCAATGTATATCAATGCAAAATTATATAGGATATGTTTATGCATAGGTAATTGAATGTTGAATTTGTTTATTTAAATCAGTAATTCAAAGTATATGAATGCAAGATAATATTGGAGAGATTGATTATAAGGGACGTTTGGTTCACGGAATCTTGGACTACCCCATGTAATAGGATTACCTACAGGAAGATAATGTGATATTTTGAGAATGTAAGATTACCTTATTATGTGTTTGGTTTGGATTGTGAAATATAATATTACCTTGTTTGGTTAAGAGTTATATTTTAGGTTATATGGATCAATTTACTATATATATATATATATATATATATATATATATATATATATATATATATATATATCACCCAATAAGATGAGATCATGAGATCCCATCTTAGCCATCAATAAATTAAAAATGGATGGTTATGATTAATATTACAATAATATTTAAAATAGGCCAGAATAAAAATAAAAGGATATAGTTGTAACTTTCATCATAATCTGTAATAAAGGAAATTAATTTAACATAGTAGTTGGAATATATTAAGGACTCCTAATGATGGTAACCCAGTAAAAATTATTGTGTGATCTTTTTGTCTGAATATAACACAGAAGTCGAAAGAAAAGGTATTAAATTTCTCATAGGGAAGCAGGAAACACCATGTCAAACAGCAATACGGGTATGTATCTAAAATCATGGATGCGTAGAGTTTTCCGATGGGTAGTGGTGTGTGCGTCGTAGGGTCATGGTGTGTGCATGGGTATTCATAGTTGGTGATTGGGCCGGCACTGTGTAGTGGTGTGTGCGTCGTTGGGTATTGATAGTTGGTGGCAACAGTGGAATATGTAACATAGGTTGAGTTGGTGTGTGCGTGGTAGGTAGATGAGTGTGTTCATACTACTAGGTAGTTTATGGTTCTTTATGAGGATATTTAATGTGAAGTACATTACGCCATTTTTTCTGTCTCCATATTAATATTTTAATGTTTTATTTTGGTGTTTGGTTGGTAAGGGTTTATGATTATTTTTTGGTGTGTGCATAGGACAGATAGTTTTTGCTTGGTTTTGAGATTATTTTATGCGAATTACATTATGCCAATTTTCATATACGTTATGAATTTTTGCATGATTGATTTCGGTATTAGTTTGGTAAGGGTTTGCGTTAATGTTTTAGCGGGTGGAGGGACGCCAATTTACAGCGTTGTATTATATTATTCATGCTGTGCTGGTGTGTGCGTGTGTGAGTGGTAGCGTGTGCGTAACCTCGGCTTTTGTAATATAAAATTTATTTTTTATTTTGGGGAGAGCTAATAGTGTATGTTTAAACCGAATTACCGTGCGTGCATTACTGTGTAATTGTAATAAATACTTGAATTTAGGAGTACACACTAATGTGTATGGATTTGGGAGTTTGTGCGTTTGCGATGTGGTTTGATGAGTTGCTGTGTGCGCTGTAGTTTGATGGTGTGTGCACACGACTGGCCGGTTTGTGCTTGTCCTCGATTTTATTTTACACTAATTACATTATGCCATTTTTATGTCTCGTTATGGTTATTTCCATGATTGATTTTGGGATTTGTTTGGTTATGGTTTGCGTTAGTGTTTTAGTGGCTGTAGGGAACCTAATGTACAGCATTGTAGTCATAAATTCAGGTAGACGTGGTGTGTGCGTGTTTTAGTTATAGCGTGTGCATAACTCTGGAGTATGGGTATGTGAAGAACTATTCTTTTTAAACACTTGTATTTGTAGTTTGATCCATTTCACTGAAAATTTAATTTTTTTCCCAACATATGTAGGACCCAGTGATCACACCGTGGAGATGCAAACATGTGATATGGAGGAATCTGCAGACGTTCTCAATTACTGGATGACAACATGTGACCCCTCTCTTAAGCTAGTTGTAGGACAGAGATTTGAAAGTTTAGAAAGTGGAATTAAATTTTATATAAAGTATGCTTCAGCAGCTGGTTTTGATGTGCGCCGCAGTACAGAAATAAAGAACAAATATGGTGTTTCCATGAAAAAGTATTTGGTTTGTTCCCGGGAAGGATATAAGGAGGCTAAAGATACAGATCTAATGGAAAGTGGAGCACCAACACACCCCAAACGTCGACTTACTTCTAACAGAGTGGGATGCATTGCTAAGATAATTTTCAGACTAAATGGGGAGGTGTACGAAGTGGTGTCATTCGAAGAAAGGCACACACACGATTTATGCGGGGACAGTTACAAACCGTTCATGAAAGTGAATCGGAAACTAGACATTGGGCATCAGCACTTCATAGCAAACTGTGCTAAAGCTAACATTTGGCCAAGTAAGACTTTCAACCTGTATGCAGAAATGGTGGGAGGAACCAACAAAGTGGGTGCTACGCAACAAGATTTCAAAAATTACAAGAGAGAAATTTTGGCATATATGAAGGGGGGGGGATTCACAGATGGTTCTATCCAACTACATTGAAAAGAAGTCAGACTGTGATGATTTCTACTTTGAATATGAGGTGAATGAAAAGGATCAGTTGAGTCGTGTGTTTTGGGCTGATGGTGTTGCAAGAAAACAGTTTAGCGTATTCGGAGAAGCCATGGCGTTTGACGCGACATACCAAACGAACAAGTAAGTCCCTAAAGTGCATTGACCAAAATCCATTCTGATATGAAGTAATTTAGTACATTCTATGAAACATGTGTGGTTGTTGATGTATGTGCGTGTATATGTAAATCAACGTGTGCGCTGTGTTTATTGTATGCCACAATCAGTATATGTGCGTGTGTGTAGATTTGGTTGTCCAAGGAGTTATGGGTGTGTTTGTCGGTGTGTGAATGTTAGTGTACTCTGGTGTGCATGTTAGAGTTCCGGTATGTACATTTTACTGGGCATTGGTTTGTGAATGGTAGAGTTCTGGTCTGTGCATTATGCTGGGCAGCCTTTTAGGAAATATGTTAATCTGTGTGCACGTTTACTAGTGTGTGCTTCACTTTGGTGCACTCATGCATAGTTTTCTAAAAAAGTATGGTGTTTTCTTATGTGAAGGTACAAGCTAGTGTTTGTTCCATTTACCGGCGTAGACCACCATAAGAGATGTGTTACATTTGCGGCGGGTTTGATTGCTAGGGAAGATGAGGACTCTTACCGTTGGCTTTTAATCAACTTCAAAAAAGCAATGGGCAAAACACCACCAATAACAATCACCGATCAAGACCCAGCCATAAAAGTTGCCATTGTTATGGAGTTCCTCGAGACCCGTTATCGTTTCTGCATGTGGCATATAATGACTAAAGTTGGGGACAAAGTAGAAGTCGAAATGGCAAAGAATACTGAGTTTCGTCGCGCGCTAAACAGTGTTGTGTGGAATGAAAATTGTATGCCTGAAGAGTTTGAGAATGGTTGGAATGGTGTTGTGCATAAATATGGGCTACATGAGAATGGATGGTTGAAGCTTATGTATGAACAACGTGAATCATGGATACCTGCATATTTCCAAGATATGTTTATGGGAGGGTTGTTGCGAATAACTTCTCGTTCAGAATCCGAGAACAGTGTTTTCCGAAGTAATACTAGTAAACATCTGTGTCTTGTGGAATTTTTCTATCAGTTTGAGCGCACAATCAATAGGCAACGAAGTAAACAAGCTGAACTAGATGCCGCTTGCAATGGCCACCTTCCTGCCCTAAAGACACCGTTGAGTGTAGAGCGAGAAGCAGCGTCAATATACACATTGGCAATTTTTTACCAGTTGCAGGGAGAAATAATAGGTGCATGTTTCTCCTGCCGAGTGCGATCATTTGCAGTTAGCGAACCTACCCGGACATACGTGATTGAAGACGATAAAGGGAAGTCATACACAGTGGTAGTTGAAAATGGGAGCAACAACATCAGTTGCACATGCCGAATGTACAGAAGGATCGGGCTGCTTTGTAGGCATGCTTTAGTAATACTGAAAGATGAGCGGTTTGATCATATTCCACCACAGCACATCACTCCACGTTGGACACGGGATGCTGTTCCAAAAACAAGACGTGATCTGTATGCGTGCACGCAAGCGGAAGATTTATGAAATGCAGCTAAGAGTATGTAGGAAACCCAGGTAATAAATACTTTCTACAAGTGTTTGGGATTAGCTAACGGGAGGGTTGAAAAATTGCAGCAACAATTGAAACCTCAATATCCGGGGACAAAGATAGTGGGGAGGCGAATCTTGGAAAACGCGCAACAATGGAAACATACTGTGGGATCCCAGCCTCGGAAACAATCGTAGTGCACCCGCCACAAGTATCGAAGAAAAAAGGTTCTGGCAAGCGAATAAAATCGATGAAGGAGATTGCGATCAAGGGAATGAGAAAGAAAGGGCATACATGTGCAAAATGTGGACTGGCAAACGGACATAATAGCCGAACTTGCCTGAAAAGGTAGAAACGGATTTTGGGATTTGCTCGTTCACAGGCCAAGAGCGTATAATTGTTTTGGAGATTTGGTAGTGAACTTCGTATTTTTGAATTTAAGATTTTTCTTTATACTGTTTTCATCGTAGCTGAACCGTTATAGTTTTTGTTAAACGTTTGTGCGTGACTGGAATCGTTTATATATTTTGGTTTAACCTCAATCGGTGTATGCATATAAACGAAAGTGTGTGATCCAGCCTGCAGGTGTGTGCGTTGTATTGGTTTGTGCATTTCACTGATTTTTTAAGGTGTGTGCATATTACTAGTGTATGAGCAACCGTATGCAGGTGTGTGCTTTGCATTGGTCTGTTTATTCAACTGGTGTGTGCGCTCCAGTGTGTGCGTTCCAGTGGTTTGCAGTTGTGTGCATTTCGCTGTTGTGTGCGCTCCATTGTAATGGTGTGTGCATTGCATCGGTTTGTGCATTCCACAGGCGTAACGACACTTAATAAGTTTTGATTTGTTTATAAAAATTTTTACAAAAAAAAACAAGTGCCCTTTAATGTTATTGATGGATTAAATTAATCATGGAAGTACAACACAAATAACGGAGAAAGAAACTTTAGTAATTTAGAAAGAGTACGCACCATGAAATCAAACTCACACGGGCGCACACACTTATACCTTAAACAGCACAGGCATAACTACACAAACCCACCATGCTTATACAACATGGTAAACATAATTCTAAAACCAAACCCAACCATAATGTAATAATACAATGTAATTCGATTTAACTTAAAAAGCAACTAAGAACTGGTAAAACTAAAAGAATAGCATTTGGAAATGCTAATGAAATGACAGAGCGTGCACATTGGAGTCCAACTCCTTAAAGAATAGTATTTGAAAGTGAGAAATAAATCAAAAAGCATGCACGGTGGAGTCCAATTCATAAGAACGCACACAGTTACAACCTAAAGAGCACAATCTTAAGTACACTAAACAATGGCAAACTATGAGTCATTATCTGTGTTGGTTTTTGTCCATACGTTACTTTTTTTTTTTTTGCCATACACCCAGATGTGTTGTGATATGGAGCATATGGAGTGGACTACATATATGCCTCTATGTGCAATACAATGTACTGGTTTGTGCGTAACCATTTTAAAGAATTGAATAATGTAATTATTTGTTGCGTCTTTTTTCACATAACTGACTTGTTACACAATTGAATAATGTAATAAGTTTTGATTTGTTTTTAAAAACTTTTACAAAAAAACAAGTGCCCTTTAATGTTATTGATGGATTAAATTAATCTTGGAAGGCCAACACAAATAACAGAGAAAGAAACTTTAGTAATTTAGAAAGAGTATGCACCGTGGAATCAAACTCACACGGGCACACACACTTATGCCTTAAACAGCACAGACATAACTACACAAACCCACCATGCTTATACAACATGTTAAACAAAATTCTAAAACCAAACCCAACCATAATTTAATAATACAATGTAATTTGTCTTTTTTCACGTAAATGACTTGTTACACAATTGAATAATGTAATAAGTTTTGAGTTGTTTTTAAAAATTTTTACAAAAAAACAAGTGCCCTTTAATGTTATTGATGGATTAAATTAATCCTGGAAGGCCAACATAAATAACGGAGAAAGAAACTTTAGTAATTTAGAAAGAGTACGCACCCTGGTATCAAACTCACATGGGCGCACACACTTATACCTTAAACAGCACAGGCATAACTACACAAACCCACCATGCTTATACAACATGGTAAACAAAATTCTAAAACCAAACCCAACCATAATGTAATAATACAATGTAATTCGATTTAACTTAAAAAGCAACTAAGAATTGGTAAAACTAAAAGAATAGCATTTGGAAATGATAATGAAATGACAGAGCGTGCACATTGGAGTCCAACTCCTTAAAGAATAGTATTTGAAAGTGAGAAATAAATCAAAAAAGCATGCACGATGGAGTCCAATTCATAAGAACGCACACAGTTACACCCTAAAGAGCACAAACCTAAGTACCCTAAAGAATGGCAAACTATGGGTCATTATCAGTGTTGGTTTTTTTCCATACGTTACTTTTTTTTTTTTTTGCCATACACCCAAATGTGTTGTGATATGGAGCATATGGAGTGGACTACATATATGCCTCTATGTGCAATACAATGTACTGGTTTGTGCGTAACCGTTTTACACAATTGAATAATGTAATTAGTTGTTGCGTCTTTTTTCACAGAACTGACTGTTTCCCAAGTTGGTGCGTGTTAGTGATGCTGTTTGTGCGTTATAGCTGTTTACTTTACTTGGGAGTGGACATATAGTAAGAATGAATGCGTTGTAGGGTGTAGGTGTGTGCATTTCGCTGGGTGAGAAATGTAATGCTCATAATTTAAATTAATGATGGGAAGTGGGTGTGATATACAGAACAAGTGATGTAGATGTATATGAAAGGTACAACATTGTTGGTAAATATATAAATCGGAAGATATGGAGCATATGGAGTGACCCAATGTATAATGAACATCCTCCTCTGTAACAGGGACATCCAATCCGTTCTCCAGGCTCAAACACATGTTAGTCGGGTCAAAATTACTAATCAGCCACCTACACATAGACTTTGGAATACCTTCAACCTGAAAGTCCAATATATCTCCAAGTCCAATCGCACGCACGACGTTCTTTTGACAAGCATTAAAGTGTTTAATTGGCGAGGCTAAATGCTTTGGGCTGCCACGGATCTTCAGTTCAGGGAACAACTGCACATCCTCACCACCAAGCCCATTATCAGAATCATCTTGCATCGGGTCTTGTTGGGCGTGAGTGGGCAAAACAACAGGGGAATATTCAAAATTGTCCGAGGGCGGATTATCCAACATATCAGTTTGAATACCTTCATCAGTGTCCCCTGTGAAGTGGCACACTTTTAATTTAAAGCACACACACATTTATGAAAAAACAAAACTGTAGGTAATTGAACAACAGGTACGTTGGGACGCACACAGGTATACCGTAAAGAGCACGTACACACTTATACCCTAACACAGCACAAAGCCTAAGTACCGCACTCATAAGCTCACACACACTAATAAGCACACACACACTCATAACCACACACACCCTAGATTTATTCTTCTCAATTTCTCAAAATTCAATCCAACTTTTGCCTCTTGTATAATCTGACTGCAATCTCAAAAAGTGTATAAATGTCATAAATTTAATTTTATTACGAAACAAACGTAAAGAGTTAAATCGGGCCAAGTGATAACGACACTTTAACAACGTTTGTTCTGTTTTTTTAAAATTAAGAAAAAAAAAACCAGTTCCCTTTTATATTTTTGATGGATTAAATTATTCCATGTAGTCCGAAACAAATAACGGAAAGAACATGCCACATGGACTCAAACTCACACGAGCGCACACACTTATACCCTAAACACAACACAGGCATAAGTACACAAACCCCCCAAGCTTATAGAACATGGTAAACAGATTTCTAAACCCAACCCCAACCATAATGTAATAATACTATGTAATTTGATTCAATTTAAAAAGCAACTGAGAATTCGTAAAACTAAAAGAATAGCAATTGAAAATGATAATGACATAAAATAGCATGCACACAGGCCAAAATACGCACAAACAACAAGCTTACCCAACACGGTACACACTTTTATAAATCCAAAACCATCCATAATAGGCAAATCAATCAAAGAAGTGCGTTACTTGATTCAAGTTATGTTCATCAATGCATTAAGCTACGTATTAATACTATGTAATTAAGTAAGATAGCATGATTCAATTAAGTAAGTACTACAACGGCAAGCACACTAAACTAATTAATTATGAATTTAGAAACAAAACAGAATTAACAGAATAACAGGGCTCATAGAGTTAAAAATAAATAGGAGCAGAAAAGGTGGAAAGATGTTGGAGAACCTTAAACCAAGGAGCAGAAAAGGTGGAAAGATGTTGGAGAACCTTAAACCAACGAGCAGAAAAGGTGGAAAGATGTTGGAGAACCTTAAACCAACTAACAGAAAAGGTGGAAAGATGTTGGAGAACCTTAAACCAACTAATAAAAGACACATAAAGTTGTTGGAGAACCTTAAACCAACTAATAAAAGACACATAAAGTCCTACACTGTATAAAGAGAAAAAGGCAAAGTTTGATTGCAAAACACATAGCATGGGTTATGAAAGGATTCAGTTTATCATCCAGTGTCTCGATGAGCACAAGATAGTGGGGTTGGGGTGGGGAAAATCAAAATCCCCTTTTATCTCACAACCTTAGGATAAACTAATCGCAAACTCTAGGCAGGACTAGTCATCCATCTTCTGGTCTAACTACTGAATCCTGCGTCGTGGTGCATATTTATGTGGACAGAAAAAAATAGAGGAGGTGCTTGCCTACTCATTTCATACTTTCATGTTGCAATTAGATGCGCAGGGAGGGCCTGTTTCAGCATCCATGAATCATAATTGGCATAGAAAGGAAAGTCATCCACCTCCAAACTGGATATGCTTCCATAGAAAGGAAAGTCATCCACCTCCAAACTGGATATGCTTCTTTTGAAATACACATCATCCACCTCCAAACTGGATATGCTTCTTTTGAAATACACATCACACTGCTCAAAGGCTGGGAAATTGATTCATAGCCAGCTTCTTTATGAGGATGTTAATCTATACCAAAATACTAAAACAAGAGCACCTTGTTGAAATCTATTATAGCCAAAGTTTAAACCTATTAGGCCAGATAAACTAATCCTAGTGTTAAATATCCAAATACTACCATAAAAAATTTAACAAAACCATCATTTGAACTCATCAACTGAAATTCAAGCTCATTAATTATACGAACTCATTCCTAAAACCTCCCTAAGCAACTGCACAGACCTAGAACAGCGACTGCACAGACCCAATTACTATACTGGGTAAAATTACCACGCACATACCACTGTATTCAAACTCATGAAATATGAAATATCATCTCCCCCCCCCCCCAATTTGATTTGTATAAAACAATTACGAAATATGAACACCACTCACCGCCCCAAAACATAGTAACCTGGAATACCAAACCACCGCCCCAATGCTAACCCTAACCAAAAAAACAAAAAGCAGATAAAGAAATAAGCACCAAAAAAGTGAACACGGAATATCTTCAACACCATTAGAATCATTCCTCCTCAGACGCTTCGACCTCCGAATAGAAGAACCCGCCAATGAACTTCGAGCTTATGCCTATGTCGACAAGCGAGAGTGAAGAAGACGCGACCACAAGGGATGGAGACCGGCGCCAAATCGTGAGAGGATAACACCTACAGAAATTGGATATCACCAAAACGTGGGAGGATATCACCGGCGCCAAATCGTGGGATGGAAACCGGCGCAAAATCGCGGGAGACGCAATCGCAAAAGGAAAAAAATCGAGTAAAAAATGGGATTCACAAAACGTAATTATGCAAATAAGAATTAAAATTACCATCAAGCCCTCCCTGATCCCAAATCTGACCGAGAAACAAAAACAATGAATGGTCGAGATGTAATCTCATGATCTCGTCTAAATAGGATGATCTCAATGGATCCAAATCCTATATATATATATATATATATATATATATATATATATATATATATATATATATAGTAAATATTAAAAAGATAAATATATAAATATATAGACATGTATATTTGAATATATCAACATATATTTATTTTATTATTATTATTATTATTATTATTATTATTATTATTATTATAAGGATAAAGATTATTTAACAAGGACAAAGTTGGAACAATTCAAGGTAATATAAGATTACCTAAGAAAATGAGGTTAATCACATTAACTTGAAATATTACCGCCACATCAGCTTTGAGGTAGTATAACATTACCAGGTAATCTCATAATTTGAACCAAACAAGGTAATATAGCATTATCAGACTCAGATTACCTTGGTAATTTCAAATGACCTGAACCAAACGCCCCCTAATTGTCATTAAAATAAATGTTTGCAACTTTACAATATCGCTTGCTTAAATACTTAGTCTAAAAACAATAACAAAAATAAATACTACTTTTGGTTTGAATTTCTCTAAGTCTTCTTAATTCTCTTTTGTATAGCATTGTCATTGTCTTTATGTCCAGTACTTGTCCTCTTCTTTTCTTTTGGTAGTTTCAAGTGTGTCATGATACGTACAATTGCCACAATTGCTGTTAATAGAGAATGATAATAAATAATTCGAAATATATGATTTTAATAGATATAGTAAAAATTATATTAACTAACAAATTTCTTTAGATGTTTTCTTGATAAAATTCTNATTATATTAACTAACAAATTTCTTTAGATGTTTTCTTGATAAAATTCTAAGAATGATATGTAAACTTGTTCAATTGGAGCTAGTGGATGTCAACATTGTCAATTCTGTGAATAATGGTTTTATCGTTTAGAGTCCAGGTGTACTTGTATTTATGATCAATAACTTTGTAGTTAGGTCGCGTAGGCCTGACAATGATGTAAGACCAATTTTGTCCTTCAAAAAAATAATAGTACAATATTTGTAAAGTAATGTACAAGTGTACCGAAACCATATATTTGTGCTTACAAAAATATTAAAGATCTCAGGAAACGAAGAGATTGCGGTAAAATATTCTCTCTACGAATAGGGCGATTGCTTACCGTTAAACCGCGCTATTTTAAGTAAGTTCCCATCCTACCCTAGCCGTTTACGGCGGCTGGTGGCTAGGGATGGAGATGCCGCCACCAACGGCAGCCCAAGCTTCTCCGGTGGACGACCACATGGTCGAGGGAGATCCAAGCCACCGCTTAGTGAAGAAGTTCCGGGCAACCAAACGCAGTTTTGCGGATACGGTAGCTGCACAACCAACCTTTAATGGTCTGGGGAAACAACAAACTGAGACTCATGCGTGGGCGTTCGAAGAACCGGAACTGGACTCAGATACCAAAATGGATCTCCAGGAGCCTTCCGATGGACGACCAAGAGTCACGTTCCCTAAAGCCCTCTGACGAGAATGGTGTCGGGAATGGCGTCTTGCGATCATCGTAAAATACCTGGGCAAACACATCAGCTTTAACGTCCTTAATCACCGCCTTCCTTCATTATGGGGAATACAAGGGCAACTAAACCTGATGGATATTGGGCACAACTACTTTGTTGCTCGATCTGAGAACGAACAAGACTATCTCCACGTTCTGCTAGATGGACCGTGGAAGATTTTCGACAACAACCTTGCTACCCAAAGGTGGGAACCAAAGTTTAGGCCAAAACGGCGAAAATCACGAAGATGGCCGTGCGGGTTAGAATACCGGACCTACCGGTCGAGTATTTCAGAGATGAGGCGGTAAAAAGCATTCTATAAAATGTAGGAAAACCCCTCAAGTTAGATCGCACGACAATGGCTAGAGTAAGAGGAAAATTCGCTCGTGCTGCTGTCGAAGTTGACCTCAACAAACCCCTTGTATCTGAGATATGGGTGATGAACAAACTCCGAGTTGTCGAATATGAGGGACTCCATGTGGTCTATTTCGAATGCGGCGTGGTAGGACATTGGGAACAAGAGTGTCCTCAAACCAAAGAAGGTTCGGCAGAAAAAGACACTATGGACCAGAATATATCTCCCGATCATCCACCTGCTCCAGAACAGAATGAAGAACCACAGCAGACTCCTCCGCCACCTCCCCCAGTGCCAAACACCAACAGCCTAAGGTATGGTTCCTGGATGTTGGTGACTAGAAAAAACAAAGTGGTTGACCCCTATAAGAATCAACGTCAACCACGCCGGAAAGAACCAACGTCTCAAAGAAACAACAATCAATGCGGTGTACTGGAGGGAGAAATTGAAAATGCGGAGCCTACTCGGAAATCGAAACCGAGAGGGAAGAAAAACAAAGACTCTGGAGAAAGCGGTAAAGGTAAGTCTTCTGCCCTTCCCTCGCCGTCCCAGACCTCCCGCCCCCCTCTTCTGCCCAAACGGACAGAGAAACCATATGGGAACCGCCATTCTTCCGACTCTAATGCAAGTCCTTAATCACAACTCCCAAGCCATCCACACGAAAGTGAAGTATAGGCTTGAGGATTGTTTTATAACTTTTGGTTATATTCGTCCTAACATTCTGGCTAAGTGCAGGTTTTGGGATAACTGTAAAGAGTTCTCGAGATTAATTCAGGGTCCTTGCATTATCCTGGGGAACTTTAATGCATCGCTACTGAGGATGAACAATGGGGTAGTTCGTCAGTGAACATTCACCATTGTCAAAAATTTGTGGACGCCTATAGTGAATGTGGGCTTATTGATCCGGGAGCCTCGGGATCAAAATTTACTTGGTGCAGGTTTGCAGGGAACAGAGTGCGCCAATTGAGTATACTTGATCGTGTTTTGTGGAATATTCAAGCTCAACTGACTTTCCTAGAAGCGAAAGCGGTAGTCCTGCCGCGTTTGTATTCTGATCACAATCCAGTCCTGTTCATTGACGAAGCGGGCAGTCCGCCGGACAGAAACATTCGACCGGTTCATTTTGAGGCGGCTTGGCTATCTAGAGACGATTATAAACGCATCTGGGAAGATGCTACGACCAATATTGTGGGTCTTTTGAGGAAATCATCACAAGAGTCACTCAGAAAAGTTTAGAGTGGAACAGAAATGTGTTTGGTAATATTTTTAAGAGAAAGAAACGGCTTGAGGACCGGATTCATGGGATCCAGCGTGCCAACAATTACTGTTACTCTAGGGAACTCCAGACACTTAAGAGGCATTTGACATCAGAACTCAATGACGTCCTAGACCAAGAAGAAACGTTCTGGTTCCAAAAATCAAGGATGGACTGGATTAGAGAGGGTGACAGAAACTCCCGGTTTGACCATAACTCAGCTCTTATCAGACGGAACAAAAACCGTATTAGGTTCCTTAAAATTCAGGGTACCTGGACAGATGATCTATCCGTCTTGTCTAACCATATCACTGACTACTTCTCTTCCCTTTTTTACAGGAACAATGAGAACATGGACTCTAACCTGGTGCACATCGATCCCTCCCTCAAAATCACCAGGAATCAAGCAGATAATTTGACCCGTAGAACCACTCTCGAGGAAGTGAAAAGCGTGGACTTTGGAATGAAGAAATTCGGAAGTCCTGGTGCGGATGGGATCCCAACAGTCTTCAACCAGCAGTGTTGGGACAGCACAGGTCCTGCACTAACGAGCATGGCTAATGGGGCATTGAGTAACATTTCGGTAAACAGGTCCCTCCTCTAGGCTCATATGACTCTTATGCCGAAGAAGGACGTTCCGGAAACGGCAGCCGATTTCAAGCCGATCACGCTCCTGAATGTCGCGTTCAAAGTGGTTTCTAAAGTACTGGCTAATAGATTAAGGCCTACAATGTGCAAACTTATTGGACCCCATCAAAACAGTTTCCTTCCGGGGCGCTCGACCAATGACAATGTAATTTTGACCCAAGAGGTGGTCCACCATATGAACAAAAAGAAGGGAAAGAAAGGTGGGATGATCGTGAAAGTGGATCTTCAGAAAGCCTACGATAGTGTTTTGTGGTCTTTTCTTGAAACCACCTTAAGTGAGTTTGGGTTCCCTACTAGATTCATCGACTTGATCCTCTACTCCTTACGGGAAAGCGAAATCTCAACGCTTTGGAATGGGGGGTGTCTCCCGTCCTTCAGGCCGGGACGTGGGCTCCGCCAAGAAGACCCATTGGCACCGTACCTCTTCAATCTGGTTATGGAAAGACTAGCATATGAGATTCAAAGCAAGGTTAATACAGGTCATTGGAAACCAATTCGTATCTCCAGATGAGGCATTGGCATCTCACACCTCTTCTTCGCAGACGACCTTATGTTCTTTGGTGAAGGAACGGAGAGACAAGCTGGAATCATGATGGACTGCTTGAAGAATTTTAGTAAAACTTCCGGTCTTAAAGTCAATCTCTCTAAATCTCTTATTTTTTGTGCACCTAACCTTAATGCAGGTACCAAAAGAAGTATTGGCGATAGGCTGAATATGCCTATTTCTGACAACTTGGGGTCATACCTGGGAATCCCTTTGCTACAGAAGTGGGTCTCAAAACACACCTTCACATCCGTCATTGATAAAATGAGGAGGAAATTAGCAACCTGGAAAGCTAATTCGCTCAGTATGGCGGGAAGAAGGGTGCTAGTTCAATCCTCGCTGGCCACTGTCCCAACCTACACCATGCAAGCCATGGCTTTACTGGTTACCACCTGTAACGACATTGATAAGGTTGCAGGAACTTTCTGTGGGGCCACGATGACAATGTAAGGAAGCTTCACTCGGTGAACTGGTCCGAAATTTGTAGACCCCGATCCTTGGGAGGTTTAGGACTCAGAAAAGCAAGAGATTTCAACCTTGCTTTCCTCACAAAGCTGGCCTGGCAAGTCTTCTCTAACCAAAACAAACTCTGGGTGACAGTTATTCGAGATAAATATGTCAAAGAAAAGGACTTCCTCCAGGTGCAAGCAAGTAATACTAGCTCGTGGGGTTGGAGAAGTATTTTGAAGGGAAGGAATATTCTGGCAGAAGGAATCCGTTGGCAAGTTGGCAAAGGAGACACCATCAGATTCTTGCATGACCGGTGGACAGAGGGTGGCCCACTTCACAACATTACCGATTCTACCATTCCGGCGAACAGTAACAACATCTAGGTCCAAGACTTCATCTCCGCCAACCGAACCTGGAATGTCGCGGCGCTAAATCAATACCTCCCGGCTTCAACGGTGGATAAAATATGGGCAATTCCGATTCCAGTCACGGACTCAAGAGAGGACGCAGTCGGTTGGCCACACTCAAACACATGTATGGTCTCTGTTTCTTCTGCTTACTTCTTCATTGTAGGGTCTGAAGAAGAACAGGAAGATTTCTAATGGTTGTGGCGGATCAACTATACAGAGAAAATTAAGATCTTCCTTTGGAAAATCTTAAGGAACGGATTGATGACGAATGCCGAACGACAAAGAAGAGGTCTCTCAAACACCGCCACCTGCCCGTGCTGTGGCGTGAACGACGAGACGATGGATCACCTCTTCAGACAGTGTGACCTCGCAGCGGATTG
Organism: Ipomoea triloba; assembly: GCF_003576645.1. NCBI lineage: Eukaryota > Viridiplantae > Streptophyta > Magnoliopsida > Solanales > Convolvulaceae > Ipomoea > Ipomoea triloba. The sequence goes on along the minus strand of NC_044922.1, from coordinate 8,916,508 downwards.
CTGGGTCCTAGCGTTGGTGCGTAATGACTTCAACCTCACAAATCATCTCTCGTGGGAAGTTGGGTTAAGCATGCATGCTCCAACAATGGGAAGACGATCACTGGTTGCAGTTGGAAGATCCTTTTCCCATACCTATTGTGGAATATTTGGCTAGCAAGAAATGATATCTCCTTCAATGGCACTTGGACTCCACCTTCAGAAATATTGCGACGTGCATTTATTGGAGCGAAAGAGGCAAAAAGGTTGCTTCTTAATCACAAAGGACCTGGTACGGCAATACAGCGTTGGGTTTCATGGTCTCCTCCACCACTTGGGCTATTGAAAATTAACACAGATGGCGCGAAAAGAACAAGCTCAGGATTGGCGAGTGCGGGCGTCCCCACACAAGGCAGTGGATCGTGGGCTTTATTTCCAACATTGGCACAACCAACTGTTTCATTGCGGAACTTTGGGGTTTTAGAGAAGGGCTTAAGGTCGCGAAATATCGGGGCTTCGACAAAATCATAGCATAAACTGATTCGGAATCACTAAAGCAAGCTTTGGAATCACGTTCAGAATCTTTCTCCATGGCAAATACATTGATTGCCAATTGTTTGTACCTCATGGATCATTTCCAATACATAGAGGTCACTCATGTCTTCCGGGAAGGCAACCAATGTGCATATCTCCTGGCGAATTTGGGTCAAGAGACAACCTGGGGAACTACTATGCTCGATGACCCCCCGGAAGTTGTAAGAGAGCTCCTGGTTCAAGACTCTCATAGTGTGGCTACTAGTAGAAGACGCCAATTACCGGGACCTTTGGATCCCTCCTCTTCACAAAAAAAATGTACAAGTGTACCATTATAGAAATACATACAAAAAAATATTAATATCATAATGACCGAAATTATTCCAATAATACAAAAATATAATTGAAATATTTAGTCTCGTTCTAAATAATCAAAAAAAGATTAATTACACGAAAAGAAAAGAAAAACTTAAACTAAACTTGTTTTTTTTTCTTTTTGAACTTAACCTGATTTATAATCTTTGATGCTCAACTTTGAATGCTATGTATTTAGTCGGGCTAATTATTTGACTAAAGTTTATGTTAAATTTTATATATTATGTCAACTCTGATTGGGATGGAGTTCGAACTTAAAACCTTTATTATAAAAATTAATGAGTAAGTTAAGAATAATAAATAATTAATGGAATATTCAATTACTAATAAAGTTTATACAAACGGAATGTGGGGTTATTTAAGGGAAGAAAATAATATAATAGATGGTAAGAAGGAAAATTATTTAAAAAAATATTAAAATCAAAATAATATGAACCATTCATTTCATCAAACAATTACACCAACTTTTTTTTTTTAAATTCCCGTTAGGGGACTAACTTTATTTACTCTTATTATATTTGTAGATTTAATTCATTAGACATTTAGACCCAACTCACTATCAAGGTCAACTGACAGGATGTAATTTAGTGGGAGGTGAAGGTGTGAATGTGTATGTGGTAAAACGAAGAGTCAAGACTCCCCGAGTGTCGTGTCTCTCAAGGATGACGAATGGGAATCGAATGGGTGTGATGGCATCTAAGAAGTTGAAGGAAAAGAGTTACGGGAATGGCTAGGAGTTGGATTCATTGGTATGAGGGGAAGGTTAATAAAAGGTTGAGTATAGTAAAGAAAAGTAAAGTGGAGATTGGGGCTTTAGGTTTTTCCATGTGGTTTATCTTTGGTTGGTTTTGTGAATGCAAGTTGTGGAATAGACTAGGGAGTTCATGGCACACTACCAAGTGGCGTCACACTTTGGACTCTCACATCCTCATTCGGTTGGGGCATTTCATCGAACACTTTGTCTACCACTCCTCTCGGATCTTGTTCTTTCGAACTAAGAGCGGAGATGTGGGTGAGTGAGACTCGTGGGTGGCCGCTATCGCGCGCACACTCACTTCCTTTGGGTTTGCTACCTAATGTGGCCACAAAAGGCACAAAGCTTAAAGAACATCATCCACACAAGTTCAACATCCAACAAGCAAGCAATTCACAAATTATAGCAATAATATTAAACATCCACATAGATCTACCATGGGGCCACCAATCCCCTTTCTAATCTACTCTAGCATATTAAGAAACAAGAAAAGGGAAAGGGAATTCAAAGAAACAAGTATTGAATTAGAAATTAAAGAGAATGGTTACCACCCCTTGGAAAAGGGGGCCTTACAACCTTGATCTTGAATCTCAATCTTCCTTCTTGCCCTTAATCTATTCTATCTATGAATGAAAGGAATTTTCCCCCAAGAGGGGAGAAAACCCTCTAGATCTAACTATCCTATTCTATCAATTTTCTGATCTAAGTTCTCTCCTTTAGGTTTTGGACAAAAGGGATTTATATAGGTGACAAAGAAAAGGAAAAGTTTCCCAAAATAACCCTTGGCCCGACCACGCTTGTTCACACGCGTGTGAGTGGCGTGGAGGCTCTCTGGAATGATTCCACGCCCAGCCACACGCGTGTGAGGCGGCGTGGGGCGTTACTGCATGTTGGCTTGTTCATCTTTTTGCTCCATTTTAGCTTCAAATCCCTCTCCAACCTGTAAAATGCTTCAAAACTCTTTCTAGAAATGTTGTTAGAGGAAACTGATCGCATTTGAGCTGAAATGCATGCAATTGTTGTAATTGGATGCCAAAACGATGCGATTTTAATCTAATAAAGACCCCTTATAAGTGCTATTCTTGGTGCTTATCATCAACTCGTTTTCAAAAAAAAAATGAAGGTCAACTCAATGATTTTGTATTCTTGGCAAGATAGGTTAGCAAAGGAGTTGGTGTACTACGCTACCCGGCCAGCGTGGGGTCTGTGCGGCTCACAACCCAAGTTAGTGTCTTGACATGAGAGTCGAATACCATAGTAGATAGGGATGGTTAGGATTATGGGTGGAGGTGGCCGGCCGATAAGAAAAGTCTAAAAAAACATCGACCAAAAGTTATTTAGTAACAGAGCGTTTAGGCGGCCTGGGGGCAATTTAGTCACTAAAATTCCCTAGTTTTTGTAGAGGAAAAAGATAGGTTGTGAGATGGGGCTTTGGAAATGTCAACCCAACAAGATTAGAGTCAAAGTTGCTCTACACCACACCTTAACACAAGAATATAAAGGATCTCCCACAATATTTAGAACCCTAGATTGGGTTTTACCCTTTTTATGCAATAAACACCAAATAGGCATTAGAATCTCATGTTAACTTTAATCCCAAGTCCTAAATAGGATTACTCACGCATCATCTCAGACAATAAAGCAATAGCATTAAAGAAAGACATCATAAAGCAATAATATAAAACAAGACAATATACACTTACCTATGCAAAATAGAAGAAATCCACAATCACATTATGAATCAAATATGCAAAAATAAGAGAATTTATCCCTTTTGAAAAAAGGTAAAGCAATTTCTTGACCAAAAGAGCAAAACCGTGCCACGATATTATTCTGATCATTTTCGTTTGTTCTCTTCCCGTATGACCTCCAAGTGACCTTAGCTTCCTTTCCATGCACTTTTTACCTCTAAATTGGTCACTTTTTCTCCAAGTTGCTTCTTCTTCCCATTATTGTGAAATTCAGAGAAACTATATATAAAGGCACATTAGTTAGTTCAATTTCCCTATTAAACACAGCATTTTATGCACAAAATAAGCAAAAGTATGGGGAAAATATAGTAAAAAATAGGTATGATCAAGAAGCCACTGGTGGTTAGTAATACCAAGCTGATCGGTTTGAGATGTGCGAGGAGAGCCATTAGAGTTGGAGGAGNTCTATCTATGAATGAAAGGAATTTTCCCCCAAGAGGGGAGAAAACCCTCTAGATCTAACTATCCTATTCTATCAATTTTCTGATCTAAGTTCTCTCCTTTAGGTTTTGGACAAAAGGGATTTATATAGGTGACAAAGAAAAGGAAAAGTTTCCCAAAATAACCCTTGGCCCGACCACGCTTGTTCACACGCGTGTGAGTGGCGTGGAGGCTCTCTGGAATGATTCCACGCCCAGCCACACGCGTGTGAGGCGGCGTGGGGCGTTACTGCATGTTGGCTTGTTCATCTTTTTGCTCCATTTTAGCTTCAAATCCCTCTCCAACCTGTAAAATGCTTCAAAACTCTTTCTAGAAATGTTGTTAGAGGAAACTGATCGCATTTGAGCTGAAATGCATGCAATTGTTGTAATTGGATGCCAAAACGATGCGATTTTAATCTAATAAAGACCCCTTATAAGTGCTATTCTTGGTGCTTATCATCAACTCGTTTTCAAAAAAAAAATGAAGGTCAACTCAATGATTTTGTATTCTTGGCAAGATAGGTTAGCAAAGGAGTTGGTGTACTACGCTACCCGGCCAGCGTGGGGTCTGTGCGGCTCACAACCCAAGTTAGTGTCTTGACATGAGAGTCGAATACCATAGTAGATAGGGATGGTTAGGATTATGGGTGGAGGTGGCCGGCCGATAAGAAAAGTCTAAAAAAACATCGACCAAAAGTTATTTAGTAACAGAGCGTTTAGGCGGCCTGGGGGCAATTTAGTCACTAAAATTCCCTAGTTTTTGTAGAGGAAAAAGATAGGTTGTGAGATGGGGCTTTGGAAATGTCAACCCAACAAGATTAGAGTCAAAGTTGCTCTACACCACACCTTAACACAAGAATATAAAGGATCTCCCACAATATTTAGAACCCTAGATTGGGTTTTACCCTTTTTATGCAATAAACACCAAATAGGCATTAGAATCTCATGTTAACTTTAATCCCAAGTCCTAAATAGGATTACTCACGCATCATCTCAGACAATAAAGCAATAGCATTAAAGAAAGACATCATAAAGCAATAATATAAAACAAGACAATATACACTTACCTATGCAAAATAGAAGAAATCCACAATCACATTATGAATCAAATATGCAAAAATAAGAGAATTTATCCCTTTTGAAAAAAGGTAAAGCAATTTCTTGACCAAAAGAGCAAAACCGTGCCACGATATTATTCTGATCATTTTCGTTTGTTCTCTTCCCGTATGACCTCCAAGTGACCTTAGCTTCCTTTCCATGCACTTTTTACCTCTAAATTGGTCACTTTTTCTCCAAGTTGCTTCTTCTTCCCATTATTGTGAAATTCAGAGAAACTATATATAAAGGCACATTAGTTAGTTCAATTTCCCTATTAAACACAGCATTTTATGCACAAAATAAGCAAAAGTATGGGGAAAATATAGTAAAAAATAGGTATGATCAAGAAGCCACTGGTGGTTAGTAATACCAAGCTGATCGGTTTGAGATGTGCGAGGAGAGCCATTAGAGTTGGAGGAGNTAGAGTTGGAGGAGGAAGAAGTGTAAGAGGAGTCGGCTAAACCAGTGGCGGTGAAAGAAGAAAACATTAAGGCTCACTTAGGAGTACAAAGATGGGGTGGAGTGCTAAGGTGGAGAGAGCAGTTGATTTTTGGATGGTCTGACCATGTACTTACTTAGGAGTGCTTTGAAATGCTTGAATGCTAAAAAGTTGAAATGGAATAAGCATGTTGGTATTTATAGGCGAGGACCAGACATTAGATGATGACATGAGGGAACATCTAACGGCTGGTAGCACAAGTGGGCGCGATTTGACGTTACAAAAAGTCATGTTGGCGCATTAATGGTTCATTTAATGCAACATAAATTGAAGAGGTGTGTAGCTGGACAGTCAGAACAAGAAACCGTCAAGGAGTTTGTGGCCAGACTAGATAGGCTAACCACTCAGTAACCTGGCAAAACAGATTGACTACTTAAAAAGGAAGGGGACTTACTTGGTCAGCCAAAGTGGCAGAGCGCTGAGCATGGGGTTACCTCTAAGGCGCGAGGAAGTGGTTGAACATCATTTTTCTCACTACATTCTTGTGTCGTGGGCTCTTCGAGCCACAAGAAAGTGAGAAACTAGATGTTTGGTGGGCGAGGGGAGGGGGTATTAGCACTCGGGCAGTCACCCCTAAGGTGGTCGATCAAGTCGGGCTATAAGAGACTGCTTAGACCACTAGCCCCCCACTTGGACTTGAGGTTGTCATTGTTGGAGTGCCTCAAGGATTGGGCATAAAAGGAAATTGATTTGGTGAGAGTTTGAAGTCCTTACCTAAATTGTTTTTAGAGATGTGTTACTTAATCTATGCTACTTTCTTATTGTATTTTAGACATGTTATTCTATAATTTAGAAAGGTGGGATGGGCTGAATTTGTAAGGAATCTTCTTTTATATTGCAGGTGGAGTATTTATGTATAAATACTCTTTCGAGGGTGTAAAAAGGACCTAAAAATTCCAAAAGCTTAAAGCAATTACACAAAATTTATTAGTCTAATCTCACTTTGCATTCTTATTACTTGTTCTTAGTCACAAACATATTCAATCGAATGATTGTGTTGACCAGCTGGCAACCAATCGAGAGTTATAAAACCAACAAAAATCTTGAAAATATTCCTATATAAACTAAATTTTTTACCAAAATTTGTATAATATGATTTGATTTTACATAGTTAATGTAACTTATATATATATATATATATATATATATATATATATATATATATATATATATAGGATCGCGTTCAGGTGCGTACTGGCCGCCCATGAGAGAAATGCGGACGAATCACAGCGCGTCACGTGTCCGGAATGTAGTTGCACATAACGTTATAACTAAGTGCACGTAATGTTATAACTAGGTGCACATAGGTGCACCCAGGTGCATAAATGTTAACAAGGTAAATTACTTGCACCTGTAAGTGAAAATAGGTGCACACGTGCAAGTAAAATATATTACAGGTGCAAGTAAATTGTACAATAAGCATCAATACTAAGTGCACCTAATGTTATAACTAGGTGCACTTAATGTTATAACTAGGTGCACATAGGTTGCACCTAGGTGTATGAATGTTAACAAAGTGAATTACTTGCACAAGTGCAAATAAAATGTATTGCAGATGCAAATAAATGTATTACAGATGCAAGTGAATTGTACACTAAGCATCAATACTAAGTGCACCTAATGTTATAACTAGGTGCACCTAATGTTATAACTAGGTGCACCTAGGTTGCACCAGGTGCATGAATATTAACAAGGTAAATTACTTGCATTTGTAAGTGAAAGTATTTGCGAAAATAGATGCATGAATATTAACAAGGTAAATTACTCGCATTTGTAAGTGAAAATAGGTGCGAAAATAGGTGCACTTGTAAGTGAAACTAGGTGCACTTTTAAGTGAAACTAGGTGCACCAAAGTTCTAGTTATTTATGAAAATGCCACCGCGTCATTTTTTTTAAATTGCATCTGATTTTTTGATCCGGACACGTGGACGGCTGTGGAGCGTTCTCATTTTCTACCTGGGCGAGAGTTCGCACGAGAGTGCAACTATATATATAGGGATGCATTCCCATGCGAACTGCCGCCCAGGTAAGAAATGAGAACGCTCCACAGCCGTCCACGTGTACAGATCAACGAATCAGATGCAATTTTAAAAAAAAATGACACGGTGGCATTTTCGTAAATACCTGTAACTTTGGTGCACCTAGTTTCACTTACAAGTGCACCTATTTTCGCACCTATTTTACTGACAAGTGCAAGTAATTTACCTTATTAATATTCATGTACATATTTTCGCAAATACTTTTACTTACAAATGCAAGTAATTTACCTTGTTAATATTCATGCACCTGGGTGCAACCTAGTTGCACCTAGTTATAACATAGGTTGCACCTAGTTATAACATTAGGTGCACCTAGTTATAACATTAGGTGCACTTAGTATTGATGCTCATTGTACAATTCACTTGCACCTGTAATACATTTTACTTGCATCTGCAATACATTTTACTTGCACTTGTGCAAGTAATTTACTTTGTTAACATTTATGCACCTAGTTGCAACCTATGTGCACCTAGTTATAGCATTAGGTGCACCTAGTTATAACATTAGGTGCACTTAGTATTGATGCTCATTGTACAATTTACTTGCACTTGTAACACATTTTACTTGCACGTGTGCACCTATTTTCACTTGTAGGTGCAAGTAATTTACCTTGTTAACATTTATGCACCTGGGTGCACCTATGTGCACCTAGTTATAACATGACGTGCACCTAGTTATAACATGACGTGCACCTAGTTATAACATGACGTGCAACTACATTCCGGACACGTGGCGCGCTGTGATTCGTCCGCATTTCTCTCCTGGGCGGCCAGCACGCATTTGAACGGGATCCTATATATATATATATATATATATATATATATATATATATATATATGTATATAGAATTAGAATTTCATTGGTATCCTTGGTACTCTATATCCATCATCATTTGGGAAGAAAAAAGTGATCTTAATGGATGAACAATATTACAATTAGATACATTTATTATGTAGGGGTGTTTGAATATTTATATATACTAATTATTTCTAATAATACTTTTTCTCTAACTAAACAACAAAATTTAAAAATGGGTAAATCAACGTTTTAGTCCCTCAAATGTGGCCAAACTGTCAATGTTGCCCTTTAACTCGGTATTCATCAATTTAGTCCCTGAAAATAACTGTTTTTGGTCACATAACTCCATCGGGCCAATTTCCGGCGAATGCTCCGATTTAGCAGGGGTAAGTTGGTCTTTTCCTTTCTTCAGTCCTCCCTCCTCTTCATTTTGTGGTCAACTCAAGGGTTTCGTGCAGCATTGCAAAGAAGGGAAAACTCATCAAGAAATCAGTTCATTAATTCTGTTCCAGCGGCTCTCTCCCTCTCTCTTCGCGTTTTGTTGGCTGGCGGACGACGAACCAGGCGGCAATGGCGAGGCAGTCCGGCGGCGGCGAACAGGAGGTGGCAGCTCCAGTGGTGTCTTCATCTCCTTCGGCGAGCTGATGGCGTCGGCGGCAGCACGAGAGACAGATTAGCGACGGCGAACAGCAGCAGATCGACAGAGCTCGATGGTAGTGGTTGAGTTTTACTCCGGCGATGACGCGTATGGGCGGCGGTGGATGGCGATTTCCGGCGAGTACAGGGGCTGCAACGAGCAGAGGATGGTGATTTCCGAAAAGTGATTTGGACAAAAATAACGACACGCCTCTTTGGGGGTTGGGTGGGGGCTTTCGCTTTCCTCCTCTACTTCTCTTCTTCAGTTCACTCCCTCGTTTTCCCTCTTTTCTTTTCTTCCCTTTACAAATCTCGCTCCCTCGCTCGCTCTCTCGCGCACACAAACAAAAACCTCAAAAAATACAGATATATCCAAAATATACTGTGATTATAAACCACAATTAAACCTCCGAATCTGCGGTTGAAAGAGGAATAGAAGTTTATACGTATAAGGTTTGTGTTGTATAGGAAGCGGAGGGTAGGCTATGAGACTCTGCTGGTGGGGGCTGCAGCGGCCACGGCGGGGCGCTCCATCCAATGAGGCGGCGGCGGCGAAATCACGTCGTTGATGGCCGTTCTGCAAATGACTTGGCAGCCGAGTCTCCTCAGCCACAAACGCAAATCCAGTCCTCTTGTAGGGCTCAGAAACCTCGGCAACACCTGCTATCTCAATTCTGTAGGGCTCAGAAACCTCGGCAACACCTGCTATCTCAATTCCGTCCTCCAGTGCCTCACCTACACCCCTCCTCTCGCAAATTTTTGTCTCAAATCCCTTCATTCCTCCTCCTGTAAGTTCTCCGTCTGTTTTGTTTGTTTCCTATTTTTTGCCCTAAATTTTGCGTCGGGAGTTTGATTTTTGTATAATTTTATGCCTCTAGGTGATGCAACCCCGGAGAAGAAAAGCGAGTGTCCCTTCTGTTTATTAGAGAAGCGAATTGCTCGGTCGTTGAGTTCTCTTATCACAAGCTGGGTAGCTCCAATGGAGGAGCTCTTGCCAATAGGAGCTCTATTTCGGAGCAAAATGAAGAGGGAGGGAGAACTGAAGAGAGGAAAAGACTAACTTACCCCTGCCAAATCGGAGCCTTCGCCGGAAATTGGCCGGATGGAGTTATGTGACCAAAAACAGTTATTTTCAGGGACTAAATCGATGAATACCGAGTTAAAGGGCAACATTGACAGTTTGGCCACATTTGAGGGGCTAAAACGTTGATTTACCCTTTAAAAATATACGTCAATTCCTTTTAAAGGAATTTAAATTCAAGCACTTCTTATTCTTTTTTTTTTAAAAAAATAAATTAAAGTAATATGGTATGGATGAGAACAATTATGTTTGTATTAGAGTTCACTAAATATGACTGTAGGAATACAAGAGTATATATACAAGAGAATCATAAGTAAACTAGGACTGAGAATCATAAGTAAACTAGGACTGAGACTTATAGTATGACTCTATTATGTAGAGTCCTAATACTCCCCCTCAAGCGGATGGTACGGAAGTAACCTGTAGCTTGTCACGTAAGAAGCAGAACCGGGGACCTGCGAGTAACTTGGTGAAAATATCAGCTAGCTGATCCTTAGTAGAAATAAAGTGCACCTGAATGTCTCCTGCAGCCACTCTGTCTCTCACAAAGTGATAATCAATTTCGACATGCTTTGTGCGAGCATGAAAAATAGGATTAGCACACATATAAGTAGCTCCAAGATTGTCACACCAAAGTTTGGGCACTGGAAGAGGTGAAATTCCTATTTCTCGCAGCAAAGAGAGGATCCACAGAACTTCAGCACATACATCTGCAAGAGCCTTGTACTCTGCTTCAGTAGAAGATCGAGCAACAGTCCTTTGTTTCTTGCATACCCAGGACACTAGATTGGTTCCAAGAAACACAGCATGCCCACTAGTAGACTTTCTATCCGTAGGACAACCAGCCCAGTCAGAATCCGAGAATGCATGAAGCTCACCTGAACTTGACTTTCGCAATCGCAGACCCAAAGACATAGTACCTTTAACATACCTTAACACACGTTTCAGTTGTTCCCAGTGTGCAGTGGTTGGAGCATGCATGTGCTGACAAAGCAGATTAACTGCAAAGGATAAATCTGGTCTCGTGATAGTTAGGTACTGTAGTGCACCTGCAATGCTCCGGTATTGTGTGGGATCATCATATGGATCTATACAGGTAGATATTGTCTTTGAAGTCGTAGTAGGTGTAGACACAGGTTTGCAGTCTGTCATACCAGCTCGTTTAAGTATGTCAGTCATATACCTGCGCTGAGAAAGCAACACTCCATCTGCACACTTGACTGTTTCAATCCCAAGGAAAAACCCAGGCTCACCAAGATCTCTAATCTTGAAAGTACTAGAGAGCTTGGAGAGCAAAGCCTCCAATGCACCATGCTCATTGCTCATAACAAGAATATCATCCACATAAACAAGCAGGTAAACAGTAGCCGATCCACGAGAATAATAAAATAACGAAACATCAGTTTTAGAGGCATTAAAACCAGCAGATAACAGAAAAGTGTGCAAACGAGTGAACCAAGCCCGGGGAGCCTGCTTCAAACCATACAGGGAGCGTTTCAACAAGCAAACATGATCAGGGTGCTGAGAATCAACATACCCCGGAGGCTGACGCATGTAAACAGTTTCTGTAAGATTACCATTAAGGAATGCATTATGCACATCCAATTGCCTGACTAGCCAACCAGAAGAAAGAGCAAGAGAGAGCAACAACCTGACTGTAGTAGGTTTAACCACCGGGCTGAAAGTGTCAAAGAAATCTTGACCTGGGACCTGTTTAAACCCTTTAGCCACGAGCCTGGCCTTGTAGCGCTCAACAGATCCATCAGCCTTCCTTTTCGTGCGAAACACCCACTTGCAGCCAATAATATTCATAGACGCAGTGGGAGGAACCAAGCACCATGTCTGATTCTGCAACAAGGCATTGAACTCCTGATCCATTGCCTCCCTCCATTCAGAGTGTTTGACTGCCTGAGTATAACAAGTAGGATCAACAGAGGAAACCTGCACAGTCAAACCCGCAACCGGAGCCACAGACCGACTCCTAGTGGCCATGGAGTGAGACCTCTCCGTGGGACGCACAGTACGACCACGTGGCCGACCACGAGGCTTCTTCTGAGCCACATCAGCAGGAGGCGAGGGAGCTACCACAGATGGATCAGCCACAGGATGAAAAACAGATTCAGCCCAAGGTCGTGCAATAGATTCTGATGGAGCCTGCAAAACAAACTTAGCACCAAAAGGAAACACAGCTTCATCAAACCGCACATGACGGCACACAAAAACTTTATTAGTACGCAGGTCCATGCACCTATAACCCCGAAACGAATCAGGATAGCCCAGAAAGACACATGGAGAAGACCTGTAAGACAGTTTATGACGATTATATGGCCGTAAGTGCGGATAGCACAGACAGCCAAAGACACGAAGAAAGGAATATGATGGCTGAGATCTGTGCACCAAGACATGAGGACTAGAGTTATGGAGAGGATGCGAGGGCATTTTGTTAATAAGGAAAACAGCAGCCTCAAAAGCAAAATGTCAGAACCGAGACGGCACAGAGGCACGAGCCATAAGTGCTAGCCCGGTTTCAACCACATGCCTGTGCTTCCGTTCCACACGACCATTCTATTCGTGTGTGTACGCACAAGATTGCCTGTGACTAATACCAAGCTGAACAAAAACAGAATGTAACTTTTTATACTCAGCCCCTAAATCCGATTGAACAGCTTTGATTTTACGATTGAAGGCACGTTCAACTAAACCTCGCCCACGCTCCAAAACAGAATATATATCTGACTTTCCTTTCCTAGGAAAATACCAAGTATAACGAGAAAAGTCATCCACAAATAAAACAAAATAACGATAACCCTCAGAAGAGAGTACAGGAGCAGGGCCCCAAATGTCCGTATAAACTAAATCTAGCACATTCGAACTAACAGAGACAACACGTGGCAGTGGGAAACGTGCAGATTTACCCATTTGACACGCAGAACACACAGGATGAGAAGTTTTATTCGACTCACTAACAGAACAAGACTCTAAGACTCGATGTAAAACACGCTGATGTGGATGACCCAAACGATCATGCCACGTAGACGCCGAAGCACGAGCAGAAATAAACGCGGAAGGTGAACCAGAAGGAACCGGCAAGGTATAGAGCCCACCGGAACTATTGCCCCGTAAAAGAATTTCCTTGGTCCGAATATCCTTCACAACAAAGAAGGAAGGGTGAAACTCAAAAAATACCTGATTATCCGACGCAAAGCGCTGAACGGATAATAAAGAGGCAGAAAGACGGGGAACATGTAAAATATGAGACAACTTAAGAGACCTAGAAGGCGTAGAAATAGAAGCATGACCCACGTTGCTAATAAGTAAAGGCGTACCGTCACCAACACGTAAAGTGTCGTTACCACCATAGTCTTCAGAAGTAGAGAGGGCAGCTATATCAGGTGTGGCATGATGAGTTGCACCAGTGTCAGGCAACCAGGTATGAGCAGTCACGTTATTCGCCGAATCACCCTGATGAATAAAATTCGCTTGCGGAGAAACAACATAAGGCAACTTGTAACAAGACAAAGCCGAGTGACCAAATGAACCGCAAATTTGACACTGGATGGAAGAGCCTCTGCCACGGCCTCTCCCACCGCCACGTAACTGCCGACCAGAACCGCCGCCGCCGCGCCATGCAGAACCTCCGCGACCGCGAGCAGAACTAGAACCAGCACGACCGAACGGTGCTCCGCCAGCCGAACGGCCTCCTCCACGACCACGCGACTGGCGACCTCCCTGAGCAGCGAAAGCCGCCGGTGCAGCACCTCCAGGCAATGCGTAATCATCACCGGCGATGAAGTCTTGCGCGCCCAGCAAGTCAGCAAGCTCAAGGAGCGTCACCGGATGTCCTCGAACCGCCAGCGAAGAGGTGACACCCTTGAACTCCGGTCGAAGGCCGCGGAACACGTACAGGTTCTGTTCTTCCAGCGTTACCTTTCGGCCGGCGAGAGCTAAATCTTCAACAATAAGCCGAGCTCGCCCGAGATACTCTGCCGTCGACGAATCTCCTTGCCGGAGACCATGGAGTTGGCTAAGCAAGTGAAGTTGGCGGGATTGAGAGGCGGAAGCGAGGGACTGCTCAATGGCATCCCACAACTCCTTCGATGTCCGACAGCCGACGGCGATGGAGAGCACCTCCTCGGACAGCGAAGAAACAAGGAGAGACAGCAACCCTTGATCACGGCGAGACCACGCAACAAACGCCGGATTCCGAACGCGGGCAGCAGCAGCGGACGAGGTAGCAGCAGACACGGCAGGGAGGAACTCCTCCGGGCAAGGACACGATCCATCAACAAGATCAATGAGATCATGGCCACGTAGAAACGGGAGAACCTGAGTACGCCAAAACAAAAAATTGCGGTGGTTGAGTTTGATGCTAATGTAGTGATGAGCAGAAGAGAGCGACGACACGGGAGCCGGCGCCGCAGAACTCACAGCAACATCTGAAACGGTCCGCTCAGAGGCAGAGCCGTCATTCGTAGCCATGGGAACAAGAACGAAACCCTAGCGACTGATACCAGATGAGAACAATTATGTTTGTATTAGAGTTCACTAAATATGACTGTAGGAATACAAGAGTATATATACAAGAGAATCATAAGTAAACTAGGACTGAGAATCATAAGTAAACTAGGACTGAGACTTATAGTATGACTCTATTATGTAGAGTCCTAATAGTATGAATGATCTAAAAAAAGGTGAATCATAATTTTTATTTCTTATATAAATAAAACTAATACACGTACGTAATAAAAGTTTTACCATTAATTTCTTTTGAAAGCTTTACCACTTTTTTTTTTAAAATTACTTTTTGTGTATTTCTATGAGACTGATCTGGATTCAACTAAAAAAGGATTTGACAAAAACTGTTTAACATGGATTGACTTATCATTGTTAGGCTATTCTTTTTCACTATTTAAAGCTAAAATCAGTACAATATGCAAGGAACATGCATTGAGTGAGGACATGTTTGGTGATATATATGGATGAATTTAAACTACACTGCTTCAACCAATGCAAAGTAATTAAACAACATTCCATTTTTAGATGATGAGTAAAAAGGAAAATGATATGTATACCAATAAAAATGTCCACACATGTTGACATTGTTATTCTATTAGGAAAACAAAATTGGTATTATGTTTTTTTTTCTTTAATCCATCAAAGATGGTAATGCCAACCAAATGTAATACCCAAAAGAACTAAGTTATTAACAAATTAATTTGAGATGGTTGGTAAATTGACTGCTAATGAAATGGGTGCCCATGTGAAACAAACAAATTATAATGTACTACACTGTAAACAGTGGCGGATCTAGCATAGCGCCCCCACTGCCCCACCACATATATATAGTATACTAGTTTTATACGCGCATTTCGCGAATGGGTTAATGCCCAATGTTTAATTTAAATAAATATTTGAAAGTATATCAATGCAATATTATATAGGAGAAGTTTATACATGGCAATTGAATGTCGAATTTTTTTATTTAAATAGAGCAAATTGCCAATTTGGTCTACTGACTATAGGGGTCCTATTAATTTCCATCCACGACTTTCAAAAGTGTTAATTGCATACCACGACTTTTTGATTTGTATCAATTTTGGTTACTCCGGCCAAATTACTTGCGAAATTTCGCCGAAAATCATAAACCCTAAAATAATTAGGGTATTTTAGACATTTCACATCTATTTTTTTCTCCGGCGAATTCATCTGTTCTTTTTCTTCTCCGGCGATCAAAAATGGCGTTTCCGGCGACGATGTTATCACTACGGCGTGAGCTGCGAGCGAGGCCAATCATATTCTATCCATTTACTCACCGTCGCCGCCACGCACACTTTGCTCTACGAAGTTCTCAGGATTCATACGGATGCAACTGGTTAGGAAATCATGGCTGCGTACAGGAGACTGGCTAGGGTTTTGCATCCGGATATCGCGTCTAGCTTTCGTCGGGAATCGTCAGACGAATACTTCATCAGAGTGCATGCCGCGTACGCCACTCTCACCGATCCACAAAAGCGAGCAAATTACAACCGGACTTTGTTCCGTCCAGGTCAGAGCAGGTCGCCGGCCGAATTTTCTAGTGTTAACAGTCACCGAAATTGGGAAACTGATCAATGCTGGTAACTGGAGGTAGTGATAATCACATTATTAGGCTTAATTCTTTGATTTTATGATCCTGGAGTCTCTGCTGGCTATGCCGGAATTCGCGGCCTCGTTCGACTCTGCTTCGAATTCACCGGAGAAGAAGGGTTCGCCGGAGAAGAAGAAAGTAGATGTGAAATGTCTAAAATACCCTCATTATTTTAGGGTTTATGATTTTCCGGCGAAATTTCGCCGGTAATTTGGCCGGAGTGACCAAAATTGATACAAATTGAAAAGTCGTGGTATGCAATTAACACGTTTGAAAGTCGTGGATGAAAATTAATAGGACCCCTATAGCCAGTAGACCAAAATGGCAATTTGCTCATTTAAATATCTAACTCAAAGTATATGAATCCAAGATAATATAGAAAATTCATTATAATTATTACTAAAATAAATGTTTGCAACCTTGTAAAATCGATAGTCAAAATATTTTGTCTAAAAATGATAGTCTAAATAAGTACTATTTTTAATTTGAATTTTTCTAAGTGGTTCTTAATTCTCTTTTCAGTAACATTGTCATTGTTTTAATCTTTACTATTTGTTCTCTTCCATTTTGTTGGTAGTGTGTTATTTGAAATTCGGATATTGTTGGTAGCATAGATGACAACGTCATGCAATGAGATTATGATATAGGAGCTATGGACTTTCCTTTATGTGTTCTGCTTGGGGTTCATTTGGTTCAACCATTATTGTTGAATGAGTTATTGTGGATAAAGAAATCCCTAGTTTAAGAAAAAAGATTAAATAAATTAATAAAAATTTGAAATTTTAAAATATTATGTATTCCAAAGATATTAAAAGGTAGTTTATCGCTTCAATTTGCTGGGTAATGGGTTATTTGAGTACTTTCATTGTCAACAAATCGCCCAAATAATTAATATGATTGGTTTCAAATTATTCTTTTTTATTTTTTTCATAGTATTAAAGAAATACATAATGTCAAATTTGATTGAGATGAGGTTCGAACCTAAAACCTTTCTTATAGAAATTAATGGGTAAGTTAAAAGTTAACGGAATATTAACGGAGAAGAGAATATTTAACGGAAAACTTAACGGATAATCATAAAAGTAAGGTTAAATTAGGTAATCTCTATTAATAATATTAATCTGAATTATCTTAACCATCTATTTGATTAAATAATTCATCTAAACCATCCATTTGATTAAATAATTTGACCGCCATTTTTTCTATCCATTTTAGGCCTAACTCTCTTTGGCTCTTATTAGTATAGTAGATATATAAAATATACCAATATGTAATCAAATGTTAGCATGGATTAAATGGTAAGTCTGCATTAATGGAATGATTTAGAGTTCAAACCACCCCGTAGGCTCTGAAGAATTTCTTTCAAACTTTTTAATGGCTTTTTTTCCATTTCTTAATATCAATAGTGAGAATTTTAATTGAATTTTTTATTTGTAATATTGTGGTTTTTTTCATTTCTTAATATTAATAGTGAGATGAGTGAAATTTTGTTTTTAGCATTTTTTTTAATATTAATAGTGAGAATTTTAATTGAATTTTTTATTTGTAACATTGTGACTTTTTTTTTCTTTTTTAATATTAATAGTGAGATGAGTGATTTATAATGTGTTATCCAGTCAAACTATTTTATCTAATTAATTACGGAGTATGTTTTATATTTTATTTTAAATATTTTTATCTTGATGTATTTCGACTTTTCATCTCTAGTTAACAATATTTATGACTCGATCTCTAAGTGTTTCATTTTTTTAAAAAGAATATCTCGTTAGTTTATCTTTCGCCCCCACTGAGAAAATTTTCTGGATCCGTCACTGCTGTAAAGTGAACTACTGATAAATATTCATTTTTAATATATTAAATGTTAATTTTTAATGTATTGAATGTATATTTTTAGGTAATATATTACAAAGGCACTTGCAATATACAAAAAAAATTGAATCTTTAAAAAAATGAATATTTAGTTCACTAAAATGAGCATTCAATATATTAAATGTGGAAATGTATATTAGTAGTCCACCTTGCAATGTAGACCATGACCCATGGTATAATGATTCGGTTGTTATGCCATGGACCCGGGTCCACCTTGCAAGGTAGACTCAGGTCCATGCTCATAATTTTAGTACTCTATGTTCACAATTTTTGAACTCTACGTTCACAATTTCATAACTTTATATTCAATATATAGTATAACACAATTTTTGAATCTATATAACAAATTTGTGAATATAGACTTTAAAAATTGTGAATATTGAGTAATAAAATTTTGTAAATTGAATTTTAAAATTGTGAACATAGAGTTTTAAAATTGTAAACATAGAGTTTTTATATTGTAAACATGGACCTGGGTCAGACCCGTGTCCATAGCCTAATTTGTCATAATGATTGTGTTAATAGTCTTTCCCTCTAAGTAATAGTTTTTTTTTTTTTTTTTGAGTACCCCTCTAAGTAATAGTTTTTTTTTTTTTTTTTGAGTACCCCTCTAAGTAATAGTTAGTTTATGAGCGTAGGGTAAACAGAATTTGGATTATTTTCATAATGATAAGAATATCGTGTAAGTTTTAATAAAAAAAAAAAAAAAGAGTTGGGCCATATACTACTTATGCTTGCATGAATAAGATCATTTGATTTACGGTAAATTGCGCAACCACTATCCAAAAAATTAAATTACATCAATTAAGTTAAAATCTTAACCTTGGGGTGTGCTTGAGTGGAAATGGCTCATTCGTCCTTAACTAAACATCACTAGATTGATTTTTGGCTATGAAGCAACTCTAAATCTCTAAGCTAGTTGTTCCACCCTTAGACATGCCTTTAATTCAGCAAGAAGATTAGTTACACTATCATTCTTTAACTAAACATCAAGAGATCAATCTTCAGCTTCAGATATGGAGCAACCTTAAATCTCTAAGCCAACAATCCCACCCTTAGAAATGCATGCTTAAAATTCAGCAAGAAAATTAATTACACTGTCATCCATAACTAAATATCAAGGGATCAATCTTTGACTTTAGGTATGGAGCAACTTTAAATCTCTAAGTCTACTATCCCTCCCTTAGAGAGCCCTACAGTTCAACAAAAAGATTAGCTACGACGGCTAAACTCTAAATTACACCCAAAAAAAAAAGATCAAGTTGAAACCCTGGTTTGGGCTGGATTTATACAAACTAAACTGAAAATTTTGTCCATCACACCCGACATAACAGAGCCAAACTACATTGGATCATGCATGACATGGTTAGGGTTGTTGGTGTTTGTGAGTTGTGAGTGAATTCCTAAGCAAAAAAAAAAAAAAAAAAAATGATGTGGCGACAAAGCGTTACCTAGTTTTTGGAGATGCTGGCAGCCAGCCAGCCCTGTCCCTTCTGCTTCTTCTGATGCTCTGATCTTTTCACAGTATATAATGGATTTCATTTCATAGTGATATACCTAACAACATACTTCACATCCTGAGAATTAGACTCTCAGGGTATTGTAATGATGAACACCCTGCTTTGCTTCTTCGGCTTCTTGCTTTTGCTTTGCAGCTGTGGTGCCACTGCACAAGGTAAGGTATTTGAATTTGGATATATAAACATTATGGCTCTATTTGGTAAATTGCCGTTTATTTATAGTTGTTAGTTGATTTGGTAAGAGGATATAACTAATTAATAATATTAGTTGATTGTAGAAATGTATTTGGTAACTAATTGTTAGTTGATAAGTCTTTGGTATAATGTTTTTTTTTAAACAAAACTGATTGAAGAAGTTGTTTTGAATAACTTTTTAAATTTTAGCATTGTGAAGTTATAAAAAGCTAATTAATTAAATACTTATTTAACTTTTAACCAAATTATCAATTAATAGTAGTCAAATAAATTAAAATTGATTGAAAAGCTAATTAATTAAAAAAAATAAATTTGTGCAGATTTTAAGAATCCCACCGAGAAACCAAATTTGGGCCCATTCGAGGAGTGGAGAAGTGCTTTCTTCTGCTTGATTCATGTAATCTATGTTATCCAATTCTTTTGTTTTCTAATCTCTGGAATATTTTATACGCGATTTCAATTTACTTAATTGTGTAAAAAAAAAAAAAAAATTTCAGTTCAAGAACACAAATTCTTGCCCCAAAAAGTACGAGCTGGACTTGTCCGGGTGGCTGAACGTAACCAAAGAAGACGGAAGAGAGTTCTGTTGTAGCCCCTGCGCCAACCAAACCAGCTCCGTGTTGGACTGCATCCGCGACACCGAACGCGACTTTTGGTTCGCCAATAAGGCCACCGTCCAACACCTCCGCCAAACCATCCACCAAGGCTGCCACACAAATCAGGGTAAGACACAAATTGTTAACTCAAAACACTGGTCCATAGTATAACAATTGTTCAAAGTTTAGGTCGATTTAAAAAATTAAAAATCAAACTTGATTAAGCTCTAAAATTTTAAAGTCGACTCAACGTACACAATATATATATATATATATATATATATATATATATATATAAATTACGTCCTATTTTATATGTCTTACTTACCATACATTCGTCAAACAGATTCTTTCTTATTTATTTATTTTCTTTAGTATTATTTATTTATTTTTAAATTTAATTTTTGTGTTTAATAGTACTTTTAGTGTAGTTTCTTAATATATAAAATTTTTATATTAATATTAAACTTAATATTATGAAAAATTGAATTAAAAATAACTTCAATCAAGTCTTGTTAACCGAACCAGACACATAAAAGGGAGATAAATTTGTGTTAGTAAACCATAATTTTTTTCAATTTCTAGGTTGTTAATGGATTCTTGTTTGTATTTGTGCTCATCAACTGCAGGCTTTACAGGAGTGAGTTTGTACCCATCATCCATGAATTAAACTTGACGGACGCTTCTTTGGTTTGCTCCGACACAAGATGACAGATAGTCTTTCACTATTGTACGTAAATGAGGACATTAGTAACATGTTTATACAAAAACCATAAATGCATACATAATGTTTCTCTGTAACTGATCTGTACTTCCCACATGAATACAGAGAGAGAGAGAGGAGATCACCATACCTTCTCAAATTCATGATAACTGACAAACAGAACATAACATGCAAAAAACATAGAAATGATGCTCTGTAAACTTAACAGAAAAACAGCTTGAAACCAAAGTAGACATTACAATACAGTTTCCCCTTACATCAATCTGTCTAATTACTAATTAATATTAATATATTTACAAATTAAAAGATTCATAACCAGTTAACCACTGGACAAGCACAAACTACTACAATACTACGTTCCTTGCGAACAACAACTTATTGAATCAAGAATAATGAAAAATTTAAAACACTTAAGTTACACATATTTGGAGGACATCCCCGGTAGCATTTCGCCTTTATCCCATTGCGTACTTTTGCGTCCAGCTCCGAGCAGTGGCCTCATATTTGGCCCTGTCAGTCTTATACATGTGAGCAATTTCTGGTACGAGTGGATCATCCGGGTTTGGATCAGTCAATAGAGAACAGATGGACAAGAGGACCTGATCAAATAAATATGAAAGCACAATCACGCTACACATTCAAATGAGAGGAAAACTCCAATAAAAATCCAAAATGAATGGATTTCCAAAGTCGTGTTATACAGAGTAACTTTTATCAGAAACACCCCACCTTACCCTTTGAGATGTTTATACTTTTTCAAGACAAAAAACTACAAGAGGGAGGAATGCTATGCAACATCATAGAAATATCAATAAATAAATACTACTATTCTAGGGTCAACATGTTTCTGCAAGCACATGAAGTGGGATGTGCATGGAACAAGTCTAATCCCCAAATCATTTGGTTTTAATTTTTAAAATTGTCCAAGGTGTCTTCTTTTTGTCCAAGAGTAATGATGACACTAGCTTATCTGCATAGGACTAAAGAAGAATAAAAATTCCAAATAAAAAAAGAGGAAGTAGAGCACACCTTAGATATGGTCAATGCCGGACTCCACTGCTCTTTAAGAATATCAAGGCAGATACTTCCATTGCTGTTGATGTTTGGGTGAAAGACCTTGGTTCTAAAGGCAACCTGAAAAAGGTAAAAGACAATTTAATTATCTAAATCCACTAACCTCATATGAAATCGTAAATTCTGTGGTGTCTGGTGTGTAACTTTAAAACACAGAGAGCATTCTAGAATAAGGAATACCATAAACAGTATACAGTGAGATTTGTTAAACTTCAAATATATTCTAGAACACCATAGGGAATATTGTGAAGGATACACAAACTGACAAAAGTTGTTTCTATTAACGTTTATTTGGAGTAATATGCATAGGTGGAGAGTAGTTCTGAATATGCAAGTGGCACAAACGATATTTACACATTCTCAAACTCCAAGCTTAATTTTGTACTATTGGGATGTCAAGATGAGAGAGTGAATGCACCCAGAAATTACATAAAATTATATTGCCACATCTTTGAGGATAAAAATATTATCATATCTGATATCTCTAACTGAAAGTACACTTATCCAGTTATCCACCATTGGTGGGCGACAATATGCTCCACATTCAATAACCTAAATACGATCTCTGAGAAAAGAAAATGAAATCCAGACCACAGGCATACCTTAGGGGGCTTAAAAGGGTAATCGGGAGGGAAATGAATTGAAACCAGGAACACACCACCCGCATAAGGGCTATCTGTTGGCCCCATGATCGTTGCTTGCCAATGGAACATGTCTTCTGCAACAGGACCTGCAACAAATAGCATGTGCAATAAATTTCAATGTAAACACTCAATTCCAATCAATTGATACATATTACAAAGCACAATCAGAAAGCCTAAAACTACAGTAAGTTAAATTAAGACAAGAGAGTTAATATAATCTGGGGTTCTCTGAATACAGTGGTTTTGACACGTTTAGTTCTAAACATTTAAATTGAACACACGGTCCTTCGACTTTCAAATTGTTACCATTAGTGGTCCAAGGTAACCATCAATAGTCCTTCAACTATCATATTTTAACCCATCGTGGTCCTTCACATTTGAAAGTTGAGGGAGCATGAGTGGTTAACTTGGACTAGGGATCGATAACAATTTAAAAGTCAAAGAACAATGAGTGGTCAATTTGAAAGTTTAGACTAAATGTGTAAAATCACCACACTTGGAGGACCCTATATAACATTAATTAAAAACCAAACTTAAGAATTCCTACAACATAAACAGATATCAAAATACAAGATTCTATAATGCAAAAAAACAAAATTTAAAAAGATTTTATTTTTTAAATGCATTAAAACCATACCAGCGCTGCATGATGTTGGAGGATCTTTCTGCAGATCCTTGAGCTCCTTCAATATGCGTTTCGACGCCATAAGTTAATCAGAGAACAACTTCAAAGCTCTTTTGTGGTAACTATAACCTAATCAGAGTTAATACCCTTGCTCAGTACCAGCAGATCTCCAACCCACACTATTAAAATAAAAATAAAATACAAATAAATATCTAAAAAAAAGATAGACCAACCTATTGGTCAACAATACTCAAAATACAAACCCTAACATAAAAAACCAAACGAATTTAAAGATCTAAATCTATCCAACACAGCAGATTCACAGAGCAACGACAAAATAATTTTTTTTTTTTTTTTTTTAAAAAAATCTCGTTGACTTCTAGATTCAACCACATATGGAAAAAAAAAAAAAAATACTCGCGCATAAACAGATATACGTAATACGTAGGATGGTTGAATACCTGACGGCGGAATAGGGAGGAGCTATTGAAATTGGGGCGGTGGCCGGAAATAGATTTCGGGTCAATCCTCTGAAAGAAGGGGGGAAAATTGGGGTAAATTCGAAAGGATATTTGGTTTTTAAACCGGGGATGGGACCCACAAACGTGTTCTGGAATCATCGTGTGAGGTCATAATTGGCGTCCAATCAACGGCAAATTCCCATGGGTTCGGATTCAGGATTCCACACTTGCCCACCCGCGTGGACCCGTTACTCCATTCCCAATCCCATTTCTGCCGTTGGGGTGGAATACGATACCAAAACCATTGCGCAACGTTCTTTCCTCAACACAATTCATGTGTTTTTTTTTAGGGAAAAAATGTTAAATAGTGCACTAAATTTTTATACATTGTGTAATTACATTATTAAATTAAAAAAAATGTACAATTGAAATAACACAAAAAATTGAGCAATTAGCATTTTTTTACATGTTTTTGGTAAAACAAATCAAATTAATGAGATAACATTTAATATAATTGATTTTAAAATGTTGATGCTTATATAGATATTATGGGTGAGGTAGTGATGTGTCAAATTATATATCAAAATTTTATTTTAATTATTATTAAAATTAAAAAAAAAAACTAAAAATTGGTAGGAACGCGTAAGCCCTTGAACAGGGCCGGTACTGGGCAAGTCTGCCCAGGGCCTTTGCACAATATTCGGGGCCCCCTACTTTAAAAAAAAACAATTATATATATGTATAGTATTTATGTGCGAAGACGCCTCGCCAAGCTAAGCAGCAAAATCCCATTTATATTAGGCAACTTATTTTTCTTATCCCACAAATATTAGGCAACTTTTTTTTCCCTTCTGTGCACGCAACTCTATGTATTTATATATAAAGTATATAATTTGTATTAGGCAAAGTTTATATAATTTGTATTAGGCAACCCTTTTCCAGTTTCCTTCTACGCCATTATTTATGTGTACAATATATAAATATTAGGTTATTAGCTTGAGTCATTAACATTAAGCATTAATTAGTTATTACCGAAATTGTTGCTTAATTCTTATATATTTACACTAGTATTTTCGCCCGCGCGTTGCACGGAATGGATTTGTTATAATATTTAAACAATATTTGGATCAATATACAATTATATATATTATAACATCGAATATTATATAGCGCAATTGATGAAATTGATTGGATCGATTATGTTTTCTGATGTTTTCCTTTGAGTTAGAACAAATAATTGTCCAATTACCCGGGCGTGGATAAATTTTTTTTATTATATATTGAAATAATAAAAATAAAGATGAAATTATAAAAAATTCTAATATTGAACGTGTACATTTATTTGATTATAAGATTAGTACAAAAATATTACTCAATTAATTGAATAATATATGACTTGTTTGTCTAAAATTATCTTAAAAAGATCTATAAGTAATATGACTTATATAATTATATTATGACTTATATAATTATATTATTACTAAAATNAATTTTTTTTTTTTTTTTTTTAAAAAAATCTCGTTGACTTCTAGATTCAACCACATATGGAAAAAAAAAAAAAAATACTCGCGCATAAACAGATATACGTAATACGTAGGATGGTTGAATACCTGACGGCGGAATAGGGAGGAGCTATTGAAATTGGGGCGGTGGCCGGAAATAGATTTCGGGTCAATCCTCTGAAAGAAGGGGGGAAAATTGGGGTAAATTCGAAAGGATATTTGGTTTTTAAACCGGGGATGGGACCCACAAACGTGTTCTGGAATCATCGTGTGAGGTCATAATTGGCGTCCAATCAACGGCAAATTCCCATGGGTTCGGATTCAGGATTCCACACTTGCCCACCCGCGTGGACCCGTTACTCCATTCCCAATCCCATTTCTGCCGTTGGGGTGGAATACGATACCAAAACCATTGCGCAACGTTCTTTCCTCAACACAATTCATGTGTTTTTTTTTAGGGAAAAAATGTTAAATAGTGCACTAAATTTTTATACATTGTGTAATTACATTATTAAATTAAAAAAAATGTACAATTGAAATAACACAAAAAATTGAGCAATTAGCATTTTTTTACATGTTTTTGGTAAAACAAATCAAATTAATGAGATAACATTTAATATAATTGATTTTAAAATGTTGATGCTTATATAGATATTATGGGTGAGGTAGTGATGTGTCAAATTATATATCAAAATTTTATTTTAATTATTATTAAAATTAAAAAAAAAAACTAAAAATTGGTAGGAACGCGTAAGCCCTTGAACAGGGCCGGTACTGGGCAAGTCTGCCCAGGGCCTTTGCACAATATTCGGGGCCCCCTACTTTAAAAAAAAACAATTATATATATGTATAGTATTTATGTGCGAAGACGCCTCGCCAAGCTAAGCAGCAAAATCCCATTTATATTAGGCAACTTATTTTTCTTATCCCACAAATATTAGGCAACTTTTTTTTCCCTTCTGTGCACGCAACTCTATGTATTTATATATAAAGTATATAATTTGTATTAGGCAAAGTTTATATAATTTGTATTAGGCAACCCTTTTCCAGTTTCCTTCTACGCCATTATTTATGTGTACAATATATAAATATTAGGTTATTAGCTTGAGTCATTAACATTAAGCATTAATTAGTTATTACCGAAATTGTTGCTTAATTCTTATATATTTACACTAGTATTTTCGCCCGCGCGTTGCACGGAATGGATTTGTTATAATATTTAAACAATATTTGGATCAATATACAATTATATATATTATAACATCGAATATTATATAGCGCAATTGATGAAATTGATTGGATCGATTATGTTTTCTGATGTTTTCCTTTGAGTTAGAACAAATAATTGTCCAATTACCCGGGCGTGGATAAATTTTTTTTATTATATATTGAAATAATAAAAATAAAGATGAAATTATAAAAAATTCTAATATTGAACGTGTACATTTATTTGATTATAAGATTAGTACAAAAATATTACTCAATTAATTGAATAATATATGACTTGTTTGTCTAAAATTATCTTAAAAAGATCTATAAGTAATATGACTTATATAATTATAATATGACTTATATAATTATATTATTACTAAAATAAATATGAGAAAATGAGAAATAAATTAATTGTAATTATCATAAAAATAAATTCAACGACCAATGCTTAACTTAATTATCATAATAATTATTAGGCAATTATTATTAGTCAATTACACTAATATATGTGTAATTATACTTTTATACTTTAAGTATATTCATTTTCCCCATATTGCATTTAGTTTTATCTTCCTCCTCCATATTTGAATGAATTAATTTTGATTATTATAAAAATCTAACAACCCATGTTCAATTAATTTTTTTAAAGTTTAAATAACTTGGAGTTTTCAAAAGGAAAGTATAATTAACTATTAAAGTTTTTAAATAATTTTCAGTCAATTAGTAATATCATTTTCTTTTCCCGATAAATGATTTTACTTTTATTAATAGTGTTGATACGTGAGTATACATATTATCAATTTATAGATATTAGTTAATTTCTATTTTACATTTTCTTAACAAATAAGCTTTATTAATTATTTGACCAATAAAATATTTCATTAATTGACTACAAAAGTTTAGGCGGGGAATGAAATAGGAGGATTTTACTTTTATATATAGTATAGAATATAGATTACGATCTTTTTATATTTTAAATCAATTAGTAATATCATTTTTCTCGGAATAATGGTCAAATAAACCACTGAACTACACACAAAACTGCAATTAGGCCATTGAACTCAAAAAGAATGCAATTGGATTCCTGAACTATATAAACTCATGCAATTAAGTACAAATTGACATGTTTTCAAAAAAAAAAAATCCAAATTGACCTGTTTACCTACAATTGTGATGACATGGTGGTTACTAATTTTAAAATAAACTTTTTAAATAATTTTAATTATGACAATTAAATAATAATAATAATAATAAAATTTAAAAAAAAACAGATGCCTCCGGCAGTTCTTCTATTTTTTTAATTTTTTTTTAATTATTAGTGCCGATTATTATGTGTAAATTAATATCAGGCAACCTTATCTAGGAAAAATGAAAAGAATTACGTAGTAATATTTACCTAATTTTCGTTCCATTTTTAATTGATGATGTAGAATATTATTATTGAAATATTTCCGTTTCATTTTTAATTTCCGTTCCTTTTTTAATTTATCTTTAATATTGTTTATAATATGCCTTTATTATTTATGATGTAGAATGTTTTCCTTTTTTAATTAAATTGCAATGATATGACCATTTCCTTTTTCATTTTAGTTAATTATGGATATTTTTTTTATTTACAGTCAATTATTAATATTCATTTCCTTTTATATATTCAATCAATTAGTAACATCAGATTCATTTTTAGTCGATTTTTTTTTTATTTTCAGTTAATTAGTCAATTAGAATAATAGATTCACTGGTATTTTTACCTAATTTCTGTTCTATTTTTAATTAATGATGTAGAATATTATTATTGAAATATTTTCATTCTATTTTTAATTTACCTTTACTATTGTTTAAAATTTAAAATATGCCTTTACTATTCTTATGTTTTTATATATAGTATAGATTAATATTATGCTAATTATGACGTCCATGTATTATGAATAAGTATGGTAATTAAGGAGTATATATTATAATTAAAAAATAGTGTATATTTTAATTTCGTTTAATTATGGACGTAATATGTGTATGTTTAATTTTCTTTAATTGTATCCGTATATATATGTGTATGTTTAATTTTCTTTAATTATGTCCGTAATATGTGTACCATTAATTTCTTTAATTGATTAGATAAAATTACGGCAAGTATAAAAAACCGTTTAATAAAAGTATAATGTTTGAACTAATTTCTCAATGACCATAATTATTAAGATTTTATTCCAAAGTAACCATTAGCATAATTTTATATGTGTAATAATCTGTGAATTGAAATAATTTACATAATTGTATGGACGTAATAATATGTGAATTAGCATAATAATACGTGAATTGAAATAATTATCATAATTTTGTTAATCTCCTCTAATTATGGATGTAATATGTGTATTATCAATTTCGTTAACTGATTTGATAAAATTTATATTAATTACGAACAACAATATTAATTCATTAGTTGTCATAATTTTTAAGATTTTATTCAAAAGTAATCAAATGAAATGCACGGGTAATTGACATTATCTGAAGTAAAAATATATAAAATTATCGTAAGAATGAAATATCTATGTTTAATGACCATAATAAATTTAGATGTTAAATATAGTGTAAG
Source organism: Ipomoea triloba (assembly GCF_003576645.1). Lineage (NCBI taxonomy): Eukaryota > Viridiplantae > Streptophyta > Magnoliopsida > Solanales > Convolvulaceae > Ipomoea > Ipomoea triloba. Next base: position 8,887,408 of record NC_044922.1, on the reverse strand, counting down.
TACCACGGATTATTTAGATGGTAAATAGTATATGGTAATTACCTATATAGATTAACATATTAAACGGATTAACATATGGAACAATGTTATAAAAAAAGGAAGGAAGCCTTTTAGATAAAATATATTAGGAATAATATCAATTAAATAAAATATCATAGGAATTTCTCAATTCTATATTTATAATTACCTTTATAAACATATTTAATAGGAAAATTTAGCTACAAACTTATATTAAGAGTTATGGATTATTATTATTATTATATTATTATTATTATTAGGAAAATTATATTAAGAATTTTAGATTATTATTACTACGGAGTATTATATTATTATTATTATTATTATATTAACATAATNTACGATCTTTTTATATTTTAAATCAATTAGTAATATCATTTTTCTCGGAATAATGGTCAAATAAACCACTGAACTACACACAAAACTGCAATTAGGCCATTGAACTCAAAAAGAATGCAATTGGATTCCTGAACTATATAAACTCATGCAATTAAGTACAAATTGACATGTTTTCAAAAAAAAAAAATCCAAATTGACCTGTTTACCTACAATTGTGATGACATGGTGGTTACTAATTTTAAAATAAACTTTTTAAATAATTTTAATTATGACAATTAAATAATAATAATAATAATAAAATTTAAAAAAAAACAGATGCCTCCGGCAGTTCTTCTATTTTTTTAATTTTTTTTTAATTATTAGTGCCGATTATTATGTGTAAATTAATATCAGGCAACCTTATCTAGGAAAAATGAAAAGAATTACGTAGTAATATTTACCTAATTTTCGTTCCATTTTTAATTGATGATGTAGAATATTATTATTGAAATATTTCCGTTTCATTTTTAATTTCCGTTCCTTTTTTAATTTATCTTTAATATTGTTTATAATATGCCTTTATTATTTATGATGTAGAATGTTTTCCTTTTTTAATTAAATTGCAATGATATGACCATTTCCTTTTTCATTTTAGTTAATTATGGATATTTTTTTTATTTACAGTCAATTATTAATATTCATTTCCTTTTATATATTCAATCAATTAGTAACATCAGATTCATTTTTAGTCGATTTTTTTTTTATTTTCAGTTAATTAGTCAATTAGAATAATAGATTCACTGGTATTTTTACCTAATTTCTGTTCTATTTTTAATTAATGATGTAGAATATTATTATTGAAATATTTTCATTCTATTTTTAATTTACCTTTACTATTGTTTAAAATTTAAAATATGCCTTTACTATTCTTATGTTTTTATATATAGTATAGATTAATATTATGCTAATTATGACGTCCATGTATTATGAATAAGTATGGTAATTAAGGAGTATATATTATAATTAAAAAATAGTGTATATTTTAATTTCGTTTAATTATGGACGTAATATGTGTATGTTTAATTTTCTTTAATTGTATCCGTATATATATGTGTATGTTTAATTTTCTTTAATTATGTCCGTAATATGTGTACCATTAATTTCTTTAATTGATTAGATAAAATTACGGCAAGTATAAAAAACCGTTTAATAAAAGTATAATGTTTGAACTAATTTCTCAATGACCATAATTATTAAGATTTTATTCCAAAGTAACCATTAGCATAATTTTATATGTGTAATAATCTGTGAATTGAAATAATTTACATAATTGTATGGACGTAATAATATGTGAATTAGCATAATAATACGTGAATTGAAATAATTATCATAATTTTGTTAATCTCCTCTAATTATGGATGTAATATGTGTATTATCAATTTCGTTAACTGATTTGATAAAATTTATATTAATTACGAACAACAATATTAATTCATTAGTTGTCATAATTTTTAAGATTTTATTCAAAAGTAATCAAATGAAATGCACGGGTAATTGACATTATCTGAAGTAAAAATATATAAAATTATCGTAAGAATGAAATATCTATGTTTAATGACCATAATAAATTTAGATGTTAAATATAGTGTAAGTACCACGGATTATTTAGATGGTAAATAGTATATGGTAATTACCTATATAGATTAACATATTAAACGGATTAACATATGGAACAATGTTATAAAAAAAGGAAGGAAGCCTTTTAGATAAAATATATTAGGAATAATATCAATTAAATAAAATATCATAGGAATTTCTCAATTCTATATTTATAATTACCTTTATAAACATATTTAATAGGAAAATTTAGCTACAAACTTATATTAAGAGTTATGGATTATTATTATTATTATATTATTATTATTATTAGGAAAATTATATTAAGAATTTTAGATTATTATTACTACGGTTATTATTATTATTATTATTATTATTATATTAACATAATAGATTTTAAATCGAGGCTACAAAATTTAATATTATTATTTCATTTATTCAAGTATAGTAATCACCATTTTTAACTAATAAGTGTGAATTAGTATTGTGCAATTAATGATAAAGATTACTAATAATTGGAATCAACAATCAATGATACAATGACCCATGTTTAGCTTCCAATGCACCATTTTTTATAAAATGAAGAATTGGAATGGTAAAACAAACAATTGGAATGAATAATTGAGGATTTATTCAAGTATAGTAACCACCATTTTTACCAAATTATATAAGCATCCATAAATGGGGAAGATCAAGATTGCAAATTCTACAATATATAGATGAGCATCCGTAGATTGCTAGTTATTTTGCACAGTACAACTAAAAAGATGGATAGTTAAATAAGGTATTATCATTCAAAATCTTGTAATACAAAGTTACAATACAATGTTTTTCCATTAGAAATTACCAATCAAAGTAATGTGATTAAAATATATAATTATAGAAAACATTTGATTGTTCACTACAATCACTTTGAAAATTATAATTTTACATACGTGATACGCCCATGACAAAATTGGCCTAGCTACTTGAAACCTTATTAGCAAAAATTAAAGCATATTGAGCTATTAAAATCAAACTAAANGATTGCTAGTTATTTTGCACAGTACAACTAAAAAGATGGATAGTTAAATAAGGTATTATCATTCAAAATCTTGTAATACAAAGTTACAATACAATGTTTTTCCATTAGAAATTACCAATCAAAGTAATGTGATTAAAATATATAATTATAGAAAACATTTGATTGTTCACTACAATCACTCTGAAAATTGTAATTTTACATACGTGATACGCCCATGGCAAAATTGGCCTAGCTACTTGAAACCTTATCAGCAAAAATTAAAGCATATTGAGCTATTAAAATCAAACTAAATCACAGTACTACAAAATACTCTATGGAATGCAGACTACACCATAAGGATCTCCAACATGCAGAATGAATCAACTAAAAATTAAATCATACCGCATACCATAACAATTCTACGCGTGTTAAAGTTCGATTTTCGACTTCGTAGAATTACAGATTATAGATCTCTAACTAATANACTAAATCACAGTACTACAAAATACTCTATGGAATGCAGACTACACCATAAGGATCTCCAACATGCAGAATGAATCAACTAAAAATTAAATCATACCGCATACCATAACAATTCTACGCGTGTTAAAGTTCGATTTTCGACTTCGTAGAATTACAGATTATAGATCTCTAACTAATAGTGAGAACACAGATATTGGTACGTTGTGAGAGAAGAGTCATTTCTCATCATTATATAGTGGAACATAATATGGAAGATTTTTCAAAAGGAAAGTATAATTAATTTTAATTTTATGTAAATATAGATGATTGACATGTAAAAATTTTACTACAATATTATATAATTTTTTCATTCTAATATAGTTAATTACATGTCAATTATATAAATATATATAGATATATAGATATAGATATAGATTATCATATCACTAATCACCAATTAATTAATTAATATCAATATCAATCTATATAAATATAAATAGTAATATATAACAATATTACCATATCACTAATCACCAATCACCAATTAATTAATTAATATTAATATATATATATATATATATATATATATATTAATTAATTAATTAATTGGTGATTGGTGATTAGTGATATGGTAATATTGTTATATATTAATATATATATATATATATATATATATATTAATTAATTAATTAATTGGTGATTGGTGATTAGTGATATGGTAATATTGTTATATATTAATATATATATATATATATATATATATATTAATTAATTAATTAATTGGTGATTGGTGATTAGTGATATGGTAATATTGTTATATATTAATATATATATATATATATATATATATATTAATTAATTAATATTAATATTAATATATAACAATATTACCATATCACTAATCACCAATCACCAATTAATTATTTTTTTTAAAATAATCACCAATTAATTAATTAATATTAGTATATATTAATATATTATATATTAATATATTAATATTAAGAATAATACCATATACCATATTATCAATTATCAATTATATATCACCAATCACCCATCACCCATTAATATTAACAATATTACCATATTATCATTATCATATATTACCATAATAATATTATAGGATGGATAATTAATAAAATAATAAAATAATAAATAAATAAAATAAATGGTTTTACCAAAATACCCCTAAGTTTTGGGGGGAAAATTTGGGAGGAGGAAAATGTTTTTATATATAGTATAGATTAAAAAAAAATGTACAATTGAAATAACACAAAAAATTGAGCAATTAGCATTTTTTTACATGTTTTTGGTAAAACAAATCAAATTAATGAGATAACATTTAATATAATTGATTTTAAAATGTTGATGCTTATATAGATATTATGGGTGAGGTAGTGATGTGTCAAATTATATATCAAAATTTTATTTTAATTATTATTAAAATTAAAAAAAAAAACTAAAAATTGGTAGGAACGCGTAAGCCCTTGAACAGGGCCGGCACTGGGCAAGTCTGCCCAAGGCCTTTGCACAATATTCGGGGCCCCCTACTTTAAAAAAAAAAAGGAAAAAGTGTCAAATAGGCCACTAAATTTGTAGCTTTTGTGCAATTGGGTCATTGAACTTAAAAAGTGTGTAATTCAACCATCAAACAAGCAAAATTTGTGCAATTGGACCATTTTTACAAAATTTTTTAATTCAATTTGAGTTAAAAACATTTCAATATTGACTTCCAACTAGTATGGTAGAAGAAAATGTCACTCTTAGTACGTATATGTTAGTAATATAATTGGATTTTACTAGAAAATTTTTGTAAAAATGGTCTAATTGCACAAATTTTGTTTGTTTGATGGTTGAATTGCACACTTTTTAAGTTCAATGGCCCAATTGCACAAAAGCGACAAGTTCAATGGCCTATTTGACACTTTTTCCAAAAAAAAACAATTATATATATGTATAGTATTTATGTGCGAAGACGCCTCGCCAAGCTAAGCAGCAAAATCCCATTTATATTAGGCAACTTATTTTTCTTATCCCACAAATATTAGGCAACTTTTTTTTCCCTTCTGTGCACGCAACTCTATGTATTTATATATAAAGTATACTAGTATTTTGTACGCGCGATGCGCGAAAATTAATGCCCAATATTAAAACATTAATAAATACAAATAATCAAAATTTATAATTCGAATTATATATACACAGATAATATATGTATTTTATACACACATATATGATTTACCATTAATAGAATTTTAATTAAAATATAATCAACCATTAAATTAATTATATAATGATTTTAATAAAATGATAATTAAAGAATAGGAAAAAGATATGATAGATATAGGTGTATGGTAATAATGATGGGGTTAAAATTAACGGTGTTATAACGGTGTAAGGGTAGTTTTGTATAACAATAATGTAGTAAGGACATTTTTGTCTAATAACATTGAAGTGTACAACATTTAAAGCAAAATGTATATATTTATTAGCATACAAAAAGAGGGACATAAATCAAGGATATAACCTTGATTGGNATATATATATATATATATATATATATATTAATTAATTAATATTAATATTAATATATAACAATATTACCATATCACTAATCACCAATCACCAATTAATTATTTTTTTTAAAATAATCACCAATTAATTAATTAATATTAGTATATATTAATATATTATATATTAATATATTAATATTAAGAATAATACCATATACCATATTATCAATTATCAATTATATATCACCAATCACCCATCACCCATTAATATTAACAATATTACCATATTATCATTATCATATATTACCATAATAATATTATAGGATGGATAATTAATAAAATAATAAAATAATAAATAAATAAAATAAATGGTTTTACCAAAATACCCCTAAGTTTTGGGGGGAAAATTTGGGAGGAGGAAAATGTTTTTATATATAGTATAGATTAAAAAAAAATGTACAATTGAAATAACACAAAAAATTGAGCAATTAGCATTTTTTTACATGTTTTTGGTAAAACAAATCAAATTAATGAGATAACATTTAATATAATTGATTTTAAAATGTTGATGCTTATATAGATATTATGGGTGAGGTAGTGATGTGTCAAATTATATATCAAAATTTTATTTTAATTATTATTAAAATTAAAAAAAAAAACTAAAAATTGGTAGGAACGCGTAAGCCCTTGAACAGGGCCGGCACTGGGCAAGTCTGCCCAAGGCCTTTGCACAATATTCGGGGCCCCCTACTTTAAAAAAAAAAAGGAAAAAGTGTCAAATAGGCCACTAAATTTGTAGCTTTTGTGCAATTGGGTCATTGAACTTAAAAAGTGTGTAATTCAACCATCAAACAAGCAAAATTTGTGCAATTGGACCATTTTTACAAAATTTTTTAATTCAATTTGAGTTAAAAACATTTCAATATTGACTTCCAACTAGTATGGTAGAAGAAAATGTCACTCTTAGTACGTATATGTTAGTAATATAATTGGATTTTACTAGAAAATTTTTGTAAAAATGGTCTAATTGCACAAATTTTGTTTGTTTGATGGTTGAATTGCACACTTTTTAAGTTCAATGGCCCAATTGCACAAAAGCGACAAGTTCAATGGCCTATTTGACACTTTTTCCGACGCCTCGCCAAGCTAAGCAGCAAAATCCCATTTATATTAGGCAACTTATTTTTCTTATCCCACAAATATTAGGCAACTTTTTTTTCCCTTCTGTGCACGCAACTCTATGTATTTATATATAAAGTATACTAGTATTTTGTACGCGCGATGCGCGAAAATTAATGCCCAATATTAAAACATTAATAAATACAAATAATCAAAATTTATAATTCGAATTATATATACACAGATAATATATGTATTTTATACACACATATATGATTTACCATTAATAGAATTTTAATTAAAATATAATCAACCATTAAATTAATTATATAATGATTTTAATAAAATGATAATTAAAGAATAGGAAAAAGATATGATAGATATAGGTGTATGGTAATAATGATGGGGTTAAAATTAACGGTGTTATAACGGTGTAAGGGTAGTTTTGTATAACAATAATGTAGTAAGGACATTTTTGTCTAATAACATTGAAGTGTACAACATTTAAAGCAAAATGTATATATTTATTAGCATACAAAAAGAGGGACATAAATCAAGGATATAACCTTGATTGGGACTTATTATGTTTTTAGATAATTTGTATTAGGCAAAGTTTATATAATTTGTATTAGGCAACCCTTTTCCAGTTTCCTTCTACGCCATTATTTATGTGTACAATATATAAATATTAGGTTATTAGCTTGAGTCATTAACATTAAGCATTAATTAGTTATTACCGAAATTGTTGCTTAATTCTTATATATTTACACAAATCTCACAAATAAACTACAGACAGATGATAGACAGATGAGACGACAGACGTAGTTCGATAGGATCAAAGAACTCTTCTTGATCGTACAAAGTCACAAATTTTTAAGTTCTTCAATTCTCTTAACAGGTAATTAAAATTACTAAATATTTCACAATTCTTGTTTATTATTTTATTTACATGACTTAATAATTCTGATTCAGAATAATATATTCAAGAATTTGTTTCTTGATTAATTATTTGTTCATAGAGTTTTTAAATAAATTTTTATTTTTTGTTTAGGGTTTTATAATTATGTTTTCTAGAAAATATTCATCTGGGTTTGAAAAATTGTTAACTGCTATTTTTATTATTGACTATTGTGAAGGAAAAATTGTTAAATGCTACTATTATATATCGAATATTATTGACTATCCCAATTACTGTTGCCTCTGCATAAAGGAGTTTTTCAAAGTTGAATTTGTTGAAATCTTACTTACGATCAAGTATGTTGCANTACCATATTATCATTATCATATATTACCATAATAATATTATAGGATGGATAATTAATAAAATAATAAAATAATAAATAAATAAAATAAATGGTTTTACCAAAATACCCCTAAGTTTTGGGGGGAAAATTTGGGAGGAGGAAAATGTTTTTATATATAGTATAGATTAAAAAAAAATGTACAATTGAAATAACACAAAAAATTGAGCAATTAGCATTTTTTTACATGTTTTTGGTAAAACAAATCAAATTAATGAGATAACATTTAATATAATTGATTTTAAAATGTTGATGCTTATATAGATATTATGGGTGAGGTAGTGATGTGTCAAATTATATATCAAAATTTTATTTTAATTATTATTAAAATTAAAAAAAAAAACTAAAAATTGGTAGGAACGCGTAAGCCCTTGAACAGGGCCGGCACTGGGCAAGTCTGCCCAAGGCCTTTGCACAATATTCGGGGCCCCCTACTTTAAAAAAAAAAAGGAAAAAGTGTCAAATAGGCCACTAAATTTGTAGCTTTTGTGCAATTGGGTCATTGAACTTAAAAAGTGTGTAATTCAACCATCAAACAAGCAAAATTTGTGCAATTGGACCATTTTTACAAAATTTTTTAATTCAATTTGAGTTAAAAACATTTCAATATTGACTTCCAACTAGTATGGTAGAAGAAAATGTCACTCTTAGTACGTATATGTTAGTAATATAATTGGATTTTACTAGAAAATTTTTGTAAAAATGGTCTAATTGCACAAATTTTGTTTGTTTGATGGTTGAATTGCACACTTTTTAAGTTCAATGGCCCAATTGCACAAAAGCGACAAGTTCAATGGCCTATTTGACACTTTTTCCAAAAAAAAACAATTATATATATGTATAGTATTTATGTGCGAAGACGCCTCGCCAAGCTAAGCAGCAAAATCCCATTTATATTAGGCAACTTATTTTTCTTATCCCACAAATATTAGGCAACTTTTTTTTCCCTTCTGTGCACGCAACTCTATGTATTTATATATAAAGTATACTAGTATTTTGTACGCGCGATGCGCGAAAATTAATGCCCAATATTAAAACATTAATAAATACAAATAATCAAAATTTATAATTCGAATTATATATACACAGATAATATATGTATTTTATACACACATATATGATTTACCATTAATAGAATTTTAATTAAAATATAATCAACCATTAAATTAATTATATAATGATTTTAATAAAATGATAATTAAAGAATAGGAAAAAGATATGATAGATATAGGTGTATGGTAATAATGATGGGGTTAAAATTAACGGTGTTATAACGGTGTAAGGGTAGTTTTGTATAACAATAATGTAGTAAGGACATTTTTGTCTAATAACATTGAAGTGTACAACATTTAAAGCAAAATGTATATATTTATTAGCATACAAAAAGAGGGACATAAATCAAGGATATAACCTTGATTGGGACTTATTATGTTTTTAGATAATTTGTATTAGGCAAAGTTTATATAATTTGTATTAGGCAACCCTTTTCCAGTTTCCTTCTACGCCATTATTTATGTGTACAATATATAAATATTAGGTTATTAGCTTGAGTCATTAACATTAAGCATTAATTAGTTATTACCGAAATTGTTGCTTAATTCTTATATATTTACACAAATCTCACAAATAAACTACAGACAGATGATAGACAGATGAGACGACAGACGTAGTTCGATAGGATCAAAGAACTCTTCTTGATCGTACAAAGTCACAAATTTTTAAGTTCTTCAATTCTCTTAACAGGTAATTAAAATTACTAAATATTTCACAATTCTTGTTTATTATTTTATTTACATGACTTAATAATTCTGATTCAGAATAATATATTCAAGAATTTGTTTCTTGATTAATTATTTGTTCATAGAGTTTTTAAATAAATTTTTATTTTTTGTTTAGGGTTTTATAATTATGTTTTCTAGAAAATATTCATCTGGGTTTGAAAAATTGTTAACTGCTATTTTTATTATTGACTATTGTGAAGGAAAAATTGTTAAATGCTACTATTATATATCGAATATTATTGACTATCCCAATTACTGTTGCCTCTGCATAAAGGAGTTTTTCAAAGTTGAATTTGTTGAAATCTTACTTACGATCAAGTATGTTGCAAAGAGAGACTCAATAGATTAGTTTTAGCCTCTATTGCAAATGAGATTTTGGAAGAAGTTGATATCAAAAGTTTGGTAGATGATTTTGCGTCTAAATGTGCACGACACATTACACTTTTTTAATGAAATTTTAGATGTATTTTTTTATAGAATATTTATATTTTGAATTTTGACACAACTTTTTAAACAACTATTATTTATATATATATATAAATTAATCGAAAAAGGGGCCCAATTTAAGATATTGCACAGGATCCCATTTTTTATTGGAACGACCCTGCCCTTGAAATACCATAATCAAGCAAAAAATGATTGCAACAACTACCGATTACTCATTCTAGAGCCTATAAACTAATGCATATATAAATGCCTCATTAATGGTCTGCTGTGTGTTACGATTTAGGCTGATCTTGCAATTGCTGGTAAGAAGAATGACTTAAATACAAATAGCAAGAAGTTGGCAACTGATGCTGGGAAGGATGAAACTATGCCTAGGAATGAAGAAAACTTAGCTGTTAAATAAATTTTGAAATTTCATTTTGTTTGTCTGCTTGTGTGAGCTGTTAGTTTGTACTGAGGAGTTTGTTATGAAATTTTGTCTTTTTCTACAATTGGGTATTTAAGGATTGTGGAATTTTTTTTTGGAATCATCATAAACTATTAATGTTTTTTGGTATTAAAGGCGTTAAGTCTTTGTGGGTCGATTGGTCGCCACCTTTGGAGGGATGGATCAAACTCAATACTGACGGGGCTAGAAAGACTTCCATTGGGCTTGCTAGTGCTAGTGGTCTTTTTCGGGATCAATTAGAGAGGTGGATCATGGGTTTCACGGTCAATGTGGGAGGGAACGATAGTGACTCTACCGAACTGTACGTGGGGCTTAAAGGAGGATCTATGGCTCGGTAGAGAGAGGGGTTTTCAAAAGGTTCTCGTTGAGTTGGATTCGGGAGCTATTGTTGAGGTGATGAATGAAAGTTTTCCACAGGGGGACAATCTTCCCTCACTCGTCATGGATTATAAGTTTCTTAGAAGGGGTTTTCATTGTGTGGTCTTCTCACATGTTCTGAGAGAAGGGAACAAGTGCGCGGACTTCTTGGCTAATCTTGGGCAGATGGAGAATTGGGGGACTAGAATCTTTGAGGACTTTCTAGACAAGATAATTCGACTTCTTCAGGCTGACGCGGGAGGAACCAGATTTATAAAAATCAAATAATCGTTGTGGATGTGGTGTCCTCTTCACTAAAAAAGAAATGAAAATTCATCCCTTTTCTTCACCTTTATTTTTTCTTTTTTGTTCTCCCTTTTCTTACTCTGGAAACTCTATACCCTTCTTTTGTTATTTCCTCACCTCCCCTTTTCCATAGCTTATTCATTTGTTTTCTCAGGTTGTTAGTTGTTACAAATTGGCATCAAAGCTCTAAGGGCCTAGAGCTTCCCTGGTGAATCCCTTGAGCTTAGAGGAACATGTGAATCGGCTTTAGGACTGGTTTTTGGACCTGAAAAGTAAGATTGATAGCAACAAATAAGAGACTTGGGATGAAGTTGAAAGACTTTGAGCTCAAATAACTAACCTTAAAATTGAGCTACTTGATGTTATCCGTCTCAACATCCCTTCATCTCTAGTGATGTCAACTCCTCCTACATGTTCATATGTCTATGGTAAAGGTAATACTACCCCTCCTGTACAAAATCTGACTCATTTTGAATATGAGGAATCTAGTAATGTTCCAGGTAAGGAAGGAACTAGAATCCTCGCAAATCATGTTGGTCCTTGTATGGTAGGGGTACAAGTCTAGGGGGGTGAATAGACTTGTATACTTTTTCAAAAACTTTTCAAAGTAACGCAACAGACATGAATTGTTACCCCTTTTAAAGTCATTTGCACGTATTTGTTCTTGTTAAAACTTTATGTTTGGTTTGATTAAAAGCAGTATGTAAATGCTGGAAATAAGAGAGATTGAGAGAGAGAGAGATTTTTGAAGTGGTTCAGCCAAACCTAGCCTACGTCAACTCTTCTCCTTAAACTCCAAGGAGGATTGCACTATCACCACTAGTACAATAAATAACTACTTACACCTTGAACACAAAGCCGATTAACTGTTTAGGTTTTCACATAATTTGTTACTCTGCCTCTTTCTACTAAACATAGTAGAGATGTTGGTTTGAACAGAAAGGTTGTTCAGGTTTCTCCAACAAATGACTCAGCATTAAATCTTCTTGTTTTGTTGCCTATGTCTTGAGCTTGATAATTCGTTGAAGCTCTTTGCACTCTCACTTCAATGTCTTTGAAATTTGTACGTTGGAGGGAAACAAAATTTCAAACTTCTTCTGTCAAAATTTCAAACAAAATGTCCACTCAGATTTTCAACCATTTGGTGTGCTTTTGTTACTGATTATGCATCTTTTGTCTACTCAAAATACTTTTGGCCTGAAAAATGTAACGCGCAACACACAGAGATGTTAAAACAATAGTTGTAACACAAGAGACTTGATAACGCAGTTTGGGAAAAACCCTATTCTGCGAGGCACTTCTCAGTCTTGAGAATTTGCCTAAATCCACTAAAAGCTTAATATTCAAAGTACATAGTTTTGGGACCAGAGATCACACAATAGATTGATATTCTCCTATCTAATCTATTGTAACCTAAACACATGTACTACTTTCTAGGGGAATTTAGAATCCTCTCGAAAACCTCTTATACCTCACAATGTTAGCTAGGGAATTCGTGTCTTGGGTTTAGTTGAGAAGTTCTTTAAATAGCCAACTAATCAGAATAAAAACTGTTAGGAATAAAATGTAATAGTTTTGATGATACAAATTGTAATTTTTATTAGTCCCCTTATTTTATTTTGAGTCTAGTGTACAATCTCCAAAGGTCCAAGTCTAAAGTCAAAGTCATACGAAATTGAGGAGAATTAGACTTAATCAGCATATTGTTATTTATTAATTATATGCTATGAAAGTCATTAAAAGATGAAATGGAAGATTGGACAAAGAGCGCATAGCACAAGCCAAATGTTTCTGGTTCAAAACCCAGGATCAACATTTTATTAGGAGGATATGAGGATGGCTCAACAAGGGAAGGAGGACAACTTTCAGGATGGCTCAACAAGGGAAGAAGGAGGACAACTTTCAGGATGACAAATTGAACAGTGAAGCTGGTTCGAATTTATTTATGCAAGAAGGACAGGATGACAAATTGAACAGTGAAGCTGGTTCGAATTTATTTATGCAAGAAGGAGAAAATGCTACTAAGGCCAGAATTTATTTATGCAAGAAGGAGAAAATGCTACTAAGGCCATTCTGAGAATAAAGATTATTTGAGAAGAATATTAACCAATGAGTTAATATGGAGCAATGGTGAGTTAATATGGAGCAATGGTCAGAGTGGAATAGCTAATGTGAAGATCACGTCCCTGGGAGCGAAAATGCAAATGAATCTTGGAGATAAAATTCTTAAGTGAAAATTTAATTTTTGGTAACAAAAATTCTATGCAAAAGTAAATTTTTGGACTGAGATTGGAGCCAAAATTAAATTTAACTTTGGGATAATAATTCAGAAATCCAAAATTAATTTTTGGAGGCATATTTCGAATTAATCTGATGAAGACCAACTTGGAGGTGTCGGTGAATTTTCGGTGATATAATTTATGCTCAAGCAAGAGTCACCGGAGAAAATATTTTGGAGAGATCAACTTGACAATCAAAAGAAGAAATTGCAAAGTCAAGGATTCACACTTGAAAAGTCAAAATTGGAGACCATCTTGATAAGGAAATTCAATCCAAGATCTGAAGAGTGCAATTGGACGAATGGGCTTCTTACAAGAGGAGTAATGACATAGGCCAAATTTCAAATTCATCTGACAAAGGCCATGGAGAGCTTCAGAACAAGTTGGCAAATTATTTCAAGATTCAAAATGGACGATCAAGATTTAAAGATCTACAACGGGTAGATAGCTTCTTCAAGCTATAAATACCCATGCAAGACTTGAAGACAGGCACCTCTCTCACCTCTCTAAATCACTCATCTGCTTACGTATCTGAGATATCATTTGAAAGAAGAAAAATTGAGTGTGTGCTAAAAGTGAGCTATTATTTCGAAAAAGAGAGAATAAAAATTGAAGAGTGCAAGTATTGAGCTGAATAGAAAAATTCAAGTCTGAGAGAGAAAAAGAAAAATATTTCTTTGTAAAACCATATCTACTGTGAGTAGAGGAAAGGAGAGTAGCAGGTGCGGCTTGTGAAATCCGAGTTGAGTGCGAGGCACTCGGAAGGAGCGTGGCTTTGTGCGAGACGCTCGGGAGCGTAGGGAGACGCTCGGGAGAAAAGCTCGGGAGTATAGCATTGTGCGGGATACTCGGAGGAGTGCGGCTTTGTGCAGAACACTCGTGAAGACTAAGTGTAGCTGGGTGCAAAACGCTTGGTTGTGGAGCGTAGCTGGGTGCAAGATGCTCGTGAACGTAGCTGGGTGCAAGACGTTCGGGTTTGAGTGTTGCTGTAGGCAAAGAGCATTCGGAGTAGCAGATGCTAGAAGGGCACTGATCCACTATTTGTATCTGGGCGATTGAAGATAGTGGAAATCTTCCTTGGAGTGAAGGAAGAAGTGGAGTAGGAGAATTACACCATCTCCGAACCACTATAAATCTCTCTGTCTCTTTACTTTACTTGCATCATATTTATTCCTGCATGCATATCCCGTACTAACCCACTAACTGATATATCTATCTGGGTCTTGCAAAGTCATACGTGTGCATGCATTGCATATTTTATTGTAAGTCTTCATATTCAAAGTGCATGTATTGAGCATTTCAATTTCCTAGAGCTTATTTACTATTCATGCACTATTCACACACTATTCCTTACTATTCACTCACTATTCACATTTCTTTGTAAGGGATTCCTCCTAATTCATACAAACCCATTTACTATTCATTCTTCATTTATCATCTGGGTTTGCTTTTGCATGCGATATATTTCTTCATATCTGATCAAGTCTTTTATAGCACTTTACGTACTGATATTCCGCTGCGAACTCTAAGTTGTTTATTTGCTTTATGCTTGCTACCTAGAGTTGAAATTACCAAAGTGTTATAATTTTTTAATTTGTTGAAAAGTCTATTCACCCCCCCTCTAGACTTTTCCCACCCTATCGGGACCAACAAAAACAGTACTAGTATTATTCCTGGTTTGTTTGGGATTTGATCTTCAGTCTTTGTGATCTTCTTTTCGACTTGAATTGGGATTCTTTTTTGCCAACAATTAAGACAAACTTTTTAATTCAACATTCTCCCCCTTTGTCAAATTTTTGGCAAAAACCTTGATTTCTCCCCCTTAGTCGATCCTCTCTTTTAGGACTTGTTGAATTATGAATCTTCTGTTTGTGACTTGAGTTCATAGTGGTCTTGGGAGTATAAAGGAGCTGATTATAGCAACATGGAATTGTTTGTCAATATTTGTAAAAGATCTGGATCATTTGATAGTCAAAATGAAGTTTCATCATTAGCAGTCTACACATTAGTGTTGTCATACTACCCAAAGACAATGCAAAAAACTAGCAGCAGCATACTGTTCCTCCTTCTTGATTTTCACTACATCAAGGACAATGCATTAACTAGCAGCAGCATACTGTTCCTTTTTGGGACAGTACATCAGCAACAAAAGATGCTGTAACTAATATCAGCATAGTCTAACCTACCAACATAATTATCACAAAAACCATGTTCAGCAAAAAAAGACAGTAAAGCCAGAATACTTCTCCAAAAGCCAGTAAGGGCAGAATACCAAAAACTTGCCAGTAAGGCCAGAATACCCAGAATACCAGAATACCAAAAACTTCTCCCCCTTTTTTGCTCAAAAATTTTCTGAAGGTGTTGAAACAGAGTTTTCAACATCTTGAGTCTCTTCTTCTTCTTCTTCTTCTTGACTTTCTTCTTGACTCTCTTCTTGATCACATTCTTCTTCTGAGTTTTCTCCTTGAGTCTCTTCTTCTTCTTCTTCTTCTTGTCTTTCTTCTTGACTGATTTCTTCTTCTGTGTCTTTCTTTAGTGCTTGCAGCCACTGTAGTACCTCTGTTTTTTCCTCTTTGAGTTCTAGATGTCTCTTTGTGATCCTTTTCTCTTCTTTCACTATTTCTTTTAGTCTTTTCTGGAAGTATTTTAGGAGGATGGTTTTATCTGTTGGATCTTCCTTTGGAGTGGTAGTTGTCAAGTCATTTTGGTGTGTTCCCTTCCTTAGTTTGATGGTTATTGAGAGTGTTTTGACTGGAATTGTGGGTTTCTGTTGCTTGAGTGCTTGTTGGACCAGCAGTGTGTAAATCAGGTTGGGGAATATTAGAGAAGCTTTGGGGGTTCCATTTCCTACTAAGTTCATGATCTGGCTGTGCACAATCTCTCCAAAGTTGATCTTGATTCTTTTACCAATCTTGTATAGTAGTTCTGCTAGACTCCACTTAATAGTGTTTTCATGGAGTGAGGACATCCAGTTGACTAGAGCAATCTTTTGGAGTATGGCATACTTGCTTGTCAGAGAGGCTGCTTTGATTTTGTTCTTCTCAAAGCTTACATTACCAGCTGTCAGTTCTTGGGCAACTTGTTCACTATTGATGCTTGCAGAGTTTTCTGTGGTTGAGGTGCCCATGTAGTCATTAATCAGAGAGGGTGTAAAGTCATAGAATTTACCTCTTAGGTAGATCTTTCCGTACATTGGATCACTTGGGGTTGGTGTTCCTGCTCCCAGATTGTTGTAAAATTCATGAATGACACTTTCTTCATATGGTTCAATGTTTGTTACTGTTTCAAGCATTTGACTGTGAATGAGAATTTCTGAGATCTGTTCACTGTCCTTCATTTTATCAAGCACAAGGAGTTTCTGACTGATGATCTTTCTGGTTGTGACTTTTTCCCATTTTGTGGCATTCTGTTTGGTTAAAATTTTTTTACTATAGGGTTGTGGCAGATTTGATGTGTTGGCTTGTGTACCACTTTCCTCTTCAGCCACCCCTTTTCCCTTTTCTTTGGCAGTGTGTTTCCTTAGTGACTTTCTTGCACGTGTTCTTGTCCCCACATTTTCTGATATCTCTTCAGTTTCACTTGCTTCTTTCTCACTATTCCAGCTGGTCTCCTCTTCTGTTTCCTTTTGCTTTTTCTTGTTTGTTTTTGGTTTTCTTGGAGGTGGTATGTTAGGTCGTCCTCTAGGGGGTCTGGCTGAAATTGGGAAATCTTCAGGTCTTTTAGCTCGCGGATCTGCCCCTTCAAATGGATCTACTCTCTTCCTCTTTCTTTGTGATTTGTCTGTTGATGGTGTTGGAACAGGGGTTTCAACATTTTGAGTCGGGAGGTGTTCTGTACGTGTTGGAACAGGGGTTTCAACGCTGTGAATCGTGAGGTGTTCTGTATTTAACATACTAGGGTAGATATTTATCTCGGTGTCCTCATTCTGAGGCTCTGTTCCTCTCTCTTCTTCCGGAAAAACATATAGATCCTTCTCAAGAGTGTCCGAGGGGGACGAATTTGGAACCCTAGGTTTGGGTGTGAAAATCCCCTTTTGGGTATTCACCCGTTCTTCTTTCGATTCTTCATCTAACAGTTGTCACGCCCGATTGAGGGCCAACGGAGATTGATAGGGTTTATCAATCGGATTAGCAATCACATTCTCCCCCAGATTATCCGCCATTGGCATAGGGTTAGTTACTTCTTCAATTTCGACTGAGGGTGGAATCGAATTACCTGGAGATGGCGGGTCTTCGTCCGGTGATGCTCTGCTTTCTTGGATTTCTTGGAATGGCACTTGGGAGATAGGGACGGGGTCCATGACGATGGTGGCTGGGTCGCCGGTGTATTCTGGAACAGAGGAACTGTCGACCCTTTCGGTTTGCGAAGTTCCCCTCCGAGGTGCTTGAGGTTTAGCTTTCTTTGATCTTTTCATATCTTTGGTTGGTGTTTCTTGTGTTTTTCCTGAGATGTTTGAGCGGGTTCTCACCATTCTGAGAGATGTGGAGTTTGTGCAATGGAGGTGGTAGGATTGTGATGTCGTGGGTGGAGTGGTGTCGTGGGAGAGAAGACACAAGGGTTTTGTTGTCTGGGCTTAGATGGGTGTTTGGGCCGTAGGTGGCCCGATTGGAGTGATGGATATTTGGGCCGTAGGTGGCCCAATTTGAGTGATGCGGACATCCTTTTTTTTTTTTTTAATTTTATTTGACTATATTTGGCATAGTCCAATTTCAGATCTCAACTTGTGAATCTGTTTCCATCTAGTGCTTTTGTAAAGATATCTGCCAATTGTTTATCGGTACTGATATGTGTGAGAGTTACAATTTCATCCTCAACTAGTTCCCTTATGAAGTGGTGTCTGATGTCGATGTGTTTGGTTCGCGAATGCTGAACAGGATTTTTGGAGATGTCTATTGCACTTTTGTTGTCACAGTATATGGTCATTGTTGATTGGTGAATCCCATAGTCTTCTAACATCTGTTTCATCCATAATAGTTGTGGACAGCAACTCCCAGCAGCGATATATTCGACCTCTGCTGTTGATAGGGATATAGAGCTCTGTTTTTTACTTAACCAAGACACAAAATTTGTTCCTAGTAGAAAACATCCTCCTGATGTGCTTTTTCTATCATCCATATTTCCCGCCCAGTCTGCATCGCAGTAGGCAGATAGGTGTTGGTTTGTGTCAAAAGAGTACCATATACCTAGGTCAATGGTCCCCTTTACATATTTGATAATTCTTTTTACAGCGTTTAGATGTGTTTCCATGGGATTGGCTTGATATCTGGCACATATTCCTACCCCAAAACTTAAATCTGGTCTGCTGGCTGTTAAATAGAGTAGGCCTCCTATCATGCTTCGATACAGGGTTTGTTCCACTTCTTTCCCTTCTGAATCTTTAGAGATCCTCTCTGTTGTTGGAACAGGTGTTCTAACAACTTTGCTTTCATTCATCCCGAATCTTTTGACAAGATTTCTTGCATATTTGCTTTGTGAGACAAAGATTCCATTTTCTAATTGCTTGACCTGTAGCCCCAGAAAGTAGCTGAGTTCACCAACCATACTCATCTCAAATTCTCCTTCCATATCTGTAATGAATTGGTTCTTGTAGCAGTTTTGTGTTGATCCAAAAACTATGTCGTCAACATAGATCTGAGCAATCATGATATCTTTCTTATGAGTTCTTACAAATAGTGTCTTGTCTACACTCCCCCTTTGGTAACCTTTATTCAGCAGGAATTGGGTTAATCGCTCGTACCAAGCTCGTGGAGCTTGCTTTAAACCATATAGTGCCTTTTTGAGCTTGTAGACATGTTCAGGATGATATGGATCTTCAAAGCCTTTTGGTTGGGCTACATAGACTTCTTCTTTTAGGTACCCATTCAGAAATGCGGTTTTTACATCCATTTGATACAGTTTCATTTTTAGGATGCATGTTACGGCTATTAGAAGCCGTATAGACTCAATTCTAGCTACTGGTGCAAAAGTTTCTTCAAAGTCTGTTCCTTCGACTTGTGTGTAGCCTTGGGCTACTAGTCTGGCTTTGTTCCTTATTATGTTTCCTTGTTCATCTGTTTTGTTTTTATAGATCCATTTTGTTCCGATGACATTTACATCTTGTGGTTTGGAGACTAATTCCCATACCTCATTTCTTTTGAATTGTTCCAATTCTTCCTGCATGGCTTCTATCCAAAATTCATCTAACAATGCTTCGGTTGTGTTCTTTGGTTCGATTTTTGATGTGTAGCAAAAATCTCCTTCAGACATCTTGAGGTAGTCTCTCTTTTTCCCTCTAGTCCTTATTCCATCTTCTAGATCTCCAAGGACATTTTCGAGGGGGTGATTTTTCTGGGTTCTTGATCTTGGTATGACAGGCTGTTTTTTGGTTTCTTCACCCTCATCTTCTGATTTGGTCTCTGTTTCTTCACCCTCGTCTTCTGATTTGGTCTCTGTTTCTGTTTTTTCTGCAGAGCCATTCATTGGTGGTAGAACTGTTGTTTCAACAACTTATGAGTCTTCTTCATTATCAGTTTTTTCTTCTGAATTTTCATCACTGATGGTTACATTTATGGATTCCATCACACTGTTTGTTCTGAGATTAAACACACGAAAGGCCCGACTGTTTGATGAGTATCCTATGAAGATTCCTTTGTCACTCTTGATGTCGAACTTTCCTAAGGATTCTCTATCTCTTAGTATGTAGCAGTTGCTACCAAACACATGTGTGTGTTTTAGATTTGGTGTCTTACCTTTCCAAATTTGGTAGGGTGTCATGTTTGTTTCCTTTCGTATGTACACTCGATTTATCAAGTAACATGCGGTATTTACAGCTTCTGCCCAGAACTTTGGTGATATTCTTTTGTGATTCAGTAGGACCCTTGCCATTTCTTGTATGGTCCGATTTTTCCGTTCAACTACCCCGTTTTGTTGCGGTGTTTTGGGAGCCGAGAATTCGTGATGAATTCCATTCTCGTTGCAATATGTTTTGAACTGTGAGTTTTCAAATTCTCTTCCATGATGACTTCTTAACCGGATGATTCTTCTTACCTTTTGATCCTTTTTGTTTTGTATTTTATTGATGAGGATTTTGAATGCGTTGAATGTTTCTGATTTGTCTCTGAGGAAGTTTACCCATGTATATCGTGAAAAATCATCAACGGTTACATGAACATACCGTTTTCCTCCTATGCTTTCTGTTTGAGTGGGTCCAAATAGGTCCATGTGGAGAAGTTCCATAATCCTTGAGGTATGAATTCCTGTTGTTCCTTTGTGGCTACTTCTTGTCATCTTGTTTTCAAGACAAGCATCACATTTTCTATTTTCATCAATGTCCAGTTTTGGAACACCTCGGTATGCTCCTCCTTTTAGTCCCTTTTTCATATCATGAAAATTTATATGCCCCATTCGTTGATGCCACAGGAGTGTTTGATTGATGGTGATTTGATTGCATGTTAAATGGCTATCCCATGTGTAGCATCTATCCGAGGACCTTTTTCCCATCATGACACATTCATGTCTTTGGTTGTACACTTTGCAATTTTCTTTCGAAAATTCTACCCTCAGTTCATCTTCACATAGCTGACTTATACTGATAAGGTTTGCTTTTAAACCTTGTACCAAGAAGACTTTTGGTAATCTAGGTAGACCATGGACATTCAGTGTTCCACTGGCAATGATTTGCCCCCTTTCTCCATCTCCAAAGGTTACATGTCCTTCACTTTTGTAATGGATGTCCTCTAGATTGTTTGGGTTTCCGGTCATGTGTCTTGAACATCCACTGTTAAAGTACCAAACACTCGTTTCTTTGCTGATTTTTGAAGTATAGGCTGTGAATGGTGTTTGATTTTTTCTGACCCAGACTCTTTGGGCTGGTTTTTCTTGCCTTACCCAGGTTCTGTTATGGAGATCATTTTGTCTTTTATAGCAGTGTGCCTTGATGTGTCCTAATCTGTGACAGTAGTAACATCTGATTCTTCTTCGGTGTTGAAAGTGATGTTGTAACACTTCTCTGTTTTTGACTGCAGAATCTTTTCTTGTCGCTGAGTCTGGTTGTATGGTACCTTCAGTTAGTCTTCTTATTTCCTATAGCAACCTGTCTTCTTCTTTCAGTGATTTCATTAACTTTTCTTGAGTTTCTTTGTGAAGAAGTATTTCTTTTTCCTTTTCACTTTTAAGAAAGTGATTTTCTTGCATGAGATTTAGGTTTACTTTGATGATTTCTTCCCACTTGGCTTGCAGCTGTGTGTAGGAGTTTAATAGATCTTGCATGTCCTCCTCTGATTCATCATTGCCTTCATGATTTGTCAGAAAGGCCACAAAATTTGTGTTGTTCTCTTCTTCACTATCTGAATCATCACTCAAGGTTGTTACATATGTTTTGTTCTTCCTCCTTAGGTAGTTTGGACATTCCGACTGAATGTGTCCATATCCTTTACATTCATAGCACTGTATTCCATCTAGGTTTGAATTTCCTTTCTTCTTGGTATTAACGGATTGGCTTTGTGCAAATGATGGATTCCCTTGATTATTTGAAAAACTCTTGTTTTTGTTTATGAATTTGTTAAATTTCTTGAGAACTCTGTTGAAGTTTTTTGTCAGCAATGCAATGGATTCTTCCATGTTTTCAGTATCTTCATCTGAGTTGGTTTCATGTTTTGATTGAAGGGCTATTCCTTTACCATTAGACTTTTTGTTTTGCAGCATCTCAAGCTCATATGTTTTAAGGTTTCCCATTAGATCACTTAACTTGCAAGTATTGAGATCTTTGCTTTCTTGAATAGCTGTTACTTTCATCATAAACCTTTCTGGTAATGATCGCAACACCTTCTTTACTAACCTGTTTTCAGGTATGGGTTCTCCTAAGTTATAGGCTTCTCCAGCAATTTCTAGTATTCTTCCATTAAACTGTGTGATATCTTCTTCTTCATCCATCTTCAGATTTTCAAATTGAGTTTGGACCATTTGTAGTTTTGATTGTTTGACTGTCGAGTTTCCTTCATGATGATCACACAATATATCCCATGCTGTTTTTGCTACATTTGTGGCAGCAATTAGTTTGAATGTTTCTTCACTTACGGCTCCGTAGATGGCATTCATAGCTTTTGAGTTATAGTCGAATTCTTTGAGTTCTTCTTCGCTCCAATCAGCACGACCTTTTGCTTTGTTATTGTCATCAAGGGGATGTTTCCATTCGTTTTCAACATCATTCCATACTCTTTCTCCTTGGGCTAATATGTAAATCTTCATTCTTGCTTTCCAATAAGAGTAGTTTGTACCACTTAGGGTTGGTGGCCTGTTGTTTGATAGTCCTTCTCTGGGGAATTCCATTAGGATCCTGCTAATAACTTAAGCAGTTTGGCTCTGATACCAATTGAAAAATGTAACGCGCAACACACAGAGATGTTAAAACAATAGTTGTAACACAAGAGACTTGATAACGCAGTTTGGGAAAAACCCTATTCTGCGAGGCACTTCTCAGTTTTGAGAATTTGCCTAAATCCACTAAAAGCTTAATATTCAAAGTACATAGTTTTGGGACCAGAGATCACACAATAGATTGATCTTCTCCTATCTAATCTATTGTAACCTAAACACATGTACTACTTTCTAGGGGAATTTAGAATCCTCTCAAAAACCTCTTATACCTCACAATGTTAGCTAGGGAATTCGTGTCTTGGGTTTAGTTGAGAAGTTCTTTAAATAGCCAACTAATCAGAATAAAAACAGTACTAGTATTATTCCTGGTTTGTTTGGGATTTGATCTTCAGTCTTTGTGATCTTTTTTCCGACTTGAATTGGGATTCCTTTTTGCCAACAATTAAGACAAACTTTTTAATTCAACATGGCCTTTTCGGGAAATCTTCCTCGAGAAATGTACCTAAGGCACCTTTTGCGTTGGTAACATTCTTCATGCACTTTGAGGTTTTATATTGTTCGCTCAGAGAATGTTCGAGTTGTAGTGTACAAGGAGTCACTTTTAATATTTGACGAGTAACTCTTTGTAGCTTACCTCAGCAACCCTTTGAATTTAACTTTCTTTAGTCAATCCTTACTCTTCGAAAATTAACTTTCCGTGTCCCTTTACTATCCGGCTAAGGTTGACCCTTCCATTCTTCGGTCAAACCTTCTGATCTTGTACTGTTCGAGTTTTCATTCTCTACTATTCTAGTATTCTACTCTCGTAGTTGTGACTGTTCGACCCTTTGCAATACACTTTTCAAATGTCTCAATTAAGACTATGACTAATTTGACTCGTGGGTTTACTTTTTGAATGCATTTTACTTCCTGGTTAGTTGACTTGTCGATTGGTAAGATTTATTCTCTAACTTTTACCTTTCGAAGTCTGATAATTGTTCGAAGACTAATGGAAATCCTAAAGTTCCTTCACGAATTGATTTTACTTTCCAGATTAGTTACTTTCCGGTGGATAATGCTTCATTCTCTACATTACTGTTCGAATTCCTAATTCTAAAATAAAAACTGGGGACTAAAAATCCCTAACGCTTTTGGTATCACCAAAATCTAAATTACAATGTTTCTAACAATTTCCCCCCCTTTTGATGATGCCAAAACTATTACTCTTTTTATGTGAGTGATTTTGAACTTGAATTGCTTTTTATTACAATTCAGCCCATAATTGAGTTTGACAAATTATTCTAAGATATGAATATAACTTGCAACCACGACAAAAAAACAAAACTGATCTTTAGATTAATTTTCAAAGACATTACAAACCAGGGTTAACACAGATATATTAAAAAAATAATTTAAAGTAGGAAGAAAATAAATATTACAAATCACTTAAAGATTCTGTCTTCTTCTTCCTTTCTTTAGCTGTTTTCCTTTCCCGTTCATTCAGCTGATCAAGAGCAAATTTAATGTTGTTCCTAGATCTATACACATCATCAAGAACAACATGAGATTGATAAGAACTAGAAATGTTGAAATTTAAATAGTTCCCGAAGGCTTCTGCAATTGTCTCGCATTCAAGCACTACGCATCTCCACCATACGATGCATTCATTTAGTTTTCTCCCATCAATTAGGGAGATTCTAGTATCATTGATCAATTTAAAGAGAACTTTACCAAGATGTTGATCAATGTCAAACATTGATCCTTCTTTTCCCCTTTCAAATTTCTCTAGTATTGCTTTCTGAGCAACTTCTTCAATTTTTTCTCTTCTTTCTAGCCCTTTCGGCTTCATCTTGCCTATCCTTTTCCTTTCATTATTGCTCATTCATGCCAGACCTCTAGCCATAACTTTCTACAAGGAAAGAAAGTCGATAACACTAAAGGGGATTCCTAAGCAAATTAGAATAAAAAAAGCTAGCATAAAAGAACTTTCTAAATGAAAGAAGGAACGAGCAAATAGTTTTCTTATTCATTGTACAACAGGATTGAGTCCAGAAATAGAAAATGATGAATTTAAAATAGTTGAGCTCAATCTAAGCATTGAGAAAGCTAAAGATATAGAGACTGATGATCACAAGCTTAATAGGTGTTGAAAGACTTTGTTGATATATTTGAAGAACCAAAAATATTGCCTCTTAAGAGGGATTGTGATCATGAGATTCCATTGCTACCTAACTTATAGGAATTTATAGATATTCCCATGAGCAGAAGGATGTCATTGAAAAGATGGTTGAAGAGATGTTACAAGTTAGGATAATAACTCCTAGTACCTCTCATCAGTGCTCCTAGTACCAAAGAATGATTCCAGCTTGGCAGTTTTATATAGAGTATAGGGTACCCAATGCCATTATAGTAAAGAATAAGTATCCAATCCCTATAACTAAGGATTTATTTTCTAAACTAGTAGGAACTAAGAACTTTACAAAAATTGATTTGAGGTTTGGATATCATCAGGTTAGAATAAAGGTGGGGGAGGGGGAGGGGGAGGGGGGTGGTGGGGTACAAAACAGCCTTTAGAACCCACCAAGGACTATATGAGTTTAGGGTGATGCCATTTGGACTCACCAATGCCCTTCCAACTTTCCAAGCCCTCATGAATATGGTCTTCAAGCCCCTTTTTGAGGAAATCAATACTATTATTTTGTTATGACATTATGATTTATAGCTCATCTTGGGAAGAACATGTGAGAAGTCATGCAAACTATGAGGTAAAATCAACTTTGCCAAGCTCACCAAATGCTCTTTTGCCAAAGGCCAAATAGAGTATTTTGGGCACATCATAACTGGAGAAGAAACATAGACTAATCCAAGCAAAATAGAAGTTGTGAAATCTTGGCCCAAACCTCAATCCATCAAAGCATTGAGAGGTTTCTTGGGACTCACACAGATACTACAAGAAGTTTGTAAAGGGTTATGATGTCATTAACAAGTCGTTGACTAATATGCTTAAGAAAACCTCATTTCAATGGAGTTAAGAATTTGCTATTGAGGCTTTGAAATAAACACTATGTTAAGCTCCTATTGATCACTCTTACTTTTTACTATACTAGTATTTTACCCGTGCGATTCACGGATAATATTTTTCTATTAGATATTTAAATAATATAATTAGAGGTTAAATTATAAACAATAAATAATTGTAATATTTTTTAGTGTATATTTGTTCAATGATAAGATAAGTGCAAAAGTATGAATAATATATGTCTCGATATGTAATTTTATTACTATTTAAATAAATATGGGAAAAAGTTAAATAATTTTAAAAATCATTAAGATGTGCAAAGATAATTGGAATCAAACCGTATCTTAAAGTTGTTTTAAATTACCTGATTTAAAACAGTTTTGTTCCCATAATTTTTTTTTTTTGTATAATAAATATGTTTGAAAGATTAAAAAAAATTATACAATAGTCTGGAATTAAAAATACTCGAAATTAAACATAATGATTTTCATTAGTACTGTAGTAAATTTTCTTTAGAAAGTAAAGAAGATAATAAATTTAATAACAACTATAATATTAAAATATTATTTTAGAATGAAGTCGAATATTTACAAATTTTGAAAAACTTCCTTGTATACAATGTTTGCTGTTGAAGTTGTTCTGATGCTTTCACTGTCAAATATTTTCAACCCCTCTGGTATAATTGTCCATGACTAAAGACATGTTTTTTCAAGAATAGGCCTACATGAGAAAGCGATTGTCCTTGACTCTTATTAATCGATTGGTCCCAGAAAGTACATCTTAAAGTTTTTCCCCTGTATAAAGTTGTTCAATAAAAAATATAATATTTATTTTCAAATATAGTAACATACAAAAGTAATAGAATTGTAATATGTAAAAATAGTTTTTAAACATTACTTACTCATGATCTTGAATAACAATCTCCATGAATCTTTTTTGTCGTCCAGAAACTAATGTAGTGCAGGGTGATTGCATAGATACAATAAAGCCAATCAAATCTATTTAAACAAATACATAATTGTAAATAATTAAATGAGATAACATATGCTAAAAGATGAAGTTATTGTATACTAAAAAATATTACCAAATAATTCTGAAGAAATTATATCTTCTGGTTTAAGTTGGCCAAACTTCTTGAATTTATAAATATTGTTTGGGAAACTGGTATCTACATGTTCAATCACTTCTGTGCCTCGCATGGAACTGAGCATGTATTTGTGTTGAGTGGTTTTGAATGGCATAGAACTGTTGGAAACAATGAAATTATTTATTGCGTATAAACAGCCTGTATTAAGCGTACACTTGAATTTTTCAACATGTAGTTGTTCGAATGTCAAGTGTATACGGGTACCCTGATATATTAATAATAAAATACAAATTGTGAATGAATATACACACAAAAAAACCAAATTTTGCCTATTTTTTCAATCCAAATAAAGCATAATACTCCGTATTAATGTAACAATGATATACAAAATTTAAAAAAGAAAGCAAATAAACCAAACAAAAAACAACAATGGTTAAAGCCAAATAATAAATAACAAATAATAATAATAATAATAATAATACAAAAACAACAATAGTTAGCCGTGAAACAAAAAAAAAACAAATATAAATAAACCGCACAAACAAATTTAAATAAACAATATAAACAAATTAGTAGAGGGGTTTAGAACATATATATGAATTCAAATTCAAGATATATATATATATATATATATATATGTATGTATGTATGTATGTATGTATGTATGTATGTATGTATATATATATATATATGTCAAGAACATATACCTCCACATCTTCCAGCACAGATTCTAAGCTAAGGTTGCTCATCGGTTGTTCTTGACTTCGTAAAGACGAATCAATCGTACTTTTATTGCCCACGCAATATTGTAGGCGTTTATATTATTTAGTGCAACAAAAATAGAGGCCATTATATGTAGATTTTTCTTCGCTATACTATGAGGCTAAAGTACTAAGATATAGTGAAAGATGTGAAATTGGTTAAATGATTGCATGATTTATATAGTGATATGAGAATTTATTAGATAATAAATTTATTTGGAAAACTTTAAAAATAATTAATTAATAATAATTATTGATTGACTATATATTGTTTTTTTTTTGTACAAATAAGTAAATATTATCCTAACATTTGACCATATTCTACAATGTACCTAAACTCATATGCAATCTATATTCATACCAATCACTAATAAATAATATAAATAATTATCTATATTCATACTAATCACTAATAAATCATATAAATCATTATAAAACTGTATCCATTTATATACGCATAACTTGTGTATGCACTTATATATACATAAATTTCTATATATATAACGTATATATACATTATATTATATTAATTATAAATATTCCACCTTAATAGTTATATTATATTATATTAATTATAAATATTCCACCTTAATAGTTATCCATATATATATTAATTATAAATATTCCACCTTAATAGTTATCCATATATATGTATATACCGTACAATTATACATACATACATACATACATACATACATACATACATACATACATACATACATACATACATACATACATATATATATATATATATATATATATAAACAAATGATAAAAAAACTATAATATTGTGTAAAGTAAAATTATAATTCATAATTGATTAAATTTTTTTACCAATTATAATTAATTTAAATTTTTAAATTAATTATTAATAATAATCACTCCTGTTATCATTTTAAATTAAATCAATAAATCAATTTACCATGAATCAAATTAACGAAGATAATGATTTTTGAATCAAATTAACGAATATATATGTTCAAAATATATTAATATTGCAATAGTTTATATAGAAATTAAGGAAGAGAGAGATAGAGGTGAAAAAGATAAGAAATTAATAGGAGTGGAGATACATTAATTAATTATATTATTAACAAAATAAGAATTTTTTAATTTAATTATATTAATTATGTTGTTACTAAAATGCCCTCCAGTTTTGGGGGGAAAAGTCTTGCTAGGCACTTCTGTTATTATATATATATATATAGATATAGATTTTACCCCATGCTTTTGTCTATTTGGTACATATTATGGTGTGTTTAATTGGGAATTGGACTAACTAGTGTGTCTTTGCATGTAGGTTCATCCAATTATGCAATAAAGGGAAGATGGAGCATTTTGAAGCAAAGTTGACCAATTTAGGAGCTAGAAATTACAAGGGAAGAAAGCAGAAGATCAATTGGAAGTAACCCGAGAAGAAAGTGCGCGAAATGGAGCAAAGCAAGAAAGTGGTGTGGTTTTAGCAATAGTCATGAGCGTTGTCACGCTCGTGATGTGACTGTCTCCACATATGGGCTTCGTCACGCCCGTGCACTGACCCTAGTTATTTTCATATTTGAAATAGGGAATCCAAGAGGATAGTGAACAGTAACGTAGGGAGTAAAACGTAGAGTGAGATTTCGAAAGACCAAGAAAACACTTTTTTTTTCATCCAAAAGGGTATATTCTTTTGTTTTCAAGATTCCGTCTCAAAAGGAGATAATAGAAGATAAGTTGTTTATTGCTTTTACTTTTATTGCTTTGAATATGATGTCTTACTTTAAAAAGTCTTTGCTTTATTTGTTGAAATCATGAGTAAGTAGTCCTATTTAGGATTTGGGTTGAGGTTGATATAAGATTCTAATGTATATTTAATATCTAAGAACATAATAAGTCTCAATCAAGGTTATATATCCTTGATTTATGTCCATCTTTTTGTATGCTAATAAATGTATACATTTTGCTTTAAATGTTTTACACTTCAGTGTTATTATACAAAATTGTCCCTACTACATTCTTGTTATACAAAACTACCCTTACACAGTTATAACACCGTTAATTTTAACTCCATCATTATTACCATACACCTATATCTATCATATCTTTTTCCTATTCTTTAATTATCATTTTATTAAAATCATTATATAATCAATTTAATGGTTGGTTATATTTTAATTAAATTTCTATTAATGGTAAATCATATATGTGTGTATAAAATACATATATTATTTGTGTATATATAATTTGAATTAAAAATTTTAGTTATTTATTTGTATTTATTAATGTTTTAATATTGGACATGAATTTTCGCGCATCGCGCATACAAAATACTAGTCTATTGTATAAAAGGGGTAAAACCCAGTCTAGGGTTTCGATGTTTGTGACAGATTTTGTGTATTCTTGTGTTAAGCTTTGGTACACAACATTCTTAGCACTAATCTAGTAGGGAATACAATTGCAACAAAAGTTGGATTGGTATTCCCACAACTCCCTCTCGTAGCCCCTTTTTGTTCCTCTATACGAAAGTAGAGAATTTTAGAGCTTTATTAAGGGAATTGATACATCATGATAGTTGGGCAATTCCCGCCTTTCTTTGAACTTGCATTGATCATGACAATGACATGTAATACCCTGACTTGGTGATTGGTGATCTTCGAACCTGAAATTGTGTTTGTCTCCTCTTAATCATTAGGTATGACATTAGAATCACATGTTTCATCACCTCAAATCCTTCTTTTTTATTTTGAATATTTGTTTGTGTTTGTTTGCATATTTTCCCGATTCCAATTATTGCTTAGCTTTCGCCAATTTCTCTATTTTTGTGTCTAGATTTCTCTTTCAAGATCATGCCATAGACGCCATCTCAGAGAACGATAAAAAATAAAATTCTTGTTTGAATTCCACTGGATCACCTGCTGGCACTGCCAAACTTTAAAAAAGAATTTATTGTGGAAATAGATGCAAGCCACAAGGGAATAGGGGCAGTCATAAATCATAATGCACTAAAGGAAATCTGTAGCATATTTCGACAAAGCATTTGACAACAAACATTTGGGTTTGTCCATTTATGAAAAAGAGTACTTATCCATCATCAATGCAATAGAAAATGAATATCTAGGTTATCTCTTAGGGAAGCACTTCACAATAAAGATTGATCATCAAAGTTTGAAATTTTTACTAGGTCAGAAGATAACTACAACCATGCAACAAAGAAGGCTTATCAAGCTATTCGAGAATGGATTATTCTATTCGGTATGTTCAAAGGTTTTAGGAGAATAACTTGACTGGCAGCTCTATGTCTCACAAGGTTTTGATGAGAGTACACCATTCTATATATATGATTTTGGAGGACATACGGTATGGTAACAGTTTCCATATACTACTACCTCAAAACCCTAGCTTTCAACTTTCCTACTATGTAGGATACCATATGTGATGAATATACCTTATAACACTCCCCCTCAAGTTGGAGCAAAGATATTAATCATGCCCAACTTGTTACACAGATAACTAACTCGTGTCCCAGTTAGGGCCTTCGTGAATAGATCCCCGAGTTGTTCTCCAGTCTTTACAAATCCGGTGGAAATTAACCCTTGTTGTATCTTCTCACGAACAAAATGACAGTCAATCTCTATATGCTTCGTTCGTTCATGAAACACTGGGTTTGATGCAATATGCAGAGCAGCTTGGTTATCACACCATACTTTTGTAGGGATTGGAGCTTTAAAACCAGCCTCACTCAGAAGGTTGTTTATCCACATCACTTCACATGTTGATTGTGCCATTGCCCTATATTCAGACTCTGCCGAACGAGACACCACATTTTGTTTCTTACTTTTCCACGAAACCAAATTACCTCCAAAGAAAACACAATATCCAGTTGTTGATCTACGACCCTCTTTGGATCCTGCCTAATCAGCATCAGTAAAACACTCGATCTTAGTGTGCCCATGATTTTTATACAAAATTCCATGTCCTGGAGCTCCCTTCAAATAACTCAAGATGTGTTCTACAGCTGCCCAATGCTCAACAGTTGGAGATGCCATATATTGGCTCAAAACACTCACTGGATATGCAATATCTGGACGAGTTACTGTCAAGTAGTTCAACTTCCCAACCAATCTCCTATACCTCTCAGGATCTTCAAACAACTCCCCCTCCTTTGACAATTGCATGTTTGGTATCATAGGAGTATTGCATGGTTTAGCCCCTAGTTTCCCTGTTTCAGACAGTAAGTCAAGTACATACTTTCGTTGAGACAGTAATATACCTGTTTTATTCCTCATGACTTCAATACCCAGGAAGTACTTTAGTGGTCCCAAATCCTTTGTCTGAAATTGACTATGAAGGAATGACTTAAGAGATGAAATTCCTTCGGTGTCACTCCCTGTAATGACAATGTCATCCACATAGACCACTAACCAGATTATGCCTGTTTTGGACCACTTGTAGAACATTGAGTGATCCGATTTACTTTTCACCATCCAAAAGCTCTCCACTGCTTGACTAAACTTTCCAAACCATGTTCGCGGGCTTTGTTTCAGTCCATACAATGATCATCGAAGTCGGCATACTTTCCCAGACTCCCCCTAAGCAACAAACCCAGGAGGTTGCTCCATGTACACTTCTTCATGAAGATCCCTATGCAAAAAGGCATTCTTGATATCAAGCTGATGCAGTGGCCAATCTTTAATGGCCGCCATTGAAATGAGTAACCTGACAGAAGTAAGCTTAGCCACATGAGAAAAAGTGTCAGAATAATCAACCCCATAGGTTTGGGCATATCCTTTAGCCACAAGACGAGCTTTCAATCTAGCAACAAACCCATCAGAATTTACCTTGACAGCAAACACCCACTTACAACCAATAGGCCTCTTACCTGCAGGCATGGCAACCAACTCCCAAGTATCATTGTGATCCAAAGCATTCATCTCCTCAATCATAGCAGTTCGCCACCCAGGATGAGACAAGGCTTCCTTAACAGTTTTAGGAATGGACACGGAATCAAGGGAAGCAACAAAAGAACAGGAGACAGAGGACAGCTGAGCATATGATGCAAAAGAGGATATAGGATAAGTGCAACTGCATTTACCTTTTCGAATAGCAATAGGAAGGGTATCATTCAACAATGGATCAACTGACTCAGAGGTGGTTTCAGGGATTGGAGTAGGTACCGAGGCAGGAAGAGGAGCTTGAGGCAAAGCAGGAACGGGAGCAGCAGGCCGAGGGCGACGAGAATAGACTTGTAAAACTGGAGGAGTAGGCCGAGGGCGACGAGAATAGACTTGTAAAACTGGAGGAGTAGGAACAGGCCGACGAGAATAGACTTGTAAAACTGGAGGAGTAGGAACAGGCAGACGAGAATAGACTTGTAAAACTGGAGGAGTAGGAACAGGCATAGGGACAGATGTCGTGACAACTGGAGGAGTAGGAACAGGCATAGGGACAGATGTCGTGACTGTATACATCAAGATGTCATCCCCCTCATCCTCCCCCTGACCAATGGCATCCGGAGAAGAAGGAAAGAAAAGAACATCCTCGTGAAAAGTGACATCAATAGAAACAAGGTACCTACCAAGCTCTGGAGAGTAACACATGTACCCCTTTTGCACACGAGAATAACCAAGAAACACACACTTCAGAGACTTTGGATCAAGCTTGGTGAGGTTAGGACGGACATCTCGAACAAAACATACACAACCAAATGTACGGGGATCAATATGAAACAAAGGTTGTGATGGACACAGAATATGGTACGGAGTTTTCCCATCCAAAACCACAGAGGGCATGCGATTGATTAAAAAACATGCAGTGGAAACGGCATCAGCCCAAAACTGCTTAGGAAACCCCCTTTGAAACAATAAGGCCCTTGCAGTTTCAAGCAAATGCCGATTCTTGTGCTCAGCTACCCCATTTTGGGAAGGTGTGTCAACACAAGAAGATTGTTGCAACATACCCATGCCATGCATATAAGAGGAAAAGGGGTACGAGAAGTACTCTTTAGCATTGTCACTGCGTAAAATTTTGACATGAACACCAAATTGAGTTTTAATTTCAGCACAGAATCCACGAAACACATCAAACAATTCAGAATGAGACTTCATTAAATATAACCATGTCATTCGAGAGAAATCATCAACAAAGGTAACAAAATACTTATAGCCAAGTTTAGAAGTCACAGAACACGGACCCCAAACATCTGAATGTACTAACTCAAACAAAGTAGACACACGTTTGCTAACTCTAGGACTCAAATGCACACGACGGTGCTTAGAAAACTCACACGACTCACAATGTAAAAACGGCAAACTATGAAACTGTGGACACAATTTCTTCAACAACGGGAGGGAAGGATGCCCCAAACGACAATGAGCATCTACCAGAGTGACAGCACCCGAACAAGCAACCAACTTTGACCTCTTGGTGTCAAGAATGTAGAGACCCCCAGACTCACGCCCCTCACCAATAACCCTCTTCGTCATAAGATCCTGAAACAGAGAATGATTAGGGAAGAACGTAACAGAACAGTTTAAAGCACGGGTAAGCTGGCTGACAGAAATCAAATTGAACGAGAAACTAGGGAGGTGCAAGACAGACTGTAAGGGGAGCGTGGGGATTGGCGTAATGGAGCCAGACCCAAGTACATGGGAGGTGGACCCATCTGCTAAGGTGACAGGGGAACTATGTGGAGAAGAAGAAATGGAGGAAAATAAACTCGAATTACCTGTCATATGGTCTGTGGCACCCGAGTCTATAACCCATTTGGATGATGATGAGAGAAGACAAGAGGTCGGATTACCTGAGTCAGCAATAGCAGTGACCGATGAGGATGAATGCTTCAAACAGTCTTGGTATTGAGAAAACTTGGCAAACTCATCAGCAGAGACCATGATAGTCTTTGAAGACGCCTCAGGTGTAGATGCAACATTGGCAGAAGAATCCCTACGATCCTTTTGCAACTTCCGACAGTCCCTCCTTATATGCCTACGATCCTTTTGCAACTTCCGACAGTCCCTCCTTATATGCCTACGATCCTTTTGCAACTTCCGACAGTCCCTCCTTATATGCCCTCGATCCTTTTGCAACTTCCGACAGTCCCTCCTTATATGCCCTGGCTTTTGACAATAGTGACACACAATGGTGGAAGTACGCCCCTGGGAATATCCATCGTTCCCACTGTGAGGATGACCGGAAGTGTGCCCTTGGGAATTGCCACCATTCCCATTGTGAGGATTACGACTAACAAGAGCACTATTTGGTGGGATGGGAACTTCGGGTATCTTGGACTGCTCGGATCGAATCAAGCGATCAAACATCAGCTAGGGTAGGGATTTCAGATGTACTAAGAATTGTGGACCTAGCTGTGTCAAACTCAGAAGGAAGACCTGCCAAAAAACTCATAACAGCCAATTGTTCACGTTGCTTTTGTTGCTCTTTAACGTCAGCAGTGAATGGCATGAGTTTATTAAGGGCCTCATATGTTTTCTTAAATTCCATAAAGTAAGCAGTGAGAGACAAATTTTGCTTCTCGGCACGGTAAAAGGACTTGCAAACATCATACATACGAGTGATATTCCCCTTCCCAGACTTGCAAACATCATACATACGAGTGATATTCCCCTTCCCAGACTTGCAAACATCATACATACGAGTGATATTCCCCTTCCCAGAGTACAAGTATTCCAAATAATCCATCAATTCTCCCTTCCCAGAGTACAAGTATTCCAAATAATCCATCAATTCTTTAACAGAAGAACAATGACTAACGAACCCAAGAATACCCTCATCTATAGAATTACGAATTTGTAAGAACCCAAGAATACCCTCATCTATAGAATTACGAATTTGTAAGAGCAAACGTGCATCATCCTTCACCCAATTAGCATCCTCTTTGGGCAAACGTGCATCATCCTTCACCCAATTAGCATCCTCTTTGGTCTCAGTGAGGTGGTCTTTTCTATCCAAACTAGTGAGATAAAGCTTAATGACCAGTGACCACTCTAAGTAATTAGAGTCATTAAGCTTACAGTCCGTGATTTTGGAATTCATAGGAACAATATCAGTAACAACAATCGACTTATTCTCAGCCATACCCACAAAAAATGGAGCCCAAACAGATCAGAAACAGACAAAAAACAATAACCAGAGGGCGTACGAGACAACCTGATTGAAGACCCGCAATAACCGAAGCAACACTGGTCAAACCAAGACCAGATCCGAGTTCCCTGGAGCAAGGCGAGCTTGGAGAAGGTGGCCAGAAAATTTTCCGGTGGCCGGAGCAGGCGCACGCGCCGGCGCGTGCGGAGGAGGGCGGCTGTTTGCGGCGGCGCGTGAGGCCCATTCGCCGGGCAGATTGGCGCCGAACTTCACGGGTGAGGTCGCCGGTCGCCGACGATTCTTCCAGGACGGGAGGTGACGACAGCGGAGCGAAAAAATTTTTTTATCGTAAAGGCTCTAATTCCATGTTCAAAGGTTTTAGGAGAATACCTTGACTGGCAGCTCTATGTCTCACAAGGTTTTGAGAATAGTACACCATCCTATATATATGATTTTGGAGGACATACGGTATGGTAACAGTTTCCATATACTACTACCTCAAAACCCTAGCTTCCAACTTTCCTAATATGTAGGATACCATATGTGATGAATATACCTTATAACACGGTACAAAAAGGGGACATAATAAAAAAAGCTGGCAGATGCCTTATCAACAAGCTAGAATGGAAAATTGTGAACCTTCATTGAATGTTGTTACAATGGTTAGTCCAAAGTTGGTGGAAGATATGTTACTAAGCTACTAAAATGATGAGTGGGTCAAAGAAAAAAATAATTACTCAGCCTTTTGACCTCTTATCATCCACAAACTAATGGGTAGACAGAAAAGGTTAATAGATGCTTAGAGATATGATATTTCATAAACCTAAACAGTTGGCTAAATGGTTGCATTTTGCAGAATTTTGGTATAACACCAGCTTTAATTTCACTCTCAATTCATTTCAGGCTTATCCACCCCCAACCTTATGTACTCATGTTACTAAACCCCCAAATGATTGGGTAAGGGAAAGACCAAATTAAAGGTGTTAGCGGCCCTCAAGGATCGGATAATCTGATAGAATGAAACATTATATATATATGCAGACGATGGAGAAGATGAGTGAAAGGGGGTTGCAAGTAGAACGAAGAATGGGTTTATCTAAAATTCAGCCTTATAGACAAACAAACTTGTATTGCAGTTTTGAAGTTATCATCCAAATTTTAGGGACAAAAAGGATTAGTCCAGTGGCCTATAAGCTACAGCTACCCCCAGTTAAGGTTCACTGATAATCTCTCAGCTCAAAAAGAGTGTAGAGATGCCCAGGAGTTTCCCCTACTACTGGACCAGATAGACAAACCCATAATTGTTAGTTGTAGACAAAACTCAAAAGGGTAGTGAAAAGGAATAACATAGTGGAGGTGGAGGAACAGATTCCCAACTTTGATCCTTTTCTTCACCTCCTTTCTTTCTCTGAAAACTCTCTACCCGGCCTTCTCCTGCAGCTATTTCCTCACCTCCTTTTCTCATCTCCTTAGCTTAATCATTCGTTTTTCTCAGGTTGTGTTGAGTCCCTAAGGTCATTGTTGATTTGCCCTCACATCCAGTTTAAGAGCTCATAACTGTATGTCACTGCATGCATTTTGCTGCTCTTGAGCTCTTAAATTTTGTTCTAATTAAGAATCTAATATTGAAAAATTACCATTCCATTCTAACTCAAACCCATCTATTCAACCGTATCAAACTGCAAACAAGCCTAATATAGGATTGATTCACTTTCACAATAAAATAATGAGTTATTACTGCACCAACATTTCTTGTCAAAAGGAGTCTAGACAAAAGATCATCAATCAGCTGTTGATGGTTTAATTTTCTACAATGGGGTTTTTACAACAAATCATGATGAAAGCAAAGGCAATTCTGAACAAGGTAATGATGATTGATGAATGGCTAAACTGTCGTCTAAGAAAAGGAAAATCAATCAGTCTCCGATCCAAATCCTCACTTCAATGAGCATATACACCATGAATTCGCCAATGGGCCTTTGAATTGAATTACAACGAAATGATTCCACAACTTACAGGTCAGAACTCAGAAACAGGAGAATGAACATATCCAAATTCCAAAGAATCAAGCTAAGGGGTCTGCACATTTGAGTCCTTAGATTTGTTCTCTTCAGAAGATGGCCGGTTTTCAGAGTCAGATTGCCTCACCTCTTCGATCATCCGAACAACTTCTTCCATGCTAGGTCGCATATCTGGAACCCTTACAACACATGCCATGGCAATTTGCAGCATCTGCACCATCTCTTCTTCAATGTTTTGAAACCTCATCAGTTCAACATCAAACACTTCTGCAGTCCATTCTTCCCTAACCACCGACTGGACCCACCTCGGGAGATCAACCATATCATCACGCCCAGGTGATTGAACAGGCTGTTTCCCAGTAAGCATCTCTAGTAATAACACACCAAAGCTGTACACGTCTGACTTATGTGTGTGCTTCCGTGTTTCAATCACCTCGGGAGCACGGTACCCAGGATGCCGAGACCGAGCTGCAGGGAAATTCATGAGAGGGGCTAAACCAAAATCAGAGACACAAGCATCTATATCTTGGTTAATGAGAACGTTTGAGGATTTTATATTTCCATGAGTGAATTTGGCACCACCCATGGAATGGATATGGGCAATCCCCCTTGCTGCTGCATGGGCTATTTTAACTCTTGTTTCCCAGTCCAAAGCAGTTCTCCCAGCAGCCCTGTTTCCTGTTTTTAAAAAATGGAATAATGAGAATATTAGAGGAAAACAGAATCAGAAATTAGGAGCTAATTCTGCATTCAAGGTTGTTGAAATATATTGAAGGTTGGACGGCTCCATCTAAATAAGTATACATCTGTATTTGATTCAAGTCACACTTATTCTATCTTACCCATAGACAACAAAGGTTTACGGTAACAGATAAATTGATGATGATTTTACTTATAATGTTGTCTCCCAGTACAGAATCTAACAGCTAAACAAATATGATGGCTAACAAGAGATATATACAGGATTTACATAAGAGCAATGAATTGCATACATAATCCCTTTAACTCTGCTAAAAAGAAGAGTTGCAATTTTATTTACTTAAAATAGTTAATTTCAATGCTTTAAAGTCATTTGTGTAAATTTAAGGAGTCGTATCAAGTACTGATAAGGGGAGTGCCAAGGTGCCTCCAAAAAGCACAGATCATATTATTCCATCAAAACGAGGTACATTAAGGAAAGGAATCAATAAAGCATACCATGTAGAAGCATTGCCAAGTTGCCTCTTGAAAAATAATCATAGACTAGGAGCTTCTCATCCTTGGAGTAATAATAAGCACGCAAAGGAACAACATTTGGGTGCTGTCCAACTCTACCTATGATCTCCATTTGTTGTTCAAAGTCCTTCTTCCCTACAATGACTTCTTTTAATCGTTTAACGACCACTGTTGTTGACTCCTCCAGAATAGCCTTGTATGCCGTCCCAAAGCTCCCCTTTCCAAGCACTTCTGCTGACGCCCTCAATAAGTCCTCAAGATCAAAATTGTACGAGCAGCCCTCAAAGAAAACCAGCTTATTTTTCTCTGGCTCTTGGACCCCACTACCAAATTCTTCCCTGGGTTTCTCACTCCTACCTACACCAGAAGGCTTTCCTTTGAGTACACTGCCATCACTTGCTTTTCTCTTCAGGCAGCACAAGAAAATTATTAGAGCTAGTAGAAAGAGTACCGCTGCTCCACCCGCTGCAATGGCAATAATATATCCTAGTTTAAGTTTCTTCTTGTGACTGTGATCATCAGGTGAAGGGGCACTGGGGCCAATGGATGGTGGTTGAAGAGGGGAACAGGGACTTAAAGGTAATCCACATAAGAAAGAGTTTCCTACAAACGATGAATTGGGAAACCTTTTAAGGGTCGATGGGATAGAACCATTAAGATGGTTGTAACTTAAATTCAGATGCTTCAGCCTTGGAAGTGAGAGATTAGGTATAGATCCAGAGAGAGAGTTATTCTGGAGGTACAGTGCAGTGAGTTGGGTCAGATTCTGAATCATTGAAGGAATGCTACCGCTGAAGGAATTATATGAAAGATCAAGAATGCTCAGTTGATGAGAAAAAGTTGGTATTTGACCAGATAAGTTATTGTGTTGAAGGAAGAGGTTGCGGAGAGAAGGAAGCGAAGTGAGGTCAGAAGGAAGAGTCCCATTTAGGAGATTGGCTCGAAGACTGAGAATCCTTAAACCATCTAATTTTCCAAGGGTATTTTCAGGGATTGCACCAGTGAGTCCAACTCCCGGAAGTCGAACAGTGACCACACGGGTTCCATCACTACTACAATTAATGCCAACCCAAGATGAGCAGATAGGGATTCCAGGATTCCAGTTAATTTTGCGACCATGGTGAACAGAGGCAGCAAATGCAAGAAGAGCTTGTTCATCTGACTCTAGATCTCCAATTGCCAGGGGAAGAAGAGTTGTAAGAACAAAAAGAAAACAAAGCAATTTGTAGGCGGAGAACATTTTCATGAGGTAATTGCACTGACACTTTCCTGTGACAATACAGACAATAGATGAAACTGTTTGATATAGGCAGGAATAACAAGCAATAAATATTCAAAAAGTTAATAATAATAAAAAGCATGAGCCAGAGAGAAGGACAGCATTTGCAAGAAAAAATAAATAGAAAACAAAGAAAATAGGGGAGCCAGTGATCACATAGTTTATCAAGATGAATCATTTGTGTATTGATTCAGCTTAGAGCACCCATGTTGCAGAATGAAATATACATCAGAAAATCAATGACCAGGGCATACAAAGGCAAACTTCTTTTTTCACTTCTATAGGAAGGGCATAATACGATTCTTCAGTACCCATACTTTATGCATATAGTCTATTCAGATAACAGGGTATCATTTTACTATGTAAAGTTCATAAAGCAAAGTACCAAGTATTAATCACAATTCACAAGAAATCATTAATAGAAGGATTAGAAGCACATTTAGATTTTACATTGGCATGGGAGAGAAACAAACACTTAAACATAGAAGAGTATGAAAATCATAAACATGTCTGTTTTGGTGGCCTTCTTAACAGGAACAGTGATACTAGGTTTATAAAAAAAATAAAATTCGAGAAAAATAACAACCAATTCTACTGGAATTTCACAATTAAAATTTCTCTCAGCTTTCAGAATTTGAACTTCAAAAGTAGGGCATATTCCCCATTATGTATTGCCCAGAAAGCTTTCAAATCACAAAACCAATATCCATATGCAAAAGAAAAAAAAAAAAGCAACTTGGAGTGGAAAAGCAAAGTGAAATGCTTTTTCCAATAACTTTTACACCAAAAAGTCACAAAAATGATTATTTCAGAAGGAAGTGGATGCAAATGTAACCAATAGATAAATCATTACACCCTAAAATAAAATAAAATAAAATAAAACAGGAGAACAATGCCTCAGACACCAATATAGGACAAAAATGAAAAATAGCACACGCACACATTACATAACCATGTTGAAGTGTTGAACTTCATCAAGCAAGAGTATACAATTGCCCTGAATGATTATTCTTCTGTCTGCCATACCAAACAGCCTACTCTAAGAAGAGCTACAGTTTACAAGCAAAACCTAGGAGAAAAAAGGTGGGGGGCAGAAAAGTCTTAATTCTTACCAAATTTCAAGCTAAATTCGATTCAGAATGTGTTAGGTGGGGGTGTTAAACAGCCAATATCCCATTAGTCTCAAACACTCCACCCATAATTTCAGATGGCATACAGATATAATTTGTACGAAATCGAAAGAGCAAGACTTGTCAAGACATCATTAATTACACCAAGCTCCATATAATCAACCAAACACAAACAAGAACAAATTGCAGCTAGTCTTAACTCAGATCTGCGACCAAAGCTCCCAATAGTTCAAACCGACCCAAAGAAACGGAAAATACAAAATAAAATAACGGAATTTCAGCAGAACATCCGGCACAGCTCAAAGCGAGTATTACCTGAGAGCATTTATAGAAAACCCTTGTTGTCTGAGTAATCTTTACAAGGAATGCCGAGCTGGGAAGCTGAAATTACTGCTGTGTAGCTTCTCCGGATCGGAAGTACCAATGAAATTAATGTAACCCATGTTGAGTAACTGCATTTGGAAGGAAATGGGAAGCTCCAGACCCCCAAAATAGCAGCTCTGAGCCTGTGAGCTGGAAATTGTGGGTCAAGCTCAGAGCGTTGGATTTAATGCGAAATGGCTTTGAAAATTATTACAGGAATTGAAGAAGAAATAGAAAGAGAAACGCAGAGAGCGAAAGAGAGAGAGAGAGAGCAGCGGGTTGGAATGGGAGTGAGGTGCTAACAGTGAGCTGGCTTGTGGCTTCACTCATGCTTCAGCCACTGGAGGAGAGAGAAATGGAGAGTGTTAGTTAGCAACTTAGCATAGATTAAGAAAGGAAAATACCTTTTTTTTTCTTTTTTCTTTTCTTTTCTTTTTCTTGAAATACTACCAAAACTGGACCCTCTCAAATGTGAGGTCACAAATTTGAATCTTAG
Source organism: Ipomoea triloba (assembly GCF_003576645.1). Classification (NCBI taxonomy): domain Eukaryota; kingdom Viridiplantae; phylum Streptophyta; class Magnoliopsida; order Solanales; family Convolvulaceae; genus Ipomoea; species Ipomoea triloba. Next base: position 8,844,659 of record NC_044922.1, on the reverse strand, counting down.
TGAAAACATTTACTTTTTATATTTTAATAGATTAAAAAATTATATATGGACAAATATTACATTTTAATAGAGTCAGTAGTACTCAAAAAATCTAATGAGGATATAGTCAAAAATATAAACAAAGATCTTACAAACAGCTATTATGTCTTTCAAACACCCATTAACTCAAGAGTAATTAGAATGTTGCCTAAAAGGGATGATTAAGTGAATAAAACATTATTCTCCGTATTATAAGGTTATAAATTTGACTTTTATCAATATTATTGTCTCGAGTAATAGCTATACAATTTTGGCATTGCACCAAAAAACAAAAAAACAAAAAAAACAAAAAACAAAAAAAAAACAAAACAAAAGAGAGAGAGAGAGAAGAAGAGAGTTGTTAGAATGCTACAAATTTTATATTTATTTATTTTAATTTTTATTATAAGGAATAAGAATTGGTTTTAATATATCTTTTGGTGTTTGAATACTTAATTTAAATTTTGGTATAAAGAGTTTAATAAAGTACCATTATCCCCACAAAAAAATTGCTATTTTTGTTCTTTACTTCCAAGTAAATGACGTTATATGAGAATTTATAGATTATTTAAAAATTAATGGACCCTACAATAATCAAATACAAAAATGATAACATGATTGAGGAAGTGAAAATAAGGTTTAAAAAAAAAAAAGGAAAAAGTGTCAAATAGGCCACTGAACTTGTAATTTTTGTGCAATTGGGTCATTGAACTTAAAAAGTGTGCAATTCAACCATCAAATATACAAAATTTGTGCAATTGGACCATTTTTACAAAATTTTTTAATTCAATTTGAGTTAAAAACATTTCAATATTGACTCCCAACTAGTATGGTAGAAGAAAATGTCACTCTTAATACATATATGTTAGTAATATAATTGGATTTTACCAGAAAATTTTTGTAAAAATGGTCCAATTGCACAAATTTTGCTTGTTTGATGGTTGAATTGCACACTTTTTAAGTCCAATGGCCTAATTGCACAAAAGCGATAAGTTCAGTGGCCTATTTGACACTTTTTCCAAAAAAAAATTATGGCATACAAAATTGATACACATTTTGCAAGGTGAGACTAATATAGTGAAGTTTTAATTGGGTCTTTGATAAGCACCAAGAATAGCCTATTTTAGGGGTCATTTAAGGGCTATAATTGTATGGTTTAGTACCCCTTTCATAAGAATATCATGCGTTAAGACTCGAATGTGACCAAAACCGCTAACAAGAGCTTGGAAGATGCTTTTAAGCTATTTTGCAGCCAAACGGAGGACCTAAGGCCGAAACGGAGCGGAAAATGGAGAAACCATGAAGCAGGAGCCTCCCACGAAGCCTCACACGCGTGTGGAGGGGCGTGGAAACATTCCAGAGAGCCCCCACGACCTCCACCAAGCGTGTGGAAGATCGTGGAGAAAAGTCTTCGCGGGCTCGACGCGTCGAGAACCCCTGTACCAGCCCTAAATCTTGCTGCGGGAAAATTACTATATTGCCCCTATTTTGTTTCCCCTATATAAGGCTCCTTATTTCAGACCTTTGGGGCATTAGTTTTTAGGTAGTAGATAGCTTAGGTAGGGGAGGAGACTCCCAATAGTTTTAGATCCAATTTTCCTTTCCAAATTCTCCTTAGAATAGATTTAGGATTTGAAGATGAAGATGTAGATCCAAGACTTCTTTGGGTACAATTTCTCTTCTATTAATATAAAGTTTGTTCTTTTATGTTTTTGCTTTGTTTCTATTGCTTTGATTTAATGTTTATTATGCTAGAGTAGATTTGTTTGGGTGTGTGTGCTCTTGTTGATCTATGGATTGATGTTTATATTTGATATTATGATCTTGGTGTTGTGGGAGTATGATTGATGAATGTATGGGTGATGATTGTTCAATCTTTGCTTCTATTTCCGGCCGGGATAGGTAGTAAACCCGTAGGAAGTGAGTGTGTGTGCGATAGCGGCCACTCACGAGCCTAGATCATCCATATCTCCGCTCTTAATCCGAAAGGATGAGACCCGAGAGGAGTGGTAGGCTAGGTGTTCGATAAAATGCCTCAACCGAATGAGGATTGAGAGTTTGAGTGTGACGCCACTCAATACTAATACCGTGACTCCCTAGATCAATCCCGAAACCCAATTCCAAGCTACCTACGATAATCAATCCTTAGACTTAACTTTGGCATGCACCCCTTTCCTTTTATCTTTTGTATTTTCCATCTTATTTTACTTTCAAACCTTTACCCAACCAACCATGAACAAATCCTCCACCCTTGATTCTTGCAACTCTTACCTTTCAACCTCATAAATGCCAACATAGATTCGGTTCCCATTCGCCATCCTTGAGAGACACGACACTCGGGGAGTCTTGACTCTTCGTTTTACCACTTCACCCTCACCACCATACACACAACATCAGTCTTATTTGTGTACTGAAAGTCACAAAGATGTGAAATAATTATTGAAAAAACTAAATTCAATACAGGATCTTCAACACAAATCATAAATGATTAAAAATCATAAACAAACACTACAAGATTTAACTCAAATTAGTAATTAGTGATTCATTCAAGATCAACTGCTCTTTAAAAAAAATCTAACACCTACGATCTTTAAAAATATGCATTGGAAGGCACAACAATGTGCATTCAAAGGGAGAAACCGTGTGCTTTATAAGAGATAACAATATGCACTCAAAGAAGGAAAATGTGCACTGGAAGAAGGAAAAAATGCATCGAAAGACAAAAAAAAACTAACTTACACAAAATTATCATAATACCATCGTGCTTTGTTTTTGTTTTTTTTTTTTTGTTGTTTTTAAATATCTTCATTTTGGACCCTTGATCTGGATTGGATCAATGAATGAGATTAAACCCTATTTTTCACTCAAGGAAAGCTTCGCACCTGATCTGTTATAAATATATATATTGGGTTTATCGAGGCAAACCCCACTCCTCTTCCGAGTATGTGAGTAAACCCTCGCCCTGTGATCCTAGCCGGCAAAGGACCGCAAGGAGGTTAACCAGCCTAGGTTGCCCATAGCTGACCGGCTCAAACCCGGGTGGCAGACGGTTTCGAACTCAGGACCTCACGGCCGCGAGCGTCTTGGTCTTGCCACTCAGGCTGCCCTTACGGGCATTATAAATATATATATATATATATATGTGTGTGTGTGTGTGTGTGTGTGTGTGTGTGTGTGTGTGTGTGTGATTGCGTTCAAATGAGAACGGTGCGCCCAAGCGAGAACTGAGAACACATGATATCTGTTCACGTGTCCAGATCAAACGGATGAGAAACACTGAATTCTAAAAAAATGCGGTGGCATTTTCGTAAGTGCAAGTAAAATGTATAACAGGTGCAAGTAAAATGTATACTGAGCATCAATACAAAGTGCACCTAACGTTATAATTAGTTGCACGGTTGCACCTAGGTGCATGAATGCCAACCAAGTAAATTACTTGCACATATAAGTCAAAATAGGTGCACTTGTAAGTGATTTTACTTGCACTTTATCACTTGCACAAGTGCACAAGCTATTTGCACTTATAACACATTTACTTACACCAAAGATTGAGTTATTTACAAAAATGCCACCACGTTGTTTCTTTAAAATTACATCTGATTCGTTGATCTGGACACATAGACGGCTGCGAAGCATTCTCATTTCTCTCCTGGGCACTCGTTCGCATTAGAGCGTGCCCCTATATATATATATATATATATATATATATATATATATATATATATATATATATATATATATATATATATATATATATATATTTTTTTTTTTTTTTATTCAAATGCGGCGAGGAGCTCGCATGCGGTCATGCGGCCTAATCTGCGTCGTCCGATTTCATTAATCCTACTGAAATTCGCGTATGTTTAAGTGGGGTTATTATGGTAATTTTAGTATTTATATTACATGAATTGGAATGGTGCATTTTAGTACATAGTGTGGTGCGTTTGAATACATGTTGTGGTGCGTTTTATTACGTATATTGGTGCATTAACTGTGTTGTGGAATGGTGTGTTTTAATCTATCCGCTGGTGCATTTTCATAAATAGAATGGTGCGTAATTGTGTTGTGGAATGGTATGTTTTAATACGTCGTCTGGTGCATTTTAATACGTTGAATGGTGTGGATTTTAACACGTGTTTCTAATAAGTGTGTTGTGGAATGGTGTGTTTTAATCTGTTCTCTGGTGCATTTTAATATGTTGAATGGTGTGTATTTTAACACATGTTTTCTAATAAGTGTAATAGTCCATGTTTATAATATGGGGATGGGAATTTTCAAAAAGTGGAATTGTGCATTTTAACAAACATTGTGGTACATTTTAATACGTAAAATGGTGCATATTTTAGCACATATTTTGTAATATGTGTAAATAGTGCATGCTTATAATTTGACATGAGGCACGTTATGGTACATTTTAATACGTAGAATGATGCGTTTTATTAAGTATATTGATAAATTTTAAGTGAATATGTGCATTTGGTATATAGTGTGGAATGGTGTGTTTTTCGGTCCTATGGTGCGTTTTAGTACGCCAAATGGTGTGTTTTGTAACATATATATATATATATATATAGTCATCATCAGGTGCGGCCTGGTCAGATCAAGTCATCAAATCAACGCACAATGTATATATATATATATATATATATATATATATATATATATGCGTCACACTTGTGTGAGACCGTCGCACGAATCCTTATTCGTGAGACGGGTTGGGTCGGATCGAAGCAACATACAAATGTCATACTTATATGTGCAAATGTCATACTTATATGCTCAAATATAATACTAATTAGGAATACAATTTTTGTTACTTATAAGAGAAAAAATATTACATTTTTCATAATAAGTAATGTTGACAAGTGTTTCTTACTTATAAGGGAAAATATAATACTTTTGAGGAAAAATGTAATTAAATCGAAATGTAAAAGTATTGTATTTTCCTTTAAAAGTATTACATTTACCCTTATAAGTAACAAAAAATTTATTCCTGATTAGTATTACATTTGAGCATATAAGTATGACATTTGTGCATATAAGTATTACATTTTCATCATGACCCAACTCGTCTCACGGTGATACGGTCTCATATATATATATATATATACGGTGAAAGAGGAATTTCTGCCTGTTGACGCATTTCATTATAATTGGTTGTTTGAATTTTTTTTTTTTTTAAAATCAAATTTCTTTAACTATCCATGATTAATTGATGCATCAAATTAAAAGATTTGACGCATTTCATTATAAAAAAATTTAAAAAAAAATCAAATTTCTTTAACTATCCATGATTAATTGACGCATCACCAATCATTATTGCATGGACCATGGTCCACACAGCTGTGTGGACCAAAAATAAAAAGTACATTATTTTTGTACTGAAAGTACATTATTTTTGTACTGTAGGTACATTATTTTAGGGTACATTATTTTTGTACTGAAAATACATTATTTGATATATACTATCAAATAATGTACCTACCATACAAAAATAATGTACTTTCAGTACAAAGATAATGTACTTTTTATTTTTGGTCCACACAGCTGTGTGGACCATGGTCCATGCAATAATTTGCCACGCACCACATTAAAAGATTTGATATCTTACCTTAGTACAACCCTTATAAAAAGTATTTAATTTAACTTTATATGTCTCGGCATACCTACCCAATATATTTTACTTCAGATTTGTTTATATTTGATTCTCCAAACCTCATGTGTTTGTATTTTGGTGTAGCATCTAAATTCCATCCTTTTTGTTTGTTTTATGTTTCCTGAAACCCCCCTTTTTTTCAATTTATTTATTAAGGGATATTATTTTAAATTCAGATTTGTCAATTTTGTAGCTTTTATTCCTTTATATATTAGCAAACTACCAGAATCATTTTTTTTTTCAACTCCATTTGCTTCATTGTTTATACCAAGGATGTTGGTAATCATTGAGCTTCAAATGATATTAAAATTAGATGCCACAAATAAATTAATGATTTTATCTCAAATTATAAATTGTTTTTATGATTTAATATAATTTACGTGTTTTTTTTTTGAAAACTATAATTTACGTGTTGATACTATTGAATGCGCACTCAAGTGAGTTCTAGAACCATTTGAGAATGTGCGCTTTGGGTGAACCTACGTTGTTCATAGCTCACCGACTCAAATTGAGAAGATAAATAAGCATCTCTCATAGAGAGTCTGGTGGAATAATATAATATTCCATATATTATTATTATTATTATTATTATTATTATTATTATTTATAACAATAATAATAATATTAGTCAAAGAAGAAGTCAAACAAGAAAATAGGGAAGACTAAGGGAAGTTATAATTGCGCAAAAAGACCTTATATATAAAGGGAATCAGACAAAAGGGGAGGCTTATTAAGTCCTAAATAACCTCTCTCCTATGTACCTTTCTTCTTCCTCTTTCATTACATGGCCATGACCTGTGTACATGTACCTGCAACAAATATAGTGGACTTCGGTTTAGCTTAGCCTAAAAAAGCCTGTGATTTTCACTGTTTTGGTTTCCAAGTTAAATATCCTTGTGTATAGAGCCGTCAAAACGGGTTTAGCCTGCCAGGTTAGTCCGTCCCGCCCCGCAAAAAGGGCGGGACATGCTTTGATATTTTAGACCCGTATTTTGGCAGGCTTTTTAGCCTACGCCCGCTTAACTCGCGGGCTTGGCGGGCCGACGGAAACCCGCCAAATGTATAATAAAAAATTATTAAACTAAATAAATGCTACAATTATATATATATATATATATATATATATATATATATATATATATATATATATATAATGAAGTTAAAATTTTTTTAGTATATTGTATAAATGATTTGTGTTAGACATGTATGCCCTAGGAGCCAACATTTATTGTTTTGGACATTGATTTCTAATTAAATAAATATAATAAATAATTGTTTAATTTATTTTCTTTTGGCTTAATTAATATTTGATATTATTCCGTACAATCTTCTTAATTCTTCATTCTTAAGAATTAAAAAATATGAGTGACAAAGAATTAGTAAGTGAAGTATTGTAAAAATGTTCATAGTCATAAAAATTCTAATTGGGCATTAGAATTCCGATAAGACTAGCACATTATCCTTCTTATGGTGAGTCTCATGCCATTCTGTATGAGATACAGAAAGTGGACATGTGTCATCGGTATGTTGTATGTTACAAGTATGCAATAATCCTTTGACTTGAGACGACATGGTTGTCTCGTACATATGATGGACTAGTTTTTGCTAGTATGCGCCTTTTGTTCCTTATGAAACTATAAGTGTACTTGGTGGCTTAGTTCAGTATTGTACGGAGACATGTGTGCGTTCAATAGAGGATCCACCGCCTTGAGATAACAAGGATGTTCCAGTCTATTCAATAATCATACAACGAGAATCCTTGGCCAGAGTATAATGAAGTTGGATTTCAGGTTAAGAATATTGAATAGACATATTGACCAGGTTTATGGGTTTGACCAAGTTTGACCATGACATTTACCTGGTTCGGAACAAGTGTTCTGTGGAAGGAATGTTGCATGATATTTGTAACAGAAAGGCTCATTATAATATATTTAAATATATACTCATTGTCAATTAGATAGTCATGACATACTGCTATGTGTCACTCATGACTTACAGGTTATTTAATAATGAGTTATTAAATATTATTCGTTGCTAGTTTCACTATGAATCTAGAAAATCACACCTTAATGGTTCGTGGTAATGTTGAGAACTTTAAAAGCAATTGATAAAGAGTTATCGATATTGAATTAATACATTAATAAATGATTAATGAATTAATTCAATATTGAGTAGTTTTGGGCTTTTAAAGGCTAGCACATTTGAGCCCAAACCAGGCTATATATATAAGCTTTGCCCTATTTCTTAAGTGATAGAAGTGATACAGAGAATAGTCAGGAGTTTTCACGTAAAAATCTCTAGAGTTCTCGCGTGCCCGGCCCATGGACGGACTAGAGGCCGGACAATTGGACGGTTCAAGCCGTTGACTCTGTTAAAGCACGCTACAAGCGTAAAATATTCTAACTCATTCTTTTACATAGAATCTTAGAAAAAGCGAATTGATGCTTCCGCTGCACATGTATGAATTTTTCTAACAATTTGTTATTTACTTATGGATTAATACAGTATTTGATTATTTATTAGTTATTATTGTGTTTATAAAATTACAAATGCATTAATATATGTTTAAACTATCCAAATTATTTTAATATACACTTATTAATTTTTATTTAAATTTAAAAATTTTAAAATTTGGCAGGCTCCCGCCAAGGCCCACGGGCTTAAGGTGGGGCGACCTCTCATAGGCCTGTAAGCCCGCCCCCGCCATATGGCGGGCTTTGGCGGGCCCCGCCCTACCGACCCGTTTCGACAGCTCTACTTGTGTTGTGTACTTATTCTTTCGTTCTTCCTAACACTTTATCATCGAATATTTTATTATGGAGAAATCAATTTTTTCCATCAATGGTGCTCTTGTTGAGAGCTGATTAAATACTCAAGTTTAATTTGCTCCCCATTTTATATCTCACAACTAACAAAATATATTATTCATCTTTATAATATCCATCCTTGTTCATCATTTAATTCTTTCATATTTATCATCACCAAATCATCTTCTCCGCCTACCTAGTATTCGTTATGCAGCTCGGCTTCCCAATGCTCTGCGCTGGCTCTGTGAGAGTGAAAAACACCATGAACATAATGCTGACCAATGTGATCACCGCCGCCACCGGCGTTCTCTTTGACTTCGTGAACAACACCGGATACTCTGTCATCGACGGGCTAGCCATGGGGATGGAGCCATTTGCAGTCAGGCTTACGGTGGGTGGGAAACAAATGAAGCTTCATGGGCTAACCTTACATAGAACCGATTGGGAAATCGCGTCAATGGCGCACACTTTCATCATCTTCGGGCAGTAGATTAGATTACATCAGACGACAGATTTTCTCCACTAGCAGAAATGCACATCCATAATAGCACGACAGTTTTCGAGCTCCCACACCCCTACTATGGGCCATGCGATGATCATGAGTTCAATACTCTCTTCGTCAGCTGTGAATGAAGAACCTCCGTTTGTGTCGCATCAAGGGTGGCGAATCTACACATTCTAGAAGATTAGAAGCTGCACTGCCATGCCCCATGAGGAATTTTTGGAAGAAATTTTGAAAATTACAAAACGCATTTATAAAGTTGTTTTTTTTTTTTTTTTTGAGTTGCAAGAAGTTTTATAAATATCTATGTAAGGGTTTATTTTTCAGATGTATTTGAAATTAACACAAGAAATATAATTTCACAAGGCCTTTGTTATTTAGTTAACATGTAGCTTCGGTTGTATATAGTATATGTCCATACATACTTTCCCACTTTCCCTACCTATTGAATCACAAAGAGTTAGTGCCCCCATTGGAGTTCGAACGACATCCCAATTGGAAATGACTTAAATTTGTTTAAATGTATTCTTTTTTCAATTGGAGATATGTCATTTCTAAATTCATATTGTCATAGTGAAACTCAATAATATGTGAGCCATCACATCTTGTATCCAAACCTAAGTAAAGTCAGTAATTAACTTACCATTAAGAAACATTTATGAGCATATGCACTATAAAAATTACGTTTAAAAAGTACTAGTTATCACACGCGCGTTGCGCGATTAAATCAATGCCCAATGCTTATTTTAAAGTTAGTGTGCCTTAATTGATTAAAGTAGTCATATAATAATGAGAGAGAAAAAAATGATAGATTAATAAAAATCAAAGAAATAGTCTTGATGCTGATATATTTTAATAAAACATAACGAAATTGTAAATAGCTAAATTGCAACTAAAGTAAGTAGAAACAAATAAATCACTTACATGGGAGCAAATGGCGTGTCATCATTGTCACTTGTTTGGACACCGGTCCGACCATTTAGAATCTATGTGTAATTGTATTTGTGATCAAGTACTTTATAGTTCGTCCGGACAGGTTTGACAATGACATTTGAGATGATGTACCATTTGTTGGTTTGTAAAGTGATATCATACATTCCAATGTCATTATCAAACACTATTGATTGAACCCAAGTTCCTTGCATTTAGATATAATAATAATAATACTAATAATGATAAAAATAATAATAATAATAATAATAATAATAATATAATAATAATAATAATAATAATAATAATATAATAATAATAATAATAAAGGGAGAAACTTTTTACTATTTACTTATTGTTTATCCTCGAGTACGATGAGCATATACTTTTTCTCAGGCGTTCCAATAGCGTTTTTTTGGTTTGTTTTTTCTTAATGACATGAACTGTACAACTCTACCCCACAATTTGTATGTCAATATTAATTAATTTTATTGCATTTGTATGCCAATTTGTTTGAAAACGACAATAAAGAAACAAATTGCCTAAATAATTTAATGTTAAACTTCCGTTATATTTAAAGAAAAGAATTTGGTAAAATTATAAAGGATTATATATTAGGAATTTAATTGGAGGTTGCACAATAAGAAGAACACAAAGTATAATATGTTATAGCAGACTATTACACCAACATTTTTTTAGTTCCAATTAGGGGTCTAACATTATTGGCTCTTATTATAAGCGTAGATTATTGTGACGAAAATAAAAATCAAGAATGTTATGCATGTGACATTTTTTTTTAAATACAACTATTGACTAGAAGTAATCATGCCATAATAATTAAAGGCTGAAAGTAAAAATTACACTTTTAAAAAGATTACATTTCTTAGAAAAATTGAAGTTGAGGATTGGGAAAATAGAAGGTAATCACAAATTCATGAAAACAATATTGTAAAAATACTTTTCAATACATCTCAAAAAAATAAATAAATACTGTAAGAAGAAAATAAAAATTCTGTATATATATTAAACTATGAATAACAGCACCATCATTGCATGCCTTCAAACCATCCTCAGGTTGTGAATATCCTTCTCACTTTTGCTGTGTTTAGGGATAAATTTCATTGCAACAATTTAAAGAATAACACCTATTTTCAGCAGTGTGCGAATTGAGAAAAACCAACAACCAATTTACAACTAAAGTGTGAACTAACAATAACACTGTAGCAAGGAATAAATACATGGCCTGTATACTTTCACCTCCCTTTGTAGACCTCCCCAAAAGATCCCTCCCCCACAAGCTCTATTACGTGGTAATTTTCAACCCCAACCCCTATGTTCTACATCAAGGGAGAATATTAATTAACTTGAACACAATCATATAGAATGTTCTGGGATCAAGATTTAGGAACTATTCATAGAAGTTTCGCATGACTCATACTTATAAATGCATTATCAGCGAATGATTGTCAAATGTCAAGGAGAAGATTTGTGGTAATTTGATATTAAAACAAAGACAATTGAATGCTTGTGTAAGCGTTAAAGAAAAAAGAATTAAAGTCAACCAAAAAAAACTGCGCAACAAATAAAGCAGCTCTATAAAATTATACCTAATGTTAAAATCAATTTGTAAAAAATCCCCATAGGCACTTTCATCAACAACAATATAAAGTTAAAATAATTCCTTTATCAACAAAATAAAACTTATTAATCATACCTCGGCTTAAGATCTTCCTCTCCCCAATGGATCCGAAACTAAATCAATAGATTAATTTTATAAAAGCATATCTATCGAAACACAACAAAACAATGAATTAGCCAGTATCAATTGTGATTTTCAAAGTCACTAATCCATTGTATTTATAGGTAGAAAATGTGAGTATTATAAATTTGTATAAATTTTCAAAAGGAAAGTATAATTAATTTTAATTTCTAAAGGAAAGTGTAATTTATTTTAATTCATAACATTTTTATTCTCAACATGACTTATGACCGGGTTTCTTATATTTGGATCTTAGTACAAAATTACCATTTAATATTATAAAATTATATTATTATATTATTTTGTAACCTCCATACTATTAATACGTATGAATAATTATATTATTATATATGTAACCTCTATATACTATTAATCCATATGAATAATTATATTATATTCTTATTTTTTTGAAAACATATTATATTATTATTATTATTATATATTATTATATATTATATATTATATTATATATGTAACCTCCATATACTATTAATACGTATGAATGGAAGAATGGAAGAAAACCAATTATAATTAATACATGACTGATTTAAATAACCAATTACCATAATAACCAATTATATAATTAATACATATGAATGCCTGATTTATATATATATATATATATATATATATATATATATATATATATATATATATATATATATATATAATAAAATCAATGGTTTTACTAAAATGCCCCTGACTTTGGGCAGGTAAATTTGGGAGGGGGATATTGCTTTTATATACAATATAGATTACTGTACTACTCAATTTATTCACGAATATGGACATATTGAATTGAGTAAAAGTTAGTCTCTCAAAAAATTTTAAGAATAAGTAGAAGTTGTCCTTTCATGTAGGTTTTCTATTGAAACCTAACAGAAGGATTAACACTATCCATTAAAATATAATTGAATAACCAATCTTGGTCATTTTTAAATCTAGTGGTCAAATTTAAAACACTTCTATATTTTAGGATCCATAAGTATAAATATTTCATTCTAAATATGGCATCGCTTAAAGAACATATATACAAGAGGCGATTATGTAGATTACATTAGGAACACAAATTTTATAAAGAGAAGAAGAATGTAAAATAAACAAGTTTAAACAATTGAATATGAAAAAATAGATAGCATAAATGTTAAGATAATAACTTATTTAAGGAACCAGAGGTCGAAGGACCAATTGTTTAGGCAAAAAATAAATTAAGTTTAGAATATGGTCTAAAGTAATAGATAGAGTATTACAAAACTGGAGCTTGTGAATGTTTGTTCTTGTTAATATCAACTTAATAAGTGGTTCATATTTCACTTTTAAAATTAAAATCTTTAGTGGTATTCTAATTTTTAAAAATATGATTTTTCATCTTCAAGTTTTTCTAAAACTATAAGATCATGTCTTCGAATAAGTTTTAATACCTTGTAGGTCTTTGCACTTTTATTATCAATTGTAAAATTAGACTAAATTTTGAAAGTAAGAAAGATAGCACTCATGTTCCATATGAACAATTGTATCCATAAAGAAATTTGCATCTAATATAGTAAAATCAAAGTCTAAATGTCAAGGTCGAGGAACATGTGATATCAACGAACTGTAATTTTGACCTCTGAGTCATTTCATACATTTGGTATACATATTTCACGTCTTTTTTTTTTCTATACTACATGGAATGAATATTTCTTGGAAGAATAACAAATTTACACTATATTTCATCAAATTAAACACTTAAAAATTCTTGAAAGTTATTTTTTGGATTCCTAAACCAACCCCTTTAGTTCTTATATGATCAAACCTAAAATTATATATACGAAATATTGATGCAAATTATTGTAAACATTAAAAATGTTAAAATTGAAATAAGAAATTTCATTTTCTCATATGATCAATACATTAGCATCACTGTTAGGACTCTATGTCTTTGAGTCTTATTGTGATTCACTTTCCTACTCTTCCTATACCTCTACCTATATGTATTTATATACTCTCTCAGACTTTGTAACTGTTGTTGTCAATATACACAATTATACGTTCTCATTTGGTATCAGTTAACCTAGGTTCTCAATGGCTGATGATTCTGTGAATTCGTTAGAACGTACCGTCTCTGATGTGGCAATTTCTTCCGTCACGTCAATGGTGAATTCGTTGTCTACAGCCCATCACTTCATCAGTATCAAGCTCAATTATAAGAATTTTTTGTTCTGGAGGACGCAGGTGGTGCCCTTTCTTGTTGGTCATGATCTCATTGGTTACGTTGACGGTACCATCCCACCCCCGCCTGTCACACTACCTGCGGCTGACAAGGATTCGCTAACGGACGAGGTAATGCCCTTGGTAGTTGGTTGTCGCACGAGTCGGGCGCTATGGGGTGTAGTTACTCAGGCTTTGGCGTCGTCTACCCGAGCTCAGACTCAAAACCTCGTCGGCCAACTCCATAGTCTCCGGTAAGGAGACTTGTCTGTGGTGGATTAAATTGGCCGTGCGAAGCTGATTGTTGAGGAGCTTGCGCTTGCTGGCCGGCCGGTCACCCTCGACGAGCAGAACATGCATGTCTTCCGAGGGTTGCGGCCAGAGTATAGGGGGCTGACGTCTTCCCTTGCTGTTCGTGGTGATCCAGTCACGCTTCAAGAGCTGGCTGATCACTTAGGGCATCAGGAGTTCCTCGTTGTTGATGATTACGGTGGTGCGGCGCCGGCGGCATACAACGTGCAGCGTGGTTCTGCTGGTGGTGGTGGAGGGCGACAGTTTCATCGTGGAGGCCAGCAGCGCGATGGGCAGCGTGGTGCTGCCGGTGGTGGAGATCAGCGTGGTCGCGGCCAGTTTGGATGCCAGCAGCCTGGTCGTGGATTCTGTGGTGGTCGGAGTGCCTCCGGTGCCGGCCGTGTGTTTTGTTAGATCTATGGACGTCCCGGTCACTCCGCCGCAGCGTGTTACGACCGGTTTAATGAAGCAGTTGTTCCTCGTGCTAATTTGTCGCTTTATGATACCGGTGCAGCTCCTCTTGATTCTCAATTATGGGTTCCTGACACGGGTGCTACGAGTCATGTGATGTCAGATATTGCTGCGCTGTTTGTTCTTGAGGAATATGTGGGTACCGACACTCTACGTGTCGGTGATGGTATGGGTCTTCCTATTAGTCATATTGGTTATGCTACCTTTAGTAACTCCTCTCGTTCTTTTCGTCTGTCTAATATTCTTCGTGTTCCTTCGCTTTCTACGTCACTTTTGTCTGCTCAAAAATTCACTACAGATAATAATGTTTTTTTTTTAGTTTCACCCTTCGTTTTTTGTTGTGAAGGATATTCAAACCAAGGAAATTCTGCTACGGGGCAACAGCTCTGGAGGTCTATACACCTTGCCTAGGGGTGAGCAAACGGTCGGTCGGTCACATAACCGACCGAAAAACCGATGGGAAATTTTGACCTCCATAATCGACCGAAACCGACCGACTAAATACTCTAATCGACCGAAAATCGACGGTCGGTTTTCGGTCGGTTTTATCGGTTAACCGAAAACCGAATATGGTTAAATTATTCAATATTCAAATCCAAATCTCCAAAATCCAAATACCAAATCACAGGCAAAAATACAAATAATACAAAGTACAAACTGCTAAATGAAATAATCCAAATACTACAATCGAAACCATTGTCAAATTTGCTAAGTTAAAGCATCGGCCAGAGAGTGTGAGGGAGACAATGAGAGCCGCCAGCCGGAGAGGAGCGAACGAGAAGCAGAAACTCAAACTGAGGACGAGAGACGAGAATGAGAAGTGGATCTGTGGATGTGAGGATTGAGGAATGAAGACCGACTAGCGAGGGTAGGGACGGACCGCCGGAGGGCGTGTTGGTGTGAGCCGCAGAGCTTGCAGAAGACCGCCGGAGTCTCAACTCTCAAGGTCTGGGAAGTGGAGATTGGAAAATGGAGAAGAAAGTAGCGTGTAGCGACAAGCAGATTTGAAATGGGATTTAGGGAATTAGTGTTAAGGACTTATGGCTAATGGGCTATACAAGTTGGGCTAAAATCTAAATGGGCTAGCTGGCAGTATACATATATAATACTATATATATTGTCGGTTATCGGTCGGGACCGATAACCGAAGGTCAATAACCACAAAATAACCGAAACACCGAAAAATCGATTTTTTTTAATCAATAACCGAAACCGACCGAAAATCGACTTTTTCGGGTGGTTCGGTTATCGGTTATCGGTTATCGGGCGGTTAACCGATATTTTGCTCACCCCTAACCTTGCTAGTCTCAAGATCTAGTTCGTCTCCTTCTGCGTTTCTTTCAGCCCGTGCCTCCGTTTCTACTTGGCATGATCGTCTTGGTCACCCGCATGATCGTGTTCTTAGTTCTGTTTTACGTTTTTGTTCAGTTAGTGGGCCTCAGTCTGTGTCTCGTTGTAATTCTTGTCTTTGTTGTGCTTGTCAGTTAGGCAAGTCTGCTCGTTTCCTTTATCTCGTGTTGACTCTTCTAGTCATGATGTTTTGGACTTAATTTATACTGATATTTGGGGTCCTGCTCCCATTTTATTTTCTGATGGTTATCGATATTTTGCTCCCATTCGCTATACTTGGTACTATCCAATGAAACATAAATATGATTTATATGCTATTTTTGATAAGTTTCGTGTCATGGTTGAGCGGTGTTTTAATCGTAAGATTAGGTCTATTCAGTATGATTTAGGGGCTGAATATAAGAAGTTGCATTCTACTCTTGCTCTTTTAGGTATTTTTCATAGGCAGTCCTGTGCTTATACTCATGAGCAGAATGGGCGAGTTGAGCGCAAACACAGGCATATTGTTGAGACTGGTTTGACTCTCTTGGCTCGTGCTACTGTTCCATCTAGGTTTTGGGATTACTCCTTTGAAACTGTAGTTTATCTTATTAATAGGATGCCTTCTCCTACATTATATAATTGAGTGATTTCCACTTTTGGTCCTATTGTTATTATGGCATTGCCAATTTTAGTCCACCACATTAATTTCTGCCACATTTTAGCCAGTGTTTTTATGTCGTTGCCGCTTTTGGTCCGCCGTTAATATTTCCGTGAGTTTGCCGTCAAAGAGAGGGGTATTCTTGTCCATTCATGATCTGATCTTCTACTTAACCCTCACCGTTGATTTCCTTACGTATTTTCATACTGATGGAGACCTAAATCTCATCTTCCTTCTTCTTCCTATCATTATCAGCTACAAGTTCTCTTCTTGTCCATGAAGATTTGAGATCCAATGGAAAGATACAAAGGAGAAAGCTCTAATTCTTCGAGGTCTTCGAGTAGAATGAGGCAGTGCTACGTTTATAGGGAATGGATTTCAATTCAACAATGCGAATGCGGACAAGAAATGGGTTTGAAGACATCATGGACAAATGAGAATCCAGGCCGGAGATATTGGGAATGTTCAAGATGTAAGGTTTGTAATTTTTATAAATTTTTTGAATGGGTTAATTTGCAATTGTTTTTTTCAGCTTGGACTGCACGGCCGAGAATAATTGTTGTATTTTTTTTGACAATTTTGCAATTTTTAGGCTCATTCACGTGGGTTTGTGAGGTGGTATGATCCCCCGATGTGCCCTATGTCAAAAAGGATAATACCCGGGTTATTGAAGAAACTTAACAAAATTGAAGAAGAAAATGCAATGTTAAAGGCCAAGTTGAGAAGTGGTTGTTATTGTAATGTTTTGGAAGAAGTGAAGAATAAGCATTAGAGTAGAAAATGTACAACCATGATGGTTGTTGTAGTTGTTATTGTGCTGGTAATTAGTTTTTTTGTTGTAGGGAGCAATGAGAGTTTTGGCAAGAATGTGCCTATGCTCCCATAAGGTGAAAGGTTACTGTGGTTGGAAAATTAAAATGGTGAATGAAAATTGTAGTCTTATGTTGTGAACAATTATGTTAATGTGCCAATGCAAGTTGTACTCTTATGTTCGAAATGGTTGTATGAAATGTGCCTATAACAAATGCCTTGCCAAACAAAACTGGAACCAAACAAAACTGGAAATCAAAACTGAAACTGGTTGGGCAGTAACACAGTAAATGTCATGACAAACATAACAAATCCCCTGCCTACTAAAATTGGAACAAAACAATACTAAAACTGGAACCAACCATTAAATTTCATTATGAACTAAGTTCATTACCAACAAAATACAGTAACATGGTTATGTTCACTACTAACCAACTAAATGATCACTAATAACAGTAGCAAAATATCAAATGATCAACTGTTTTAGTTGATTAACAGTATCAAAATACCAACACTAATACATTAACATTTGATCACTACTAACCAAGTACATGATCACTAGTACCAAGATTAACAGTATCAAAAGAC
This sequence comes from Ipomoea triloba, assembly GCF_003576645.1. Classification (NCBI taxonomy): domain Eukaryota; kingdom Viridiplantae; phylum Streptophyta; class Magnoliopsida; order Solanales; family Convolvulaceae; genus Ipomoea; species Ipomoea triloba. The sequence goes on along the minus strand of NC_044922.1, from coordinate 8,826,647 downwards.
CAAGACTAGCAAAAAGTTAAAGTAATAGTCTTTGTATTTCATGCATTTCAGTCAATTTGCAGAGGTGTGTCAACAGTGTTGGTAAATCTTGACTTTGCACTACTTCTTGTGCCATATCTTCTCACAGGTTGAACACTGGTAGTCTTTGAAGCTTTGTTCACTTGGTGTCTGATTTTTGGCTGAGTGGTGTCAAGTTCCAATTCTGGTTGGGTAATTGAGATTTCTTCTTGTTGTTGAACATCCACTCCAGCATCAGCTACATTGTCAAACATAGCTGCCACCTCCACTGCCTCAGTCCAAAAATCAACACCTATAGTGTCCTCTATACCAATTCCAAGTGGCACAACTGGCTCAGAACCATCCCCTTGTAGTGTTGTAGCTGTTTCATTAATTTTCCTTTTCCTGGGAATAAGTTTGCCAGGTCTGGCAGTAACCTGAGTACCAACACTCTACTTCAGGTTCTTGCATCTTGGATTAGGCTACATGACCAGAAAAATTAATTAATGGATTAAGTAAAACATAGTGTTTAAAAATTAACAGTTAAGGAGACTGAGTACAACACTCTATACCTTTCTGTGGATGGCAGCAGTATCAACAACAGTGGCCTTGGCAGCAGGATTAACACCTATAGGAGTCTGAGTACCAACAATTTGGATGGCAGCAGTAGGCATTATTGATGGCTGCAGTAGGGCAGAATTATCATGTTAATCACATTCAAATTTCAGATTGCCACAGTGCCTACTATATTCCATGTGCAAAGCAATTACATTTCATGCTGATTTTATGTTCTAAAAACTGTCATGGATGTTCTAAAAGCTTATTTTCTTCTTTTGACACCTTGAAAGTAAATATTATGTAACAGAATTGAAAGTTTATACATACTGTTATGCCACCCAAGGGAGACTGAGTACCACCAGTTTGGATGGCATCAAGATCAACATCTCCTTGTTCAGCTGTAGTTTTTGGTTTCACTTTCCTTTTTCTTGGAATAAGCTACATGATAAGAATAACAAATTGGTTTAGTAAAATATACAGTATACAATTTCAGCAATTCATTTGAATAAGTAAGCATGATATTACCTTTCTGGCTCTATCAGCAGGATCAAGAGGGCATGTCCTTGCATTATGGCCTGCCTTGTTGCATTTCTTACAGTGTTTAACAATCAAACTTCGGTTCATTGAGGTACCATCTTTGGTCATCTCATGTGGGGACATCTTTCTTAATTTTTTGGGTCTTCCAGGCTTCCTTGTGTACAAAGGGGGCAGTGGTGGTTGCTTGTTAGACTTTGGCCATTCACCAGGACCAGCAAGTGGCTTTATTCTCCTTCCATAGGTATTCAAGTAACTATTAATGCTATAACAATCATTTACATAATGCTGGACAGCAGCACCTTTACCATGCTTAATCCATATAGCACACAATGCATGTTTACATGGTATTCCGGTTAAGTCCCATTTCCTACAACTACAAGCCCCCCTCAACAAGTCAACAGTATGCTGCTCTAAACTCCCTAAACATGCCATACACTTAATCTCAAACAAATTATCATCACTTTGAGTACCTAAACACCCTGCAGCAGTGATAAGTGCCAAAAACAATTAAATTTCGGGTCATGTTTAGATAATATTTTAATGTTTCTACACCCAATTATGATCACTTTCATGGATAAAATCTCTAATTAACTTCTATTTGACAAATCCAGCTCAAGAAAAATACTTCGAATCATTTCCGAAGGATACAACAAAGTTTTAGGCCAAAAGAAGCAACAAACAAAGAATTCATCAAGCAGGAAGCTGCCACGTGCCCTCACACGCGTGTGAGCAGGCGTGGATTTAATCCAGAGAGCTCCCACGCAAGGCCACACGCGTGTGGCAAGCGTGGAAGCAGACCAGTAGGGCAACAACGGAAATTAGGTTTTTGAGCAGCTATTTAAACCCTTCTCTCTCATTTTTGGGGAGGAGGACTCTCCCAACTTTCAGATCTGAATTCTCTTATTATTCCTTCCCCTTTGGGGAGGAAAAACACACTCAATTTCCATTAGATTAATGTAGATCTTAGGATAAAAGATGGATTGAAGATGTAGACTCAACACTCCTTGGGTAACATACTCTTCTCATTTGAATTGCTAGACTAGATTTATTGATTGAAAGTAGTCTTTATTTTATTGCTTCTATTTATGTTTATTATGGTAGAGTAGAGTAGTTGGGTGTGTGTGTGCCCTTGTTGATCTATGGATTGTTGCTTATAATTTGATATTATGATCTTGGTATTGTGGGAGTATGATTGATGAATGTATGGATGATGTTGTTCAACCTTTGCTTTTATTTCCGGCCGGGATAGGTAGTAAACCGAGTGGAAGTGAGAGAGTGCGCGATAGCGGCCTCTCACGAGCCCAACTCTGTTGGTCCCAAGGGGATGGGGTACAAGTCTAGAGGGGGGGGGGGTGAATAGACTTGTATAAGATTTTGCAAATCTTTTCGACCTCTCGTGTGTATTGAACTTAGGATGTTTAGGTTCGATACCTCACGAGGTGAAGACAAAGTTTTATGCGCAGCGGAAATGTTATCCCCTTTTTGTTAGCACGAGTTTGGGTTAGTTCGAGAGGTGTGATTATATGCAGTGCAATCGAGAAGTTAGCGAGATAAAAACAGAAAGTAAATGCAAGAGAGATTTTTAAGTGGTTCGGCCAACCCGCCTACTTCCACTCTTCTTCCAGAAACTCCCTGGAAGGATTGCACTAAAAACTTCCCTTTCTAGTACAATATCGAGCGCTTGAGCTTTGATCACGAAGCCCGCCTCAAGCCTCAGGTTTTTCGCCCCGCTTCCAGTTACTCCACCTCTCGAGCACTTGACCTTTGATCACCAAGCCCGCGTCAAGCCTCAGGTTTCTTTCGCTCGGACAGCAGCCAGGTTACTCCGCCTCTCCTCAGGTTTTTCTCCCCGCTTCCAGTTACTCCACCTCTCGAGCACTTGACCTTTGATCACCAAGCCCGCGTCAAGCCTCAGGTTTCTTTCGCTCGGACAGCAGCCAGGATACTCCACCTCCCTTGCTTAATCCAAAGCAAGACGTTGTTGATAGTCACAGTTGAATGTAACAATCTCCAATCTGACCACAAGCTATCGTTGAATCAACTTTGATGTAGAGCAGCTTTGGTCACCTTCTGGATGTATGACAGTTTAGCTTTGTAACTCTCTTCGAACACTAAGATGTGTTCTCTCGCTGTATTGAATATCAGGATGATATTCCAAGTTAAGCACTTTGCACTGGAACGTTTTTATCAGACACCTCTTGTTAACCTCTTGACCTCTTTCACAACCCCCGTTTCTTCTGTGTCTTTACGTCCTTATATATGAGAGTAGAAGAATAGTTCCGTTGGAGGGAAAACTATTCCGTTTGAAATTGGTCTCCCACCGAACATGGGTCTTTGCACAATTTCAGCATTTTTCATGGAGTAGTGGTCTTGTAACTTGAGCCTTTTGTTTTGTAGTGAATATTCCATATTCCACTTTCTTGAGTTCATGCTTCACTTGCTTCTTTTGGATAAAGTTACTCTTTTTGTGTTCCCATCATTCCTTGTTTGGGGAATCTGACCACTTCAGGATTGGTGCACTTCTTGACCGTTTGTGGTGGAGGTCTGACGTGTCATCCACTTCCGTCCATTTTGAAACCTCCCGCTCAGCACTTCTTCAATATTTTATCTCCATGATATTCTTCTTCTCCAAACTTAGAGTATTTTATCTGCACATGTTGACTAACATTCAGCCTCTTGGAGAAGTGCCGGTTTATCGAGACCATAAAAGATGTCTCGACCACTTGATGTTTCAATCCCATGTATCGAGAGGTCTATCTCTCGAATATTCTTTACGTCTCGAACTCGATAGGTATATCGAGAGGTCCTTACCTCTCGAACTTGGCTTGTGTCTCGAGACTTAGTTGATGTCTCGTAGACCCTTATTCCTCCAGAGTTGTCTCGTGCCTGCTTCTGATCTATCTGTTTGCTTACAACACGAAAACTTCTAAGTTGTTCAAACAAGTTTACCTTAAGCTTAAATATTTCCCGAGTTGAGCTCAAATTACCCGGTTGTATTTTCGCTCTTAGTTTACTTATCGAACTTACATTGTTTTGCCTATGTATCGAGACTTGGGGATTCTTACTTAACAGTTGGTATCATCAAAACCTATTACATGATGTTCCTAACAATTTCCCCCTTTTTGATGATGCCAACACTTATACTTACTTATATGGCTGATTTGAAAAAGAAAAACATTGATTTTATTTTCAGCGCATATGGTAAGTTTGACACAATTCTACTAAACATGAATAAGTAAACTCACGCAACACCCCCAGCAGAAGATATATGTATTAAGATTAAGGGAATGTTTACATAACAGAGTTTAGTGGAAAAGATTCAAAGAAGTAAGACCAAGAACAACATAAGTATCAATACATTGAAATAAGATGGAGTTTGGACCACGAGAGCTTACTTCTTGTTGCTTTCCTTTTCTTGTTAATGGCTTCTCGTGTCTTGATGGGGTCTTTCGGATTTACCAGGCTTAAGTATTCATCTGTGACATCTAGATGCCTGTAGTTCCTGTAGGCTTCCCCACGAACTCACCATCAATTACCCATCTTTCCACCAAGCAATGCATTCTTCTGGAGACATGTTGCTGTGTGTTGATATTCCAGTGATTTTCAGAAGCTTGAATATCTCCAGAGTCAGAATTTGTTCAGTGTCTTCTCTGTTCCCAAACTTAAAGTTTGTCATGAGAAGATCTATCTTCCTTTCTTCTTCTGACTGTCGTTCTTGTCTTTTCTTCTTCTTTCTCTGTCCTCTTCTCTCCTTCTCTCCATTTCCAGTGTACGCTGGACCCTTAGGTTTTCTGCCTGTTTGGCATCCTCCACTGCTTTGCTCATGATTCTTGGTATTTTTGGAGGTGGTCCAGCTGGTTCACTTGCTGCCCTTTTCTTGCCCGTTGTATCCCCTTCTTTTTCTCTTTATTTTCCCCTTGTTGGCATCATCAGTACGGGAGAGGAGGGTGGACATACCTTCGAAAATAGCTTGAAGTTGGGCAGGGACTTGGTTCGACAGGTCATCGAGTATGACCTTCATCACATCCTGTCGAAGTTCACTGGAATATTGGAAGGCTCGCAGCTCTGCTCGCATCTCGGCTAATTCAGCCCTCGCACTTGCAGCCTCTGCTCGAGCTACAGCGGCTTCATCAGTGGCTTTCCGTGCTGCATCCTCAGCCCATATCGCCTGTTCGAGAAGTTCGGCATGACGGCCTTGGGATTCACTTGTGCCATCAGCAGGCATTGCAGCATTGCGGACCACAGCGAGTATTCTTTCGAGCTGAGCCATCTTCTGAGATTGATCAGCCATGAATTGACGCACTTCGCCAATGAAGACTTCTTCGGCCTGTTGATCATAGTCAGAAGTAGGAGTTGAGGATCGAGATGTACCTTTCATTGGAGGGGACTTGGGTGCTTCCAGATTTCCACCCATGACTTGCATTCGTGATTCCACCTCTCGACTGACTTCCTGAGGTTCAGCAGGGACACTGGGATCAGAGCTCGAAGGTAGCTCCATATCAGGTGCTTCCCGGTTTCCACCTGAGGGATGGATCACTTCTTGCTCTTCACCTCTCGAACCTGGAGCCTCAGCTTCAGCTGCTGGTAAGGTAGGATTGGCCAAGGTGGGAGTCTCTGCATCAGATGCTTCCCGGTTTCCATCTGATTGAGGTTCCCCCTCAACACTACTTCTCGAACCAGTGCTGGGAACGTGATCATCTACTGGAGGAATTGATTCATCGGCAGGTGCTTCCCGGTTTCCACCTTCTTGAACCTCAACTCTCGAACCAGCAGGGTTCTCCTCATTCTGCTCTTGTTGCTCACTTGTTTGCACTTCAGTATGCTCTGGTGAATCTGGAATATCTATTATCTCAGGAGCAACTGGTGCACTCCACCTTTCCCTATTAACCATATCGATGGGAAAGCCTGGGAGTTGGAGCAACAAAATTTCACCCTCTCGAACTGTCTGAGCTTCATCTGTTGCATTCGAGGGTGTGGACTCAGGTGGTGGCAGTAGTAAGACAGAGTTAGGTGCCACCTCATGTGCTTCAGAGGTCTCGGATTCACCTCTCGAAGCTACCTGGTCTTCTAGCGCAGATTCACTCACTTGGGACAAGGGGATTGCTGCAGTTGGAGTAGGAGTGTCAGCATCATCTCGAGCAACCCCAGAGGTCTCTCCTGGACCTCTCGTGTGTTCTACATTTTGTCCCAAGGATATTGCTGTGGCAAGCCTGATATCCTCTCGAAATTGAGCATCTAGTTCAGGATCTTCTTCAGGCTCGGCTTCATCTTCTTGTGCATCAACAGCTATGCCCTTTCCTTTGTCAGATCGACCAAGATTACTCCTGATTACTTGCATCTCATGGGCACGGTTTTGAAGCTCGTCGGCTGGGATTTCAGTGAGATCTAACCAGTTTAGTGCAAATCGTTCCTCAGCCTCCATCTCTGCTGCTCTTGAGATCAATTGATCAAAGGGACCTGTTCTCCAGTTGATCCAGCGAAGTACTCTGGAGAAGTCGTCCAAACTCAATACATTCTCAACACTTTGATTCAATCGAGATGTGATTTCAGCATTCAGCTCATCAGAGTCAGCAGGTAGGATTTCTGTTGCTGATGCACACTCCACAGCTTGTTCAGTTATCTCTCGAACAACCGAGAGATCATGTGTCAACCCATCATTCAGAAAAGCTTGCACTGGGTTCCTGACCACAGTGCCCTGACCATCAGCAGCCACCACACAGTCTAGATCTTCAGCTGCTGGAATATCTACCTCTCGAACCACCTGTCGTGGTTCCTCAACAATACCCTGTACTGGATCACTGATCCCAGTACCTTCAACTTCTCGAGCCTCCTCTTGAGGCAAACCAACAGATTCATCAACATCCTCAGCACCATCAACAGCAAGTACATCAACACTTAAAGTTCCTGACAGGGACTTGGTAGGGGGCACTCTCTCAACCTCAGTGGCCAGTGTAGCCTGAGGTTCCCCCTGGGCTTGTGCCCTGTCCTCAAATGGTACTTGTATAACGGACGGTGTCACCTCTCGAACCTGGGTGACAGCAGCAGTCTTGGTCCTCTTGGCCTTCCTTTTCAATTCAACCCTCTTGACTAGGGTGTCCAAAAGCTCGTCATCAGAGCGCTTCTCCTTAGCTGGGGCTTTCCTTTTGCCCCTTCCCTTAGGCTTTGAGGGTGAAGATGCATCCTTAGCACCTTTTGCCTTAGCTTGAGGTTTCGTTCTACCCATATAGGTATTCCGATGAACCTCTCGCCCTTCCCTCAGTTCGAAGCCCTTCAGTCTCAATAGAAATTGAACAACAAAGCCAAAACCAACCTTTTTGTAGATTGTCAGGTCGGAGTTGGAAACTGAGCTCTGCACTTGGTGTTTGAGGCAGTCGAAGATGATGTGAGCCCAGTCCAACTTGTTGTTGTTCCAGATGGCGTGGAGGATTTTCAGAGTGTCCAGATTGACTTCGTCTGTTCCGGACACCTTGCCGAGGATGAATTTTATGATGAGCTCGGCGGCTAGGGCAAACCTCTCCTTCAAATGAAATCTGCGGAGGGCAGAGGATGCTCTGGGTGGTGCAGTCTCCAATCGGATTTTGTCCCAAAACTCCTGCTTATCCATGTTGTAGTCCGATAGGTGCTTGACTGCCTCCTCCGACGTAGCAAAGTCGAATGCTGCTCGTAAATCACCCACAGAGATTGTTATGTCTATTTCGTTGAAGCGGCTTTCAATCTTGCCCTTCGTGACCTTGGCATGAGCGAACCATTCTGTGTAGTCGAGGTCATGAATGGTTCGGTAGTCATGCGTCATGTACCGCATTAGTCCTGCCTTCTCAAATTTCTTCAGGACTCTCTCCGCCATTGTTGGATTTGGCGAGTGGGTGATGAAGCCATCTTTGTCAAGGATGCTTCCCGCCTTGACTTGTTTAATCTGAGAGCGTATGTGGTCTAGCTCTCTCTGGTATGCACTGGAGGATGAAGATGAAGATGAAGAAGATGATGATTCAGACGCCATTGAAGAAAGTTTGTGTGTTTTGGAGGGAATGTGTATAGCGTCTAAGGATTTGGGGATTTTGGGTATATGGTTTTGAGTTTGAATCCGGGTAAAGAAGAAGGATTTTGCTTTTATATTAGGCGGATTCGGGTTGGATATATGGGTAGGGTTGAGAGTTTGACCCGTGGAAGGATCCCGGTTGATTTAAAAGATGTAAGAAGTCAGAAATACCCTTGATAACGGTCAGCTTATAAGGTATTTTGGTAAGGGTATTTCGGTAAAGTATAGAACGGTTTAAGCTTTGAGACAGTGGAGTATTGATATTTTAAAATAAGCATGCTCCCACTAATCAAGATAATGCCCTTAACTGCGAAAAACCGTCAGTAACCGATGACCACGTGGCTAGCATTTATGTCCAAAGATAGCCGTTCCACCTCATATATCCGTTGAGCTTATCAAATTCACCTTTCGAAGGTGAATGATCTTCCTCATGAGTTTAAGGATCTTCCCCCTGAGTGATTGATCCCTAAGCCTCCTTATTCTTCCGTCTTGATCTGGTTAAGGATCTTCCCCCTGAGTGATTGATCCCTAACCCTCCTTATTCCTCCATCTTGATCTGGTTAGGGATCTTCCCTTTGATCCCTAACCCTCCTTATTCCTCCTTTCAGAGATATCAGTTTGTTACCTTTCGAAGTGACCTCTCGAACTACCCTTCTTCGAGACATAATGTATGTAGACAAACTGATCGGGTGACCTCTCGAACTACCTTTCGAACACAGATTGCGAGAGAAACAAGTTTGATTCATTTAAAAGATATCACTTGGAACATATCCTTAAGTTCATTTAGTGATTTCCAGATACATTACATATGAATCAATATCCTATTAAATTCCCTAGAAACTTTTGTTTGGCCTTGGTCAGCCTAATAGGAATCTATCGTTAAGGCAGGAACTAGCCATCTAAAGTCCTATTTGTCTAATAACAGAACTGGGGGTGGCTATTCCCTTTTCTTGTTCTTCTCTCCGGAGCTGCTTACTATAGTTGGGAGTGACCATCTTCATCGCTAATCCTCTTAATGTCTTTGGATTAGGTATGATCATCCCTTTGGCTGCTGCAGACCTCAGAAAGTCCCATCTGGTCTTCCTCTCCGTTTCCCTTGGTTCTCCATTTGGTTGAGGAAGGCCCTTTTCCAGAATGTGCAGCAGTAGGAGTCCCTCTTGTGCAGGACTCTTCTCCCGATTCCAGTATCCCATCGTTGTGGATCTCCTCGTATTTGGGGATCCATTCACCTTGGATGGGAATAGGATTCTTGCTTGGATTATCAGGAAGCTCCGTAATCTGTTCACCCTTCGTTGATTCTGGATAGTTTTCTCCTTGAAAATCTTTGGACTTGACTGCCGGTTTCTTTCCTCTATAAAAGAATGGAACATCATCTTTTCCTTTCTTTTTCTCCATGGGAAGTTGATGGTATGAACTTCTGAAAGAAACCCTCTTATTTATAGCCCAATAAGGTTACCACTGTTGAGTCACGGGATGCAATATGAATGACCATTCAATGCTTGTGTAACTCCAAAGCTGCCATAAAGTTGATGAAACCGCCCCTCACATGCGAAACAGTTCATGGCACTAAATACAAGAAGATAAGATTTGACCATTCATCCCAATTCTATCATTCCCAATTCTAACCTTAGTTGAGAGAATCTATTTTCACATAACGCTTTTGTGAAAATATCTGCTAGTTGCTCCTCCGTTGCAACGTATTCCAAAGTTATATCCTTTTTCTCAACATGGTCTCGGATGAAGTGATACTTGATATCAATGTGTTTTGTTCTTGAATGTAACACTGGATTCTGAGTGATAGCTATAGCACTTGTGTTGTCACACATGATCTTAACCTCTTTACATTCAACACCATAATCCAGTAGTTGTTGCTTCATCCATAAAACCTGAGCACAGCAACTTCCAGCTGCTACATATTCTGCCTCAGCAGTGCTTGTAGCTATCGAATGCTGTTTCTTGCTAAACCATGAGACAAGTCTTCCACCTAGAAACTGACATGTCCCTGATGTGCTCTTTCGATCTATTTTACAACCGGCAAAGTCCGCATCTGAATAACCCATAAGTTCGAAAGATCCACCTCTCGAATACCAAAGTCCAACACTTTGCGTACCTTTGAGATATCTAAGGATCTTTTTAGATGCATTTAAGTGGCTTTCCTTAGGACTTGCCTGAAATCTAGCACATACACCTACTGCAAAGGATATATCTGGTCTACTAGCAGTTAAATAAAGAAGAGATCCGATGATACCTCGATATGTAGTTTGATCGACCTCTCGACCTTCACTGTCGACATCGATACGTAGAGAGGTTCCCATGGGTACTTTGACTGAGGATTTCCCTTCTATATTGTATTTTCTGAGCAGATCCTTGGTGTATTTCTCCTGATTGATGAAGATGCCTTCCTTAAGCTGTCTCACTTGTAATCCAAGGAAGTAGTTTAGTTCTCCCATCATGCTCATCTCGAACTTCCCTTTCATCAACCTGGAGAACTTCTCGCACAAGTCTGGATTGGTGCTTCCAAAAATGATATCGTCCACATAGATTTGCACCAATAAGATGTGATCCCCGTCCTTAATTCTAAACAATGTTTTGTCCACTAGGCCTTTGGTGAACCCACACTGAAGTAGAAAAGAGGATAAGGTATCATACCAAGCTCTCGGAGCTTGTTTTAAGCCGTAAAGTGCCTTCTTTAATTTGTATACTTTGTCAGCTCCCACGTCCTTCAAGAAACCCGGAGGTTGTTCAACGTACACCTCTTCTTCGAGAAGTCCGTTCAGAAAAGCGCTCTTGACATCCATTTGATATACCTTAAAGTCTTTGAAGGCGGCATATGCGAGAAAGATGCGTATGGCTTCGAGACGTGCCACTGGAGCGAAGGTTTCATCAAAATCTATTCCTTCCTCCTGACAGTAGCCTTTGGCAACAAGTCTGGCCTTGTTCCTAACAATAACTCCATCCTCATTTATCTTGTTTCTGAAAACCCACTTTGTACCAATGACATTCTGATGATGAGGTCTCGGAACTAGTTCCCAAACGTCGTTCCTCTCGAACTGATGAAGTTCCTCTTGCATTGCTTGCACCCAATCTGCGTCGCTTAGAGCCTCATCGATCACCTTAGGCTCTATTTGAGATAGAAAACAAGCAAACATGCTTTCTCTGTAAGCTGATCTGGTTCGAACTCTGTCACGTACATCTCCGATCACTTGATCAGCAGGGTGACTTCTCAGCCATCTTAGGTCGGGTTGCGGCTCCTCAGTTGATACTTCCATTGAAGGTTGAGATATGGGTTGAACATCTATGATCTGGTTTTGATCAACTGAGTCAGGCGCTTTCTTCTTGGTAGACTCTTCATCATCTGATTCTGACTGGAGTTCTGCTACGTCTCGAACTATCGACTGCTTGTCTTCGAGAGGTAAGTTTGATCTCTCGATAGACTCTGGCTGATCTTCCTCAGCAGCTTCCGTTGTCTTTGATGGTTGATCTGTTGATGCCCTTTCATCAAAGGTAACATGTATGGACTCTTCAACCACCAAACTCCGCTTGTTGAAGACTCTGAGTGCTTTGCTTGTCGATGAGTATCCCAGAAATACTCCATCATCTGCCTTTTCTTCAAAAGTTCTTCGTTGAGTCTTCCCATTGTTGTGAATATAGCATTTGCACCCGAATGAGTGGAAGTGGCTTACATTCGGTTTTCTTCCATTCCACAACTCATATGGAGTCTTTCCAACTCCTTTTACTATCAAGGACCGATTTTGGGTGTAGCACGCTGTGTTGATTGCTTCTGCCCAAAATCCTTGTGATATGTTGGCTTGCGAGAGCATGGTCCTTGCGGCTTCTTTGAGAGTTCTGTTCCTTCTTTCAGCAACCCCGTTTTGTTGAGGTGTTCGAGCAGCTGATAGTTGATGATGAATTCCGTTCTCGTTGCAGTAGCTCTCGATTACTTGATTAACGAACTCTCCACCTTGATCTGACCGGATCTTTAGTATCGAGACTTCCTTTTCAACTTGAACTTGTTTCAAGAGATTTGGTAGGGCAATTTTTGTCTCGCTTTTCTTGGTTAAGAACACGGTCCAAGTGAATCTTGTGTAGTCATCCACTACCACAAGAGTGTACTTCTTTCCCTTTATGCTGGGTGGATCCACTGGGCCAAATAAGTCCATGTGAAGAAGACTTAATGGTCTAGTGGATGATGTATCGGCTTTGCTCTTGAAAGAGGATTTGATCTGTTTGCAACGTTGACATGCCTCACAGATTTTATCCTTTCGAAACGTCACTTTGGGCAGTCCTTCCACTAAGTTCCTCTTAGTAAGCTTGTTGATAGTCTTGAAGTTCAGATGACTAAGCTTACTATGCCAATCCCAGCATAAATCTTCCTTGCTCCTTGCTAGCATACATAGGGATGGTTTTGCAGACCTCCAATCCACTATGTACATGTTTCCTTTCCTTGCTGCTTCCAAGACGACTTCGAGAGATTCCTCGTTCATAATCTGACATTTGCTTTTGGTGAAGACAACTTTGTGGCCCTTGTCACAGAACTGGCTTGTACTAAGGAGATTGAACTTGAGCCCCTCAACGTAGGACACTCCTTTAATAACCAGCTCATTCTTTTGGATTTCACCAACAGCTCTTGTGCGCCCCTTCTTCTCGTTGTCGCCAAATGTCACCAAGGGACCTTCGATAGGTTGGATGTTCTCAAGCAGTGTTAGATTTCCAGTCATATGTCTCGAACATCCACTGTCAATGAACCACACGTCCCTGGTGTCCTGCAAGGAAATCAAGCAAGTTTAGGTACCCAAACTTTGGGTCCTGGTGGGTTAGTGAGTTTAGGCATCCATTTATACCTTGTGCCCATTATTCCAGGCCTAGGCGCAATGTAGCCATTGTACGTTTGATAATTATAAGGAATGCTAGCAAAGGTTTTAGGCCTCTTTGGTGCATAAATCAACTTAGGTAGAGACTTTTCGACCGGCTTATGCACCATGCCTTTCATACGCTGTTTGGTCATGTGAAATTGCTGAAAGTGAGGTTTCTTCCAGAACTTGTGATTTGATGACCAATTCTCACTAGATGGATAGAGTCTTCCTTTCTCCATCCGTGAGTTCCTAACTATGTGGATCTCAGACCTTCCATATTTGCCTTGAGGTGCATTATATGGAGTGTAGCTCTTTTTGTACTTGGAATGGCCTTGCGAGAGATAGCAAGGTGATCTCTCGATATTGTTTACCCGGCCATTCTTCGTAGCTTTCCTATACTTTCCATTGCTGGTGTATAGGGACGGTTTATGAATAGCTACTCTGGTCTTTTCTGTTGGTCCTTTATGACCTTTATTTGGTTTGGGTTGAGATCCTCCATTTCTTGAAGTTCCCAAACCATTGGTCTGTTTATCTCTCGAGAGATGGTCTTGATGGAACCCTAGACCGGTTCTATCACTTGTAGGTCTGTGATCAACCACCATTTTCTCCATAGCTTTGGAGGAATTAGTGTATGATGCTATGACCTTTCGAAGATTAAGCTCTCTCGTCTCTCGAGCTTTGCACTCTTCAGATAGTAGGATTACTTTGGCTTCTAACTCACTTACTTTGAGAGTCAGCTCCAAATTCTCTTTCGAGACGTTCTTAAGCATATCTCTTTCAGCAGTTAGCTTGCTGTTTTCATCCATCACTCTAGCATGAGTGCTATTGGCGATGTTAAGGTTCCTTCTGAGCGATTCCAACATCTCGAAGGGGTCCTCATCGCTTTTAAATGAAGAACAACGAGAGGTAGAAGTAGAGCAGCGAGATGTAGGAGTAGAGGTTACCTCGTTGTCAATGGCCATTAGGCATTGATTCTCCTCTTCCTCGGTGTATAAGCAGATGAGCCCCCTCTCATCCTCTGAGCTGCTGTTGCTTTCGCTGGAGCTCGACGTCTCGGACTCCTCGATTGTCCTCTCGAATTCTTCAGCAACAAGCGCCTTCCTGCGCTGATACGTCTTTGATGATCCTTTGAAGCCACCTTGTGTTGGCTTCTCCCTGGATTCCTCTATTCTCTTGGAATCCTTGCCTTCTTGGCCCTGATGCTTGCTTACTAGTGGGTAAGGGCATTCGGCCTTGAAATGTCCCGGTCTTCTACAGTTGTAGCATAGACCCTGATTTTCCTCCTCCGTCCTTCTGGATGGATATCTCTCATTTTTCCTTCTTGAGGAGGAAGGTGAACTTTTGTTGCTCTCCTGGTTCATCTTCATGTATTTCCTGAACTTTCTCACAAAGAGAGCAAACTGTTCGTCAGACATAACATTCATAGGATTAGAGTCTGACCTTGAAGATGTGGATGGTTGCTCAGCAACAAGTGCTACGTTTCGTCGATCCACAATGTCCTCATCTCTTGGGAACATCTCGAACTCGAAGGCTTTGAGATCCCGGAAGAGTTTGTCTGTTGTGGTTTCCTTCAGATCTCGGTGATCTCTCATCGTGATCACCTTTACTTCCCACTCCTTCGTGAGGCCACGTAAGACCTTCAGGTTCAGCTCCTTTTGTGGGATCTCCTTTTCAAGGTCACTGATCTCGGTTGTGAGCTTCATGAACCGAGACTCCATGCTGTCGATGCTCTCTCCTGGCTTCATCTTGAAGTCTTCGAACTTCTTCATGGCCACGGTGAGCTTGTTTTCCTTTTCCTGTTCGTCACCTTCACCAATTAACATCAAAGTATCCCATACCTCTTTTGCCGTTTTGCACTTCCTCACTTTTGGGAAGATGGTTTCGTCTATAGCTCTGAAGAGAATATCCTTGGCAATATTGTCCAGGTTGTTTCTCTTCCTATCATCACTGGTCCATTCTTCCCTAGGTTTTGGGATGTACTTTGGTGTTTCTTGGGTTTGAACTGCAGCAGTATTAACCATTAGGATCTTGACTGGTCCAGAAGTTATAACCTCGGCCATCTCATCATGGAGGGCTGATAAGTACGCAAGCATGCGTGTTTTCCAGTCGTCAAACCTGCTAAGATCAAAGAGAAGATGTCTCGACAACATGCTGTCCATATTGAAAGAATTATCTCGTGCTTTGAAAACTTTTAAAGGATTTTTCAAAGAAGGATCTCTAGGCAATATAAACAAAGGTTTATATCGATCAGAGAACTGGCTCAGATACCAATTGTTGGTCCCAAGGGGATGGGGTACAAGTCTAGAGGGGGGGTGAATAGACTTGTATAAGATTTTGCAAATCTTTTCAGCCTCTCGTGTGTATTGAACTTAGGATGTTTAGGTTCGATACCTCACGAGGTGAAGACAAAGTTTTATGCGCAGCGGAAATGTTATCCCCTTTTTGTTAGCACGAGTTTGGGTTAGTTCGAGAGGTGTTATTATATGCAGTGCAATCGAGAAGTTAGCGAGAGATAAAAACAGAAAGTAAATGCAAGAGAGATTTTTAAGTGGTTCGGCCAACCCGCCTACTTCCACTCTTCTTCCAGAAACTCCCTGGAAGGCTTGCACTAAAAACTTCCCTTTCTAGTACAATGACGAGCGCTTGAGCTTTGATCACCAAGCCCGCCTCAAGCCTCAGGTTTTTGGCCCCGCTTCCAGTTACTCCACCTCTCGAGCACTTGACCTTTGATCACCAAGCCCGCGTCAAGCCTCAGGTTTCTTTCGCTCGGACAGCAGCCAGGATACTCCACCTCCCTTGCTTAATCCAAAGCAAGACGTTGTTGATAGTCACAGTTGAATGTAACAATCTCCAATCTGACCACAAGTTATCGTTGAATCAACTTTGATGTAGAGCAGCTAAACTGTCATACATCCAGAAGGTGACCAAAGCTGCTCTACATCAAAGTTGATTCAACGATAGCTTGTGGTCAGATTGGAGATTGTTACATTCAACTGTGACTATCAACAACGTCTTGCTTTGGATTAAGCAAGGGAGGTGGAGTATCCTGGCTGCTGTCCGAGCGAAAGAAACCTGAGGCTTGACGCGGGCTTGGTGATCAAAGGTCAAGCGCTCGAGAGGTGGAGTAACTGGAAGCGGGGAGAAAAACCTGAGGAGAGGTGGAGTAACCTGGCTGCTGTCCGAGCGAAAGAAACCTGAGGCTTGACGCGGGCTTGGTGATCAAAGGTCAAGTGCTCGAGAGGTGGAGTAACTGGAAGCGGGGAGAAAAACCTGAGGAGAGGTGGAGTAACCTGGCTGCTGTCCGAGCGAAAGAAACCTGAGGCTTGACGCGGGCTTGGTGATCAAAGGTCAAGTGCTCGAGAGGTGGAGTAACTGGAAGCGGGGAGAAAAACCTGAGGAGAGGCGGAGTAACCTGGCTGCTGTCCGAGCGAAAGAAACCTGAGGCTTGACGCGGGCTTGGTGATCAAAGGTCAAGTGCTCGAGAGGTGGAGTAACTGGAAGCGGGGCGAAAAACCTGAGGCTTGAGGCGGGCTTGGTGATCAAAGCTCAAGCGCTCGTTATTGTACTAGAAAGGGAAGTTTTTAGTGCAATCCTTCCAGGGAGTTTCTGGAAGAAGAGTGGAAGTAGGCGGGTTGGCCGAACCACTTAAAAATCTCTCTTGCATTTACTTTCTGTTTTTATCTCTCGCTAACTTCTCGATTGCACTGCATATAATCACACCTCTCGAACTAACCCAAACTCGTGCTAACTAAAAGGGGATAACATTTCCGCTGCGCATAAAACTTTGTCTTCACCTCGTGAGGTATCGAACCTAAACATCCTAAGTTCAATACACACGAGAGGTCGAAAAGATTTGCAAAATCTTATACAAGTCTATTCCCCCCCCCCCTCTAGACTTGTACCCCATCCCCTTGGGACCAACAATTGGTATCAGAGCAAGTTCTCTGATCGATATAAACCTTTGTTTATATTGCCTAGAGATCCTTCTTTGAAAAATCTTCTTAAATATTTTCAAAGCACGAGATAATTTTTCAATATGGACAGCATGTTGTCGAGACATCTTCTCTTTGATCTTAGCAGGTTTGACGACTGGAAAACACGCATGCTTGCGTACTTATCAGCCCTCCATGATGAGATGGCCGAGGTTATAACTTCTGGACCAGTCAAGATCCTAATGGTTAATACTGCTGCAGTTCAAACCCAAGAAACACCAAAGTACATCCCAAAACCTAGGGAAGAATGGACCAGTGATGATAGGAAGAGAAACAACCTGGACAATATTGCCAAGGATATTCTCTTCAGAGCTATAGACGAAACCATCTTCCCAAAAGTGAGGAAGTGCAAAACGGCAAAAGAGGTATGGGATACTTTGATGTTAATTGGTGAAGGTGACGAACAGGAAAAGGAAAACAAGCTCACCGTGGCCATGAAGAAGTTCGAAGACTTCAAGATGAAGCCAGGAGAGAGCATCGACAGCATGGAGTCTCGGTTCATGAAGCTCACAACCGAGATCAGTGACCTTGAAAAGGAGATCCCACAAAAGGAGCTGAACCTGAAGGTCTTACGTGGCCTCACTAAGGAGTGGGAAGTAAAGGTGATCACGATGAGAGATCACCGAGATCTGAAGGAAACCACAACAGACAAACTCTTCCGGGATCTCAAAGCCTTCGAGTTCGAGATGTTCCCAAGAGATGAGGACATTGTGGATCGACGAAACGTAGCACTTGTTGCTGAGCAACCATCCACATCTTCAAGGTCAGACTCTAATCCTATGAATGTTATGTCTGACGAACAGTTTGCTCTCTTTGTGAGAAAGTTCAGGAAATACATGAAGATGAACCAGGAGAGCAACAAAAGTTCACCTTCCTCCTCAAGAAGGAAAAATGAGAGATATCCATCCAGAAGGACGGAGGAGGAAAATCAGGGTCTATGCTACAACTGTAGAAGACCGGGACATTTCAAGGCCGAATGCCCTTACCCACTAGTAAGCAAGCATCAGGGCCAAGAAGGCAAGGATTCCAAGAGAATAGAGGAATCCAGGGAGAAGCCAACACAAGGTGGCTTCAAAGGATCATCAAAGACGTATCAGCGCAGGAAGGCGCTTGTTGCTGAAGAATTCGAGAGGACAATCGAGGAGTCCGAGACGTCGAGCTCCAGCGAAAGCAGCAGCAGCTCAGAGGATGAGAGGGGGCTCATCTGCTTATACACCGAGGAAGAGGAGAATCAATGCCTAATGGCCATTGACAACGAGGTAACCTCTACTCCTACATCTCGCTGCTCTACTTCTACCTCTCGTTGTTCTTCATTTAAAAGCGATGAGGACCCCTTCGAGATGTTGGAATCGCTCAGAAGGAACCTTAACATCGCCAATAGCACTCATGCTAGAGTGATGGATGAAAACAGCAAGCTAACTGCTGAAAGAGATATGCTTAAGAACGTCTCGAAAGAGAATTTGGAGCTGACTCTCAAAGTAAGTGAGTTAGAAGCCAAAGTAATCCTACTATCTGAAGAGTGCAAAGCTCGAGAGACGAGAGAGCTTAATCTTCGAAAGGTCATAGCATCATACACTAATTCCTCCAAAGCTATGGAGAAAATGGTGGTTGATCACAGACCTACAAGTGATAGAACCGGTCTAGGGTTCCATCAAGACCATCTCTCGAGAGATAAACAGACCAATGGTTTGGGAACTTCAAGAAATGGAGGATCTCAACCCAAACCAAATAAAGGTCATAAAGGACCAACAGAAAAGACCAGAGTAGCTATTCATAAACCGTCCCTATACACCAGCAATGGAAAGTATAGGAAAGCTACGAAGAATGGCCGGGTAAACAATATCGAGAGATCACCTTGCTATCTCTCGCAAGGCCATTCCAAGTACAAAAAGAGCTACACTCCATATAATGCACCTCAAGGCAAATATGGAAGGTCTGAGATCCACATAGTTAGGAACTCACGGATGGAGAAAGGAAGACTCTATCCATCTAGTGAGAATTGGTCATCAAATCACAAGTTCTGGAAGAAACCTCACTTTCAGCAATTTCACATGACCAAACAGCGTATGAAAGGCATGGTGCATAAGCCGGTCGAAAAGTCTCTACCTAAGTTGATTTATGCACCAAAGAGGCCTAAAACCTTTGCTAGCATTCCTTATAATTATCAAACGTACAATGGCTACATTGCGCCTAGGCCTGGAATAATGGGCACAAGGTATAAATGGATGCCTAAACTCACTAACCCACCAGGACCCAAAGTTTGGGTACCTAAACTTGCTTGATTTCCTTGCAGGACACCAGGGACGTGTGGTTCATTGACAGTGGATGTTCGAGACATATGACTGGAAATCTAACACTGCTTGAGAACATCCAACCTATCGAAGGTCCCTTGGTGACATTTGGCGACAACGAGAAGAAGGGGCGCACAAGAGCTGTTGGTGAAATCCAAAAGAATGAGCTGGTTATTAAAGGAGTGTCCTACGTTGAGGGGCTCAAGTTCAATCTCCTTAGTACAAGCCAGTTCTGTGACAAGGGCCACAAAGTTGTCTTCACCAAAAGCAAATGTCAGATTATGAACGAGGAATCTCTCGAAGTCGTCTTGGAAGCAGCAAGGAAAGGAAACATGTACATAGTGGATTGGAGGTCTGCAAAACCATCCCTATGTATGCTAGCAAGGAGCAAGGAAGATTTATGCTGGGATTGGCATAGTAAGCTTAGTCATCTGAACTTCAAGACTATCAACAAGCTTACTAAGAGGAACCTAGTGGAAGGACTGCCCAAAGTGACGTTTCGAAAGGATAAAATTTGTGAGGCATGTCAACGTTGCAAACAGATCAAATCCTCCTTCAAGAGCAAAGCCGAGACATCATCCACTAGACCATTAAGTCTTCTTCACATGGACTTATTTGGCCCAGTGGATCCACCCAGCATAAAGGGAAAGAAGTACACTCTTGTGGTAGTAGATGACTACACAAGATTCACATGGACCGTGTTCTTAACCAAGAAAAGTGAGACAAAAATTGCCCTGCCAAATCTCTTGAAGCAAGTTCAAGTTGAAAAGGATGTCTCGATACTAAAGATCCGGTCAGATCAAGGTGGAGAGTTCATAAATCAAGTAATCGAGAGCTACTGCAACGAGAACGGGATTCATCATCAACTATCAGCTGCTCGAACGCCTCAACAAAACGGGGTTGCTGAAAGAAGGAACAGAACTCTCAAAGAAGCCGCAAGGACCATGCTCTCGCAAGCCAACATATCACAAGGATTTTGGGCAGAAGCAATCAACACAGCGTGCTATACCCAAAATCGGTCCTTGATCGTGAAAGGAGTTGGAAAGACTCCATATGAGTTGTGGAATGAAAGAAAACCGAATGTAAGCCACTTCCACACATTCGGGTGCAAATGCTATATCCACAACAATGGGAAGGCTCAACGAAGAACTTTTGAAGAAAAGGCAGATGATGGAGTATTTCTGGGATACTCATCGACAAGCAAAGCATTCAGAGTCTTCAACAAGCGGAGTTTGGTGGTTGAAGAGTCCATACATGTTACCTTTGATGAAAGGGCATCGACAGATCAACCATCAAAGACAACGGAAGCAGCTGAGGAAGATCAGCCAGAGTCTATCGAGAGATCAAACTTACCTCTCGAAGACAAGCAGTCTATAGTTCGAGACGTAGCGGAACTCCAGTCAGAATCAGATGATGAAGAGTCTACCAAGAAGAAAGCTCCTGACTCAGTTGATCAAATCCAGATCATAGATGCTCAAACCACATCTCAACCTTCAACGGAAGTATCAACTGAGGAGCCACAACCCGACCTAAGATGGCTGAGAAATCACCCTGCTGATCAAGTGATTGGAGATGTACGTGACAGAGTTCAAACCAGATCAGCATACAGAGAAAGCATGTTTGCTTGCTTTCTATCTCAAATAGAGCCTAAGGTGATCGAAGAGGCTCTATGTGATCCAGATTGGGTGCAAGCCATGCAAGAGGAACTTCATCAGTTTGAGCGGAACGATGTTTGGGAACTAGTTCCGAGACCTCATCATCAGAATGTCATTGGTACAAAGTGGGTTTTCAGAAACAAGATGAATGAGGATGGAGTTATTGTTAGGAACAAGGCCAGACTTGTTGCCAAAGGCTACTGTCAGGAGGAAGGAATAGATTTTGATGAAACCTTCGCTCCAGTGGCACGTCTCGAAGCCATACGCATCTTTCTCGCATATGCCGCCTTCAAAGACTTTAAGGTATATCAAATGGATGTCAAGAGCGCTTTTCTGAACGGACTTCTCGAAGAAGAGGTGTACGTTGAACAACCTCCGGGTTTCTTGAAGGACGTAGGAGCTGACAAAGTATACAAGTTGAAGAAGGCACTCTACGGCTTAAAGCAAGCTCCAAGAGCTTGGTACGATACCTTATCCTCTTTTCTACTTCAGTGTGGGTTCACCAAAGGCCTAGTGGACAAAACATTGTTTAGGATTAAGGATGGGGATCACATCTTATTGGTGCAAATCTATGTGGACGATATCATTTTTGGTAGCACCAATCCAGACTTGTGCGAGAAGTTCTCCAGTTTGATGAAAGGAAAGTTCGAGATGAGCATGATGGGAGAGCTCAACTACTTCCTTGGACTACAAGTGAGACAGCTTAAGGAAGGTATCTTCATCAACCAGGAGAAATACACCAAGGATCTGCTCAGGAAATACAACATAGAAGGGAAATCCTCAGTCAAAGTACCTATGGGAACCTCTCTACGTATCGATGTCAACAGCGAAGGTCGAGAGGTCGATCAAACCACTTATCGAGGTATCATCGGATCTCTTCTTTATTTAACTGCAAGTAGACCAGACATATCCTTTGCAGTAGGTGTATGTGCTAGATTTCAGGCAAGTCCTAAGGAAAGTCACCTAAATGCATCCAAAAAGATTCTTAGATATCTAAAGGGTACGCAGAGTGTTGGGCTCTGGTATTCGAAAGGTGGATCTTTCGAACTTATGGGTTATTCAGATGCGGACTTTGCCAGTTGTAAGATAGATCGAAAGAGCACATCAGGGACATGTCAGTTTCTAGGTGGAAGACTTGTCTCATGGTTTAGCAAGAAACAACATTCGATAGCTACAAGCACTGCTGAGGCAGAATATGTAGCAGCTGGAAGTTGTTGTGCTCAGATCTTATGGATGAAGCAACAGCTAATGGATTATGGTGTTGAGTGTAAGGAGGTTAAAATTATGTGTGACAATACAAGTGCTATTGCCATCACCCACAACCCAGTGTTACACTCCAGAACAAAGCATATTGATATTAAGTATCACTTCATCCGAGACCACGTTGAGAAAAAGGACATCACTTTGGAATATGTTGCAACGGAGGAGCAACTAGCAGATATTTTCACAAAAGCGTTATGTGAAAATAGATTCTCTCAACTAACGTTAGAATTGGGAATGATAGAGTTGGGTTGAATGGTCACCCGATCAGTTTGTCTACAAACATTATGTCTCGAAGAAGGGTAGTTCGAGAGGTCACTTCGAAAGATAACAAACTGATATCTCTGAAAGGAGGAATAAGGAGGGTTAGGGATCAATCACTCAGGGGGAAGATCCTTAAACTCATGAGGAAGATCATTCACCTTCGAAAGGTGAATTTGATAAGCTCAACGGATATAAGAGGTGGAACGGCTATCTTTGGACATAAATGCTAGCCACGTGGATAAGCTCAACGGATATATGAGGTGGAACGGCTATCTTTGGACATAAATGCTAGCCACGTGGTCATCGGTTACTGACGGTTTTTCGCACTTAAGGGCATTATCTTGATTAGTGGGAGCATGCTTATTTTAAAATATCAATACTCCACTGTCTCAAAGCTTAAACCGTTCTATACTTTACCGAAATACCCTTACCAAAATACCTTATAAGCTGACCGTTATCAGGGGTATTTCTGACTTCTCACATCTTTTAAATCAACCGGGATCCTTCCACGGGTCAAACTCTCAACCCTACCCATATATCCAACCCGAATCCGCCTAATATAAAAGCAAAATCCTTCTTCTTTACCCGGATTCAAACTCAAAACCATATACCCAAAATCCCCAAATCCTTAGACGCTGTACACATTCCCTCCAAAACACACAAACTTTCTTCAATGGCGTCTGAATCATCATCTTCTTCATCTTCATCTTCATCCTCCAGTGCATACCAGAGAGAGCTAGACCACATACGCTCTCAGATTAAACAAGTCAAGGCGGGAAGCATCCTTGACAAAGATGGCTTCATCACCCACTCGCCAAANTAAGAGGATTAGCGATGAAGATGGTCACTCCCAACTATAGTAAGCAGCTCCGGAGAGAAGAACAAGAAAAGGGAATAGCCACCCCCAGTTCTGTTATTAGACAAATAGGACTTTAGATGGCTAGTTCCCGCCATAACGATAGATTCCTATTAGGCTGACCAAGGCCAAACAAAAGTTTCTAGGGAATTTAATAGGATATTGATTCATATGAAATGTATCTGGAAATCACTAAATGAACTTAAGGATATGTTCCAAGTGATATCTTTTAAATGAATCAAACTTGTTTCTCTCGCAATCTGTGTTCGAGAGGTCACCCGATCAGTTTGTCTACATACATTATGTCTCGAAGAAGGGTAGTTCGAGAGGTCACTTCGAAAGATAACAAACTGATATCTCTGAAAGGAGGAATAAGGAGGGTTAGGGATCAAAGGGAAGATCCTTAACCAGATCAAGACGGAAGAATAAGGAGGTTTAGGGATCAATCACTCAGGGGGAAGATCCTTAAACTCATGAGGAAGATCATTCACCTTCGAAAGGTGAATTTGATAAGCTCAACGGATATATGAGGTGGAACGGCTATCCTTGGACATAAATGCTAGCCACGTGGTCATCGGTTACTGACGGTTTTTCGCACTTAAGGGCATTATCTTGATTAGTGGGAGCATGCTTATTTTAAAATATCAATACTCCACTGTCTCAAAGCTTAAACCGTTCTATACTTTACCGAAATACCCTTACCAAAATACCTTATAAGCTGACCGTTATCAGGGGTATTTCTGACTTCTCACATCTTTTAAATCAACCGGGATCCTTCCACGGGTCAAACTCTCAACCCTACCCATATATCCAACCCGAATCCGCCTAATATAAAAGCAAAATCCTTCTTCTTTACCCGGATTCAAACTCAAAACCATATACCCAAAATCCCCAAATCCTTAGACGCTGTACACATTCCCTCCAAAACACACAAACTTTCTTCAATGGCGTCTGAATCATCATCTTCTTCATCTTCATCTTCATCCTCCAGTGCATACCAGAGAGAGCTAGACCACATACGCTCTCAGATTAAACAAGTCAAGGCGGGAAGCATCCTTGACAAAGATGGCTTCATCACCCACTCGCCAAATCCAACAATGGCGGAGAGTCTTGAAGAAATTTGAGAAGGCAGGACTAATGCGGTACATGACGCATGACTACCGAACCATTCATGACCTCGACTAC
Organism: Ipomoea triloba; assembly: GCF_003576645.1. Lineage (NCBI taxonomy): Eukaryota > Viridiplantae > Streptophyta > Magnoliopsida > Solanales > Convolvulaceae > Ipomoea > Ipomoea triloba. The sequence goes on along the minus strand of NC_044922.1, from coordinate 8,802,163 downwards.
ACAGAATGGTTCGCTCATGCCAAGGTCACGAAGGGCAAGATTGAAAGCCGCTTCAACGAAATAGACATAACAATCTCTGTGGGTGATTTACGAGCAGCATTCGACTTTGCTACGTCGGAGGAGGCAGTCAAGCACCTATCGGACTACAACATGGATAAGCAGGAGTTTTGGGACAAAATCCGATTGGAGACTGCACCACCCAGAGCATCCTCTGCCCTCCGCAGATTTCATTTGAAGGAGAGGTTTGCCCTAGCCGCCGAGCTCATCATAAAATTCATCCTCGGCAAGGTGTCCGGAACAGACGAAGTCAATCTGGACACTCTGAAAATCCTCCACGCCATCTGGAACAACAACAAGTTGGACTGGGCTCACATCATCTTCGACTGCCTCAAACACCAAGTGCAGAGCTCAGTTTCCAACTCCGACCTGACAATCTACAAAAAGGTTGGTTTTGGCTTTGTTGTTCAATTTCTATTGAGACTGAAGGGCTTCGAACTGAGGGAAGGGCGAGAGGTTCATCGGAATACCTATATGGGTAGAACGAAACCTCAAGCTAAGGCAAAAGGTGCTAAGGATGCATCTTCACCCTCAAAGCCTAAGGGAAGGGGCAAAAGGAAAGCCCCAGCTAAGGAGAAGCGCTCTGATGACGAGCTTTTGGACACCCTAGTCAAGAGGGTTGAATTGAAAAGGAAGGCCAAGAGGACCAAGACTGCTGCTGTCACCCAGGTTCGAGAGGTGACACCGTCCGTTATACAAGTACCATTTGAGGACAGGGCACAAGCCCAGGGGGAACCTCAGGCTACACTGGCCACTGAGGTTGAGAGAGTGCCCCCTACCAAGTCCCTGTCAGGAACTTTAAGTGTTGATATACTTGCTGTTGATGGTGCTGAGGATGTTGATGAATCTGTTGGTTTGCCTCAAGAGGAGGCTCGAGAAGTTGAAGGTACTGGGATCAGTGATCCAGTACAGGGTATTGTTGAGGAACCACGACAGGTGGTTCGAGAGGTAGATATTCCAGCAGCTGAAGATCTAGACTGTGTGGTGGCTGCTGATGGTCAGGGCACTGTGGTCAGGAACCCAGTGCAAGCTTTTCTGAATGATGGGTTGACACATGATCTCTCGGTTGTTCGAGAGATAACTGAACAAGCTGTGGAGTGTGCATCAGCAACAGAAATCCTACCTGCTGACTCTGATGAGCTGAATGCTGAAATCACATCTCGATTGAATCAAAGTGTTGAGAATGTATCGAGTTTGGACGACTTCTCCAGAGTACTTCGCTGGATCAACTGGAGAACAGGTCCCTTTGATCAATTGATCTCAAGAGCAGCAGAGATGGAGGCTGAGGAACGATTTGCACTAAACTGGTTAGATCTCACTGAAATCCCAGCCGACGAGCTTCAAAACCGTGCCCATGAGATGCAAGTAATCAGGAGTAATCTTGGTCGATCTGACAAAGGAAAGGGCATAGCTGTTGATGCACAAGAAGATGAAGCCGAGCCTGAAGAAGATCCTGAACTAGATGCTCAATTTCGAGAGGATATCAGGCTTGCCACAGCAATATCCTTGGGACAAAGTGTAGAACACACGAGAGGTCCAGGAGAGACCTCTGGGGTTGCTCGAGATGATGCTGACACTCCTACTCCAACTGCAGCAATCCCCTTGTCCCAAGTGAGTGAATCTGCTCTAGAAGACCAGGTAGCTTCGAGAGGTGAATCCGAGACCTCTGAAGCACATGAGGTGGCACCTAACTCTGTCTTACTACTGCCACCACCTGAGTCCACACCCTCGAATGCAACAGATGAAGCTCAGACAGTTCGAGAGGGTGAAATTTTGTTGCTCCAACTCCCAGGCTTTCCCATCGATATGGTTAATAGGGAAAGGTGGAGTGCACCAGTTGCTCCTGAGATAATAGATATTCCAGATTCACCAGAGCATACTGAAGTGCAAACAAGTGAGCAACAAGAGCAGAATGAGGAGAACCCTGCTGGTTCGAGAGTTGAGGTTCAAGAAGGTGGAAACCGGGAAGCACCTGCCGATGAATCAACTCCTCCAGTAGATGATCACGTTCCCAGCACTGGTTCGAGAGGTAGTGTTGAGGGGGAACCTCAATCAGATGGAAACCGGGAAGCATCTGATGCAGAGACTCCCACCTTGGCCAATCCTACCTTACCAGCAGCTGAAGCTGAGGCTCCAGGTTCGAGAGGTGAAGAGCAAGAAGTGATCCATCCCTCAGGTGGAAACCGGGAAGCACCTGATATGGAGCTACCTTCGAGCTCTGATCCCAGTGTCCCTGCTGAACCTCAGGAAGTCAGTCGAGAGGTGGACTCGCAATTGCAAGTCATGGGTGGAAATCTGGAAGCACCCAAGTCCCCTCCAACGAAAGGTACATCTCGATCCTCAACTCCTACTTCTGACTATGATCAACAGGCCGAAGAAGTCTTCATTGGCGAAGTGCGTCAATTCATGGCTGATCAATCTCAGAAGATGGCTCAGCTCGAAAGAATACTCGCTGTGGTCCGCAATGCTGCAATGCCTGCTGATGGCACAAGTGAATCCCAAGGCCGTCATGCCGAACTTCTCGAACAGGCGATATGGGCTGAGGATGCAGCACGGAAAGCCACTGATGAAGCCGCTGTAGCTCGAGCAGAGGCTGCAAGTGCGAGGGCTGAATTAGCCGAGATGCGAGCAGAGCTGCGAGCCTTCCAATATTCCAGTGAACTTCGACAGGATGTGATGAAGGCCATACTCGATGACCTGTCGAACCAAGTCCCTGCCCAACTTCAAGCTATTTTCGAAGGTATGTCCACCCTCCTCTCCCGTACTGATGATGCCAACAAGGGGGAAAATAAAGAGAAAAAGAAGGGGGATACAACGGGCAAGAAAAGGGCAGCAAGTGAACCAGCTGGACCACCTCCAAAAATACCAAGAATCATGAGCAAAGCAGTGGAGGATGCCAAACAGGCAGAAAACCTAAGGGTCCAGCGTACACTGGAAATGGAGAGAAGGAGAGAAGAGGACAGAGAAAGAAGAAGAAAAAGACAAGAACGACAGTCAGAAGAAGAAAGGAAGATAGATCTTCTCATGACAAACTTTAAGTTTGGGAACAGAGAAGACACTGAACAAATTCTGACTCTGGAGATATTCAAGCTTCTGAAAATCACTGGAATATCAACACACAGCAACATGTCTCCAGAAGAATGTATTGCTTGGTGGAAAGATGGAGTAATTGATGGTGAGTTCGTGGGGGAAGCCTACAGGAACTACAGGCATCTAGATGTCACAGATGAATACTTAAGCCTGGTAAATCCGAAAGACCCCATCAAGACACGAGAAGCCATTAACAAGAAAAGGAAAGGCAACAAGAAGTAAGCTCTCGTGGTCCAAACTCCATCTTATTTCAATGTATTGATACTTATGTTGTTCTTGGTCTTACTTCTTTGAATCTTTTCCACTAAACTCTGTTATGTAAACATTCCCTTAATCTTAATACATATATCTTCTGCTGGGGGTGTTGCGTGAGTTTACTTATTCATGTTTAGTAGAATTGTTGTCAAACTTACCATATGCGCTGAAAATAAAATCAATGCTTTTTCTTTTTCAAATCAGCCATATAAGTAAGTATAAGTGTTGGCATCATCAAAAAGGGGGAAATTGTTAGGAACATCATGTAATAGGTTTTGATGATACCAACTGTTAAGTAAGAATCCCCAAGTCTCGATTCATAGGCAAAACAATGTAAGTTCGATAAGTAAACTAAGAGCGGAAATACAACCGGGTAATTTGAGCTCAACTCGGGAAATATTTAAGCTTAAGGTAAACTTGTTTGAACAACTTAGAAGTTTTCGTGTTGTAAGCAAACAGATAGATCAGAAGCAGGCACGAGACAACTCTGGAGGAATAAGGGTCTACGAGACATCAACTAAGTCTCGAGACACAAGCCAAGTTCGAGAGGTAAGGACCTCTCGATATACCTATCGAGTTCGAGACGTAAAGAATATTCGAGAGATAGACCTCTCGATACATGGGATTGAAACATCAAGTGGTCGAGACATCTTTTATGGTCTCGATAAACCGGCACTTCTCCAAGAGGCTGAATGTTAGTCAACATGTGCAGATAAAATACTCTAAGTTTGGAGAAGAAGAATATCATGGAGATAAAATATTGAAGAGGTGCTGAGCGGGAGGTTTCAAAATGGACGGAAGTGGATGACACGTCAGACCTCCACCACAAACGGTCAAGAAGTGCACCAATCCTGAAGTGGTCAGATTCCCCAAACAAGGAATGATGGGAACATAAAAAGAGTAACTTTATCCAAAAGAAGCAAGTGAAGCATGAACTCAAGAAAGTGGAATATGGAATATTCACTACAAAACAAAAGGCTCAAGTTACAAGACCACTACTCCATGAAAAATGCTGAAATTGTGCAAAGACCCATGTTCGGCGTGGGAGACCAATTTCAAACGGAATAGTTTTCCCTCCAACGGAACTATTCTTCTACTCTCATATATAAGGACGTAAAGACACAGAAGAAAAAGGGGTTGTGAAAGAGGTCAAGAGGTTAACAAGAGGTGTCTGATAAAAACGTTCCAGTGCAAAGTGCTTAACTTGGAATATCATCCTGATATTCAATACAGCGAGAGAACACATCTTAGTGTTCGAAGAGAGTTACAAAGCTAAACTGTCATACATCCAGAAGGTGACCAAAGCTGCTCTACATCAAAGTTGATTCAACGATAGCTTGTGGTCAGATTGGAGATTGTTACATTCAACTGTGACTATCAACAACGTCTTGCTTTGGATTAAGCAAGGGAGGTGGAGTATCCTGGCTGCTGTCCGAGCGAAAGAAACCTGAGGCTTGACGCGGGCTTGGTGATCAAAGGTCAAGTGCTCGAGAGGTGGAGTAACTGGAAGCGGGGAGAAAAACCTGAGGAGAGGCGGAGTAACCTGGCTGCTGTCCGAGCGAAAGAAACCTGAGGCTTGACGCGGGCTTGGTGATCAAAGGTCAAGTGCTCGAGAGGTGGAGTAACTGGAAGCGGGGAGAAAAACCTGAGGAGAGGCGGAGTAACCTGGCTGCTGTCCGAGCGAAAGAAACCTGAGGCTTGACGCGGGCTTGGTGATCAAAGGTCAAGTGCTCGAGAGGTGGAGTAACTGGAAGCGGGGCGAAAAACCTGAGGCTTGAGGCGGGCTTGGTGATCAAAGCTCAAGCGCTCGTCATTGTACTAGAAAGGGAAGTTTTTAGTGCAATCCTTCCAGGGAGTTTCTGGAAGAAGAGTGGAAGTAGGCGGGTTGGCCGAACCACTTAAAAATCTCTCTTGCATTTACTTTCTGTTTTTATCTCTCGCTAACTTCTCGATTGCACTGCATATAATAACACCTCTCGAACTAACCCAAACTCGTGCTAACAAAAAGGGGATAACATTTCCGCTGCGCATAAAACTTTGTCTTCACCTCGTGAGGTATCGAACCTAAACATCCTAAGTTCAATACACACGAGAGGTTGAAAAGATTTGCAAAATCTTATACAAGTCTATTCACCCCCCCCTCTAGACTTGTACCCCATCCCCTTGGGACCAACACGTTTTACCACTTCACCTTCACCTCCCACTAAATTACATCCCATCAAAATGGCGCCGTTGCCGGGGATGGCAAACAGTTCTTGAATTGTGTTGACATTTTTGGAGTAGATTGTTAAGAGTTTTTGAATTGTTTTCTTTTTGTTTTATTTTCTTATTTTTGATTATTTGATTGAAGAAGTGAGCATATTATCTTTGACACTACTACAGAAAACACCTTTAACGTCGGTTTTTTAGCACTTTTAACGTCGGTTAAAAATCGACGTTGATCTGGCCGACGTTGTATATAAATGATACGGCGTCGGTTGTAAAAACCGACGCCGTATGTATTTTTTTATTTTTTAAAATAAGAAACGACGTCGGTTTTTTAGAAAAACCGACGTCGTTTATTTAAAAAAAAATAAAAAAAAATAAGAAACGACGTCGGTTTTCTAACAAAACCGACGTCGTTTATTTAAAAAATAATTAAAAAATATGAAACGACGTCGGTTTTTTAACAAAACCGACGTCATTTATTTAAAAAATAATTAAAAAATATGAAACGACGTCGGTTTTTTTTAAAAAACCGACGTCGTTTATTTTTAAAAAAATAAAAAAATATGAAACGACGTCGGTTTTATTAAAAAACCGACGTCGTTTATTTAAAAAAAATTAAAAAAATAATAAACGACGTCGGTTAATATGAAATAACCGACGTCGTTTATAATTTTTTTTTTAAATATTAAAATTATTTTACGAATCTACCTAAAACCTGTACAGTATATTTCCAATTCACACATAAGTTTCAGAACCTGTGTAACAACTTAACATTTATAATTCACTATTGATCAAACTAATAAAGTTCTCAATTAATCAAAGCTAATAAACATCACAACTTATCAAACTAATAAAGTATACTACAATAACTAATAAAACATTGAATATTCAACATAAATCTCACAATTCCAATTTTTTTGGTCCAAAGCTGGCAGAACTTCAAATCTATCTATATTAGTATATTATAAAACTCCAATTTTATTTTCATTATCAGCAGTAGATAGACATTAAACTGGTTCTTAGCAAATTAAATAAGGGAAAGGATTAAAGGAACAAGCTTTATTCATAAATACCTTTAGACCGGGGACATAATCTCCTCTCTTATAGTAGGCAGGACTTTTTGCTGCCCTCCATTCTGCAGTCCCCATTCCATCTGCATTAAAAAAAGCAATCAAGCATTTGGCAAGCTGCTCCATATAAATAAACTACCCACATAGTAATCTTGTTCCTTATATTTAATCTATACTTCACAATTTTACTTTTCTGAGAATAATTTTCTAAATTATACCGGAAATGGATTATTGAGTGATCCCACTAAACAGAACCATCAATTATTTCAATTAAAACCTTTCAATTCCAGAACATTAACCAAGTTCCAGTATGCCATTAAAAACAGTATAATATTCAATCTTATTATAGTTTATATTATAGTTTACTAGTAATCAACCAAAAAAAAAAAAACCTAGAGATGGCAGAAGCCGCGGATGAGCTTGGCCTTGTAGAGCGAGTCGGAGGCGATCTCCATTCGCCGCATGAGCGCCATTTCTCTGAAGAATCCTATCAGCTCCTTGGCGCTGGTCTCCACGGAGCGCGATGGAGGATCGATCTTGTGCGCGCTGAAAGGGAGGTTTGTCTCCACTGTTATGGCGGCGGAGGAGTCGGCTGAGAGGTGGCGGATGTAGGACACCGCCGCCGACAGCGGCTTCAGGAGATTAGCAGTTCGCGGCGTCGATAAAGCCATTTCTGGTCGGAAAATTGGATTTCGGCGAGTTTCAGATCCACGAGAAGGACGGAATCTTCGTCGAAGTTTACTGGTTTGGTGCGGAGAGAAGAGAAGAGAGAAATAGTGAGAGAGAGAGTCGGCTAACAGCTAACTCATACGCCGTAGCCTTTTATCCAAAAACACCCACCCAATCAATTTCTCTATTTAAGACTAATTATTAGAGCATCCATTTTTAAGAAGAACGAAAAACGCAGATCTGAAAAAAAAATCTGCTGTGCGGGTACTTTATATAAGCTTTAAGGCGTCGGTTGTAGCTACAACCGACGCCGTTTGTTTTTTTTAAAAAAAAAACGACGTCGGTTCTTCTAAAGAACCGACGTCGTTTTATATTTAAAAAAAAAATAAAAAACAAATAAATATGTACGACGTCGGTTTGAAACACACCGACGTCGTATTGTTATCGTAATTTTTTAAAAATTATTTAACGTCGGTTTTTTAGTAAAACCGACGTCGTAAATATTTGACGTCGGTTTTTTAAAAAACCGACGTTATTTAGGCGACGTTAAATGTGTTTTCTGTAGTAGTGTGAATATCTTGCTACTCACTTGCAACTACTTCTAGTTGCGAAAATATTTGTTGTTTGTTAAGCTTTGCACAGGAAAATTTCTTCATCAAAATCAATTGAAGCTTACAAAATGAGTGCTTATAAGTATCCCTATGGTTACCCATACCATGGAAGACCATATACAACAAATATTCCACCACAAACTTATAAACCTTACCCACATTATTATCCAAACCCTTATGAATACCCACCACCACAATATACATATCCACCTTACCCAAACACTTTCCCTTATTCCAATTATGCACCATATCCTCATGATACCCCCTCTGTGCTTACCCACGAAAGAATTGAGAAGCCTACATACCAAAATGGAGAGGAATCCATTAGTTCTATAGCTGAGAGTATTAACAACCGACTTTTTCAAGTCATGAAGGAGATTGATCCTAGTTGTGAACTGGCATTACAGGCCACAATTCCTTCAATTGTTAAACCTTCACCTCATTATAACCCTCCATCAAATTATAATCCTGAGAGAAATAGGTATTCTCATTCTTACACTTATCCTAGCTATTCACCCCCACCTCAACAACATGATAAATATTTCCACGAAACACCACCCTTTGCTCAAAATTTCACCCAATCCATACCATATGAGAGACCATCTTGTGAGTATCTTCCTCCAGTCAATGACAAAATCCAAATCTTGAAGGATAAATTAGAAATGTTCATCCAAATGGCCAAGGAGGATACTATCAACTTAAGAAATGAAATTAGGAGTGAAATCAAGATGAATCTCGCCACTCTTCGCGAGGAAGGACTTCCATTGGACGAAATTGAAGCTAAGATGCTATCAATGTCGGAAGAGCTCATGAAAAGGATGCTACCACAAGCTAACAACCCATTCGTAAATGATCACCCGACAAAGGAAACCAACCCGCAAAGTAATGACGAGATGGACAGAATGGTTAATGATGAAGAGGTGTGTGTAAAAGAATCCACAGAACTTGACACCCCGGTGCTCCAAGAAGTTTCGACTCCTGAGTTGAACACACAACAATGGGGAGAGATTGAGAGTGAAGACGATGATCACATTGAAATTGTGTGGGAAGACGAAAAACCCACGCAAGGTAAGACTCTCACTCCAACTCTTATCAAAAGTTCTTATAATGTTTGTGAGGATGATTCCCTTGTACTTCATGATAATTTTGATGACTGCGATAAAGCTTCTTTTTGCTCATGGGAGAGTGATTCCTTACAATTTTGTGATGATTTGGGGAGTGAGGATGATATTGAGTTATTAGGGATCATAGAAGGAGAAAAGGAAAGAAGGGAAAGGATTGTCACCATTGATAATCCAAAAGAACAGGAGTGGAGAGAAAGTGCTTTAGATGAGATAGACTGTGGAGAAAGTGTTCATTGGGAGACCTTTAAGGACGAATTTTTAGGGGATGGGACCAATAAGGAGAAAGAAGAAGAGGGGTATGTCATCTTTGAACACCTTGAAATAATACCCCGAGCTTACTTATCGTTGAATTTTATTTTCCTCTCCTTAGTTTCCAAATTCAAGGATATTTCCCATCTTCGGGCATACCTTGAATCGAAAGTTCACGGGACGCTTGGCAAAGTCCCCAAGTCTGTGTGCTTAGATGGATAGCATAATCCAAGTCTAGCCAAAGACTATAAACAAAGGCGCACTTGGGAGGCAGTCCCAACGTTATCCGTAGGACTTAGATTTTACTTTACCGTCTCTTGTTTATTTTCCTTTTTAGTAAATGTTGTCTTTCGTATAGTTTTCTTTTGCTAACCAAGCAGATTCTCGATACCATGATGATCCTCAAACGAATGCTTTTACTCGCCAAAGATGATAACTGGACTCAAAAGGGGATGAGCAAAAAAGTTGAAGAAGGCAGGCAAAACACGGTCCACGCCACTCACACGCGTGTGAGTAGGCGTGGAATTTCTCTAGAAAGCCGCCACGCCCGCTCACACGCGTGTGAGCTGGCGTGGAAATCTTCCAGAAGCAAGCCACGCCCACTCACACGCGTGTGAGTGGCGTGGACGGGCACCAGAAAACCTGCGTAAATAAGGCGCAAATGTGTTCTAACCCTTGCCCATTTTTCATTTCACCTCACCCAAGAGCTAAGAACTTCTTCCAAGGTAAGACTAAGCTTCTCCAAAGTAATTTTGGGTGCAAATCTCTTGAATCTCCTTCCTAAGCTCTTCAAAAGGCAATGTCTTCACACTCATCCACGGCTAATCAAGAAGAAATGAGGGCTAGGAAAGGAAAAACCCCGATGGCGGAAACTGAGCTAACAGAACCCAAGGAAGAAAGGAACGAAAGAACTGTAGAAAATAGAATATTTTTAACGGAAGAGCAGCAGAGACGTTTTGAATATGCGGTCTACCTTCCGATAGCCAGTTGGAAATTCATTAACTTAGCAACATTGAATCCCTTTCAATGTCGAAACTCGCTAGCATGCCTCATCCATCAACCCTTCTGGAGTAAAATTTTTGGATGGCGCCACTCAACTTATATACCTACCGTCTTTGAATTTGTGGCCACTTTGGAAGTTACAGGAAAAATAGCAACCTGAAAAGCCCAACAATCAAATTCAATCTCTTCAATGAACCTCATCACATCTCGGTCAACACTCTAGGAATTTTGCTTGGATTCTATACCAAGGAGGACCAAGAAAGCTTGTGGTACAAAGAACTTCCAATTGATTTTGGTGACTCCGAGACTCCAAGGAATTATTGGAAAAGGATCGCTAAACCAAGAGTCGAATGGAGTGGATCGAGGGTACTACAATCTCAACTCAGAAGAGATGACATTCGAATTATCCGACGAATAATTGCTCAATCTTGGGAAGGACGCACAGGGAACTTCGCAAAAGTCTACAGGACTGATTTGTTTGCACTATGGAGCATGGACACAAATACACCCGTGAACATGGGGGTGGTGTGCAAAAGATGGTTGAAGGCACAACAGTCTAAGAAAGTTGCTACTTTGTTCGTAGGACCTCTAGTCACTCAACTGTGCCTTGGGTTAGGGTATCAGGCAAAGATGGAAGAAACCAATAAAGTTCTGAGAAGCGCAGCCATGACTCCGTTGTCTATGACGGATTTATCTGAACTAAAAATTGGTCGAAACTTGCGAATGAGAACGGGAACAAGAGTAACTAAGGAAAGATTACCCAAGAAACCAAAGGAGAGAGTCGATCCATCGCCTCCCTTCCCATCCTCAGAATCTCCCAAACCAAACACACCAAGAGAACAAACCCATACTCCTTCGGACAATCAACACCATTCTTCGCCAACCCTATCTCTAAATCTCTCAATCTCCAACGATGCACCACCTTCAGACGACCCAAATGCTATCCCGTCACCATCATCACCTGCAGCTCCAGCACGCTTCACAAAAGTCACTAATTGGGAAACAATGCAAAGATTTCAGTATGAGTTGCACATGGAACATGAAAACCTCTTGGAACAAAGGGACGCAAGACACTATGAACTCATCCAGGATCTGAGCATGCAAATTTCATTTTTGCGAGAAGAATTGGCAAGAGGAGGACCCAGCTCGGGATTTTAAAAGACATTTGAGGAAATCTTGCCTTTGCAAGATATTTGAAGGGTTAAATAACTTCTGTTTAAACTTTGACAATCTGCATGGAAACAATATTCTATCTTTATTTGTTTTCTTTTGTTTTTGTTATGACTAGCACTTTATCTCTATTCTACCGCGTTTCGTCCAGCCGAGGACGTTAAACGTGGCACTCTTGGGAAGTACCCCAAACTCAATAAGGATGAGATTGAACCAAGGAACTAGATGATCAAACGAGGTACAATTCTTACTTTCCATCTTTCATCTTTCATCTTTTATGCAATATTTTCTCTAGGAAAAGGGGCGGTCAATGCTTAAATGAAGAACTACGGAAGGTATATTTTCTATTCCCATTTGAAAGAAGGATGGTTGTTCAATGTTTGGTATAACATTCTTATTCTTTGAGTTAATGAAAGATCTTTTTGGGTGTTAAAAAATTAAAAAGTTTAGTCCGAGCCCAGGAAACACTTTTAAAGTGTGGAAAGGTGCTCCTTGTTAGTTAATTCTTTGACCCAACTCTTTCTCCACCGTGCCTCATGGCGACATTGAGGACGATGTCAACTTTTAAAGTGTGGAAATGATGTTTTGCATTAGATGAGTAATTGTTAATAAAATTGCAAAAAAGGAAAATATTTGGAAAAATTCCCTAAGTTGTAACAAGTCCTTGTGACAATTTGTTAGTTCAGCAGATAGTTCAAAATAACGTAGTGTCTTATGTTGTATTAGGCTTCTTGTAGTTCAGCAGAAGGATCAGAAGACTTTATGGACAACCTGCTGAACAAAACACTGGACCAAGACAAAGAAGACAAGAAGAGGTTACAAAATCAGTTACAATTGTAACCGAATTCGGGCATCACATATAAAGAGGACTTCCAGAGAAATCGAATGACCATGGATGATATACGAATGATCTAAATTGAAAAGCTTCCTTGGATGTGATAACACGATATCTTGACAAAGCTTACCTTTGATTCAAGATATATCTTCTTCATGAAGTATTGGGCAAGTAGTCACTCTGAAAGCCAGTTGCGTTACAATTGAGGGGGAGCCTCAATTCAAGAAGATCGGGAGATCACGTTTTTCTCAACTCTTCAAGGCTGAACTCTAGAATGGTGAATGAAGATTTCTAGTGTTGCCGTGTGATTCTCTACTGTAAATTGATGATACATTTCCAGATTGATCAATGAAGAGTTGGGCAATCAGAGTGATGCCCCCCAGATGTAGGAATTGAGATTCCGAACTGGGTTACCAATTCTTGGTGTTCTTACTGCTTTGTTAATTTCTTACTGATTATCTGCCTATTACTTCATGTTCCACTCTTTGCACTAGTTCAGTAAATAGTTACGAGGTCATCTAACAAATCTAGTAATTAGATTTAATAGTTAGAAGATTCTTTTAACGTCTTAGACCAAGAACTTGGTAGTCTAAGTATTTTCAAATGGTATCAGAGCGAGCCTCAAGGTCTTTTCCCTTGAAAACGATCCTTTGAATCTCTTCGAATCTCTCTGTTTTCCTTATTACTAACCCCTTTCTTCGAGATTCGCTGCTGTGTGCTCTAAGGAAGATATGGAAGGGCAAGCAAGACCCCCTCAATTGATTGGGACAAATTATGCCTACTGGAAGGCAAGAACCAAGATCTATCTTCAGGCATAAGGAGTAAATGTATGGAAGGCCGTCACTCATGGCTGGACTCACCCCAAAACGACTCAAGAGGATAAGTCAGAAATTCTTACTCCGGTTGAACAATGGACCCCCGAGGATATTAGCAACAGTGAAAACAACAATAAGGCACTGAACACCATTACCGGATCGCTTGATGAGGGTCAATTCGGGTTAATCGCCGGATGCAGTTCTGCAAAAGATGCTTGGGAAATTCTTGAAAAACTTTATGAAGGAGACTCCTCTGTTAAACAAACCAAGATGCAGCAAGTCCTCACCAGATTTGAAGAATTACGAATGAAAGATGAAGAAACCATCGTCGAATTTAATGCTAGGGTTCAAGAGTTGAAGAACGAAGCTGCCGTATTGGGGGAACCATTCTCCTCGGACAAACTGGTTAGGAAGATCCTTCGATCTCTTCCTGTACGTTTCAGGATGAAAGTCACTGCAATTCAAGAAAGCGTAGGCTGGGAAACGAAATCGGTTGCGGAGCTGATGAGCAATCTAAGAACATACGAAATGGATATTCTATCGCAAGACAACAACTCAAAAAGGGGCAAGAATGTTGCGTTTATTGCCGAAGAATGTGAATCAGAAGAAGAATGTGAAGAATTGGATGATGAATCTGTGGCAATGATAACAAGAAACTTCACCAAGATTCTCAAACAAATAAATCAAAGAAACAGAGGAGGCAAGAATCAACAAAACAGACCCAACAGTGTTGCTCCATCCTCGTCTAATCCATCGCGAACCGTCGGAAGATCGTCAAATTCGAATCAACAGAAAAACTTCAGTCAAAATAATCAGTACGGTCAAAATCAAAACTTGGCTCGACAAAATCAATGGCAGCAAGGGGAAGTTAGGAACAAAAAGGGAATTCAGTGCAGAGAGTGTGAAGGGTTCGGACACATTCAAGTGGAATGTGCCACTTACCTCAAAAGAAAGAAGTCCATGAAGGCCACAACCTGGAGTGATGAAGAATGTTCTGAAGAAACTCAAGATGAAGATGAGGAAATATCTGGAAACTTTGTAGCCTTCACTGCAGTTGTTACTGAACCTAATTCGGATTCAGGTAATGATTCAGATCATGAAAATGTAGACAAAATACCTTATGAAGAACTTGAACAATCCTACACCAAACTGTACAAGAAATGGGATATTCTCTTGAAGACTCACACAACCACAAATTCAAAAAATGAGTTTCTTGAAAAAAACGTTGAATTCCTGAAGAAACAAGTTGCTGACAAAACTGCTGAACTATCTGAGTCCAACTCCAAAGTGATGAAGCTCTCGGCAAAATTGGAAGCTTATAAGAAACAGGTTCAAATGATGAACACAACATCGACTCTCAATCAAATCCTTGACTCTGGAAGATCACCTAACATTCGAAATGGTTTGGGGTACACTCAAAACACTAAAAACTCCTTCACTACTAAGTTTGTTCCTGCAGGTACTAGTACTTGGATAAATGGCGAAACCCACCAGAAGACTCTGAGGAAATATAATCCAACATGTCACTACTGCTTCAAGAAAGGCCACACAAGACCAGAATGTTACAGGTTCTACAGTGATCAGAGAACTGGCAAATTTCAAAAGAAATGGATCACTCCAGTCAGTCGTCAAATTTGGGTAAGAAAATCTGATCTAGTTTGCTATTCTATCCTTCATGGCAAAGAACAGGGAAAATGGTATTTCGACAGTGGCTGCTCGAGGCATATGACTGGCAGTAAAGAATTCCTCAAGAATGTGAACCCATACACTGGACAAGTGACCTTTGGTGATGGAATTAAGGGTGACATCATGGGTATTGGGATTCTCAATGTAGCTGGTCTGCCTCCACTATCGAAGGTACTGCTGGTCCAAGGTCTTAAAGCTAATCTGATCAGCATCAGCCAATTGTGTGATCAAAAGTTGAATGTAGGATTTACGAAAGATCGATGCATTGTTAAAGACAAACTGAACAAAGTTATTATGGAAGGTATAAGATCTTCTGATAATTGCTATACTCTGTCTTCTAACCTTTTGTGTTGCAGCACCTCAACAGACAATACAGAACTCTGGCATCAAAGACTTGGGCACATGAATTATCAAGATATGAATCATCTCATAAGTCATGAATGTGTAAGAGGGGTACCCAAGTTCAAAGTAAAGGAAATTGGTATATGTGGCCCGTGCTAGCTGGGAAAACAAACCCGATCTCCACATAAACATTTCAATTATATAGGAACCTCTTCGTGTCTGGATCTTCTGCATATGGATCTAATAGGACCAACACAGGTTGAAAGTTTGGGAGGTAAAAGATACATCCTTTTCTGTGTTGATGACTACTCTCGTTTTTGTTGGGTAATGTTCCTCAGAAACAAATCAGAAACCTTTGAACATTTTGAGAAATTGTGCTTGAAGCTACAAAAAGAAAAGGGCCTGCATATTGGTAAAATTGTGAGGATCAGGTCAGATCATGGCAGGGAGTTCGAAAACCAGCACTTCTCAACCTTCTGCTCCAAAAATGGGATCAGTCATGAATTCTCAGCCCCGAAAACCCCCCAACAAAATGGAGTAGTTGAGCGAAAAACAGAACCATCCAAGAAATGGCTCGAGTCTTGATAAACAGCAAAGACCTTCCTCAGTACTTCTGGGCAGAGGCAGTTCATACTGCTTGTCATATAATCAACAGAGTGTATCTTAGACCTGGGATGTCACAAACACCATATGAGCTGTGGAGAGGAAGGAAACCAAATTTGAAGTATCTTCGCATTTTCGGCAGTAGGTGCTATATCTTAAATGACAGAGAAAAGATTGGAAAATTTGAACCAAAGAGTGATGAAGCATATTCTTAGGGTACTCTCCAAATAGTCGAGCCTACAGAGTCTACAACAAACGTATCAAGACTGTCCAAGAATCTGTCAATGTAATTGTAGACGATCAACCGCAACCAGTTGGAAATTATCTACCAGTCGCTGATCATGAACAGAACCAAACAAGAATAACTAACGAAAAAGGAGTCAAGAAATCTGAGTCAGACTCTGAACTAGATGACTCTGATCCAGATACTGAACAATACCAAAGAAAATCAGACGATATAAAAGGGATCAAGAAATCTGAGCCAAAATCGGAATCAGAGGACTCAAAATCACCCATTGAACAACAACCAAATGCAGATGCAGGTAACCATCCGTCTGCATTGTCAAAACAAGTTCCCACACATGTTCAAAAGAATCATCCTGCTGAGAACATATTGGGGACACCCACCGCCGGTATTCGAACCAAAGGAATGCTAAGAGGCAGTCTAGCAGAGTTATCCGGCTATGCATGTTACACATCAAAACTTGAACCCAAGAATTACAAAGAAGCACTTCAAGATGAAGACTGGATAAGGGCTATGCAGGATGAACTTGCTCAATTTGAGAGAAATGTGGTATGGGATCTTGTGCCTTGTCCTTTAGATGCAAATGTAGTAGGCACAAAGTGGATTTTTCGAAACAAAACCGATGAACAGGGAAATGTGGCCAGAAATAAGGCCAGACTGGTGGCTCAAGGTTACTCACAAGTTGAAGGGATTGACTATGAAGAAACGTTTGCACCTGTGGCCAGACTTGAGTCAGTAAGATTACTGTTGGCTGTCTCCTGCATTCTGAACTTTCAACTGAACCAGATGGACGTAAAGACCACCTTTTTGAACGGACTTCTCCATGAGGAAATCTTTGTGGCTCAACCAAAAGGATTTGAGAACCCAAAGTATCCTGATTACGTCTACAAACTGAAAAAGGCCCTTTATGGTCTGAAACAGGCACCAAGAGCATGGTATGAACGACTCACCCAATATCTTCTGAAAAATGGGTACACTCATGGTGGGGCAGACAAAACACTGTTCGTTAAAAAGACCATTGGACACATAACTGTGGCCCAAGTTTATGTAGATGACATCGTTTTCGGGTCAACATCTCCTGCAAATGTCAAGGAGTTCATTCAAGTTATGGAAAAGGAATTTGAGATGAGTATGATAGGGGAACTAACATGCTTCTTGGGTCTACAAGTAAAACAGATGGAAACAGGCTTGTTTTTATCCCAAACCAAATATGCGCAAAACTTGGTCAAAAGATTCGGCCTTGACTCTGCTAAGGAAGCTAAAACACCTCTCTCTACAACACTGAAACTGACAAAAGACTCCAACTCAAAGCCTGTTGAAGGCAAACTCTATCGAAGTATGATTGGCAGTCTACTATACCTAACGGCAAGCAGACCTGATATAATGTTCAGTATAGGTCTGTGTGCACGCTTTCAAGCAAATCCAAGAGAAGCACATTTGAATGCTGTTAAAAGAATAATTAAATATGTCAAAGGGACTGTGAATTATGGACTGTGGTATTCTCGTGACTCAGGAACTGAACTACTCGGATACAGTGATGCTGACTGGGCAGGAAATTTGGAGGACAGAAAAAGTACATCAGGAGGATGTTTTTTCTTAGGAAAAAATCTTGTCTCATGGTTCAGCAAAAAGCAGAACTCAATCTCATTATCTACGGCAGAAGCTGAATATATAGCTGCTGGGAGTTGTTGTACTCAACTCATATGGATGAAACAGATGCTGAACGATTATGGACTAAAGTTCAGTAGTGCTGATCTTCACTGCGACAATACCAGCGCTATCAATATTGCAAAAAACCCTGTCCAGCATTCCCGCACTAAGCATATAGATATCAGACATCATTTCATCAGGGATCTTGTGGAAAGTGGAGACATAAGAATGCACTATATACCAACAGACAAACAACTGGGAGACATATTTACAAAGGCACTGGATCCGACCAGATTCAACATCCTAAAATCAGAACTTGGCATGTGTAATGGTCTACAGAACTAGTACAGTAAGTGGAACATTTGTTTTTGGTTATCTCTCTCAAACCCTCTTTTATAAATATATTTTTTTTCCTTTTTCTTTCTCCCGCGCTTTACTAATATCTGTTTTTGATAAGCATATAATATTTGAGGAACAGTCTACCCGACTGACCAAACTGCTATAGCATTAATTGCGGAGAAGACAACTGTCAAATCTGCACGACTCCCACTCAGCCCACGCCTCATCACGTGACCCGAAAAAGCAGGTCATTTTTGAGTCCTTCGACCTTTGAAAAACCAGTTGCAGTTAGAAGAAATCAAAGATCACGAAAATCTCTCAAAGCTGCAAACCCTCCGCAAATTTCCCCCAAAATCAAAAACCTTGGAGCGAAGCTCTACAATGGATCAAGACGAAACCCAATATTTTGATTTTTCCAGACTCACAAACAGATATCCCTCTGAAGTTCAACATCAAGCATCACGGGAGATGGTTATGATAGTCAACAACAAGATGAAACCTCCAGGAGGGAAACCAATCTGGTCATGGTACTCAAGGGCAGAGCAACTAGACTACCTGAAAGGATTCCTCAAACCGATTACAGTCGAGAAAGGAGAAACAGCTAAGGCCAAAGATCCTGAGGTTTATTCTCGAACATTCTCCTTATCTTCATTCTCTTTATATAAATGACTATACATGAACAGCATAGTTTCTGCCTTTAATATTTTTCAGGATATAATAGTTCTATCAGATACTGAGGATGATGCTAATCCAGAAAATGTTACTATAGAAAAACCTTTGCCCTTAGTGTCTGTCAAACAAGAACCAATAGATAATGAATATGAAAAATTGCCTGTTCCTGAGAAAAATCTACCCATGCCTGATAATGTCAACCCAGAATCTGCTATAGTATATGGTCCTCATCAACTTGAACCTCCTGCTTCCCTTTTCACTAAACTAAACTTGTTTAACATCATGGATGAACATAGAAGATCAACTTCTCTTACCAATAGATTGTCTGTTCCACTAAATATCCCACAAAACACAGAACCCACACAAGATAAACCCCTGAACATCAAAAGCCTCTTGAAAATCCTCTCCCCATCCAGTCAGAAAACTCTCACACTGATGAAACTAGGTCTGAACCTCAATCTGAACAAAATCCTGAAACAACACCTACCATCCCCATTGATGATTCTCCACTAGATTTTGAGTTTGAAACAGGAAATCCTTCAGATTTACCAGTTGCAGAACAAGCTGATGAGGAAGACAATCTGACTTTGTCTCAAGTGAAGAAGAACCAGGCAAAAGCAAAAGGAAAGAAAAAGATTCAAGAAGAACGTGTGGACAAAAATCCTGTGGCTAAAATACAAGTCTTTCCTACTCCTGTCACCAGGCGAAAAACCAGGTCATCCACAGCTCAACAACAGAAGGAAACCCCCTCACCAACACGAAAAACCAAGAGAAAACAGCCAATTGCTGAGCAACCTGACCCAGTGGAAACAACCACCAGTAAAAAGAGAAAGAAGATCACCACTCAAACTCAGCAACCTGAAAGCGAACCGGATGTCTCCGCCGTAACACCTCTTGAAGTAATCACACATCAATTTTTGTCAGATGAGTATGCCGCAAGATGGGATTCAACAAACAAAAGGAAAATCCTAAGCGAAAGGTATCTTGATGTGGAAAAGTTCAAGTCACAGTGTCAACTGATGCCAGTGTTTGAAAAGCTAAATCTGGTCAAGTCTGTAACAACTCAGACTAGCTATCCACCCATTGCTATCAAGGAATTTTATGCAAATCTTCTGAAGACTATCAAGGAGGCCGGCTCACTTGTCTACAGACGTATTTGGCTGAGAGGAAGGGAATACAACTTTGACTCACGCACCATCAATCTGTATCTGGGGATAAATGCAAGTGACATTGAAGACCCTGTCATAGGTGCAAATACCATCACAAAAGTCATTACAGGAGGAACCTACTGCTACTGGCCTGCTGAAACCAACATGCTACCAGCAAAATCCCTCACAACAAAGTATGCTATCCTGCACAAACTAGCCATGACAAATTGGATGCCAAATGAACATCGAGGAGGCTTAAACTTTCTTATGGCAACTCTGATCTACAAGATTGGCCGAGGTATTCCCGTTGATTTAGGTGATATTATCTTTAAACATGTGGCATCCTTCAGAAAACCAGAATCCAAGGAGAAAAAGGTAAAGCTGCCTTTCCCCTGCACAATTTATGGAGTTTTGCGCTCACAAGGTTTCAAACCCGAACCTAATGAACCTATGGAAGCACCACAAGTCAGAACAATTGATGCCAGACTGAAACAAGGAAGTCATGTGCTTGACATTTTCCTTAAGCATGCAAGTAGCTCAGCCCCAGCTCTGAACCTTGATGTACCATTTACAAGTAAACTCACAGCACAGCACCTCGACAAAAGCATCCGAGATCTAAACACAATCATCCAGATACTCGTTGAAAAGAGAACAATTGAGATGCAATTGAGAGAACAATTGAGATTAAGAGACCAAGAAGCTGCTGTTGCTGGAACACCCACTGATCCATCTAATGCACCTGAAGCTGATTCCACTACACCTGAAGTTGCTCCCACTGCATCTGAAGCTGAATCCTCTGCTGATAGCCAGGACGATGAGTCCTCAAAATCCGATTCTGATTCTGATTGGGCTGGTTGTCTTGAACACCGAAAGTCGACTAGTGGTTATGCTGTGTTTCTTGGGTCCAATCTTGTGTCTTGGGTCTGTAAGAAATAAAGAACTGTTGCTAGATCTTCTACTAAGGCTGAGTACAAAGCACTAGCAGATGTTTGTGCTGAAGTAATTTGGATTTTGTCTTTACTACGTGAGATCAATGTCCCCAATATTTCCGTTCCCAAGTTATGGTGTGACAATCTTGGTGCTACATACATGTCTGCAAATCCGATTTTTCATGCGCGTACCAAACATGTTGAGATTGATTATCACTTTGTTAGAGACAGAGTTGCTGCAGGAGATATTCAAGTCAACTTTATTTCAACCAAAGATCAACTTGCTGATATCTTTACTAAAGCTCTGCTTGGTCCTAGATTTTCTTTTCTTAGAGACAAGCTACAGGTTACTAGTTTACCCTGTGCTTGAGGGAGAGTATTAGAACTCTATGTATTTGAGTCAGATTATGACTCCCTATTCTAGGCTTCCTGTGATTCCCTATTCTAGTCTGCCTGAGATTCTCTCATTATATATATCCGTGTAATCTGTATCTTTGAACATTACATTCAATACAATTCATTCAGTTCTCATCTCACCCACCATATATATAGAAACATTTTTAATATAGCAGAGGGGAATTGATTAACATAGTATTTAATGGAAACAGATTGGGAAATGTGATTACATAGTACTTAATGACAGATTCGGAAAAGATGGAAACAGATTATACTTAACAGTAACGGAATATCCCTGGTATTTTTGTCTACAAAAAAAAGTATGTACAACATTAAAAACAAAATGTACAAACATATCAGCACTAAAAACACGGACATAAACTGAGGACATTACCTGGATTCAAACTTATTATGTTTTTAGATATAATTCTTTGTAATCATCATCATCATCATCATCATCATTTAACCAATTGTTGTGACCAACAACTAATTTATTCGAACGACGACATAATTTGGCAAGCTCCGTGCTGCCACCCATATAATATGATATGGTACGCTCTGTGCTACCAATTGTATTATATGGCAAGTTCTGCGCTACCACCTAAATTATATGGCAAGCCCTACGCTGCCACCTAAATTATATGGTAAGCTCTGCCCTACCTTCTAAATTACACGGTAAGCTCCGCTCTACCTCTAACACCAACAGTTACAATGAAAAAGTTTGGTGTTGGTCACAATAAATTAAAGGAAGATAGAAATTTCCGAACCTATCTTCAATTTTAATTTTATATTTAAACCAATACTAGTGGCATGACCCACTATTCATGTGTTATTTAGCATGCAGGGAACAATCTTCGTGAACTCCTCGGTGCTTCGTGCACCTAAACATGACTCTCATATGATCTTCAATACTCCGAGCAGGGAAGGTCAGAACTTTGGTGCCCCGTGCACAAACATGTAGTCTAGACTACGCCCGTCATTAAGGATGCACTCCGAGTGTTATCATCTTTATTTGGTGTACCGAGTTCTACTTTCTTATGCAGACAAATACTTGCGACTAAGAAAGTGGGATACTCATGATGGAATAATATAATATTCCATATTATTATTATTATTATTATTGTTATTATTATTTATAACAATAATAATAATATTAGTCAAAGAAGAAGAAGTCTAGCAAGGAAATAGGGAAGGCTACGAGAAGTTACAACTGCGCAGAAAAACTTTATATAAAGGCTCCAGGATCAGACAAAAGGGGGAGGGGGTATTTAGTCCTAAATAACATCTCTCTTCTACGCATTCATCTTTGTTCTTTTATTTATGGAGAATTATATTTTCTTCATCAGAGTCAAATATGAAGTCTTATTGTTTCTAAAACCAACTACTCGACCAACTCGACTAGGAACTCATATTATTCTTGATTAGTATATTCATGTTTTTTTTTCTTTTTTCTTTTTTGGTTTGAACACAAATTTTCTTGACGCTGATTTCTGAATAAGTTTTTTAAAAAATTCACAACATTCCATCCACACCCAATGAGTATATTTTTGTCTTTTTAAATATTATTTTAACTTTTTTCACTTATTAATTCCATTTGATTTGAAAGGAACACGGGCACCCCTACGTGGGTAAATTTGAAAAAAAAAAAAAAGAAAAAAGAAAGAAGCATTTGCTTAAAAAAATATTTCATTTTTTTAAAAATAATCATGTCAAATACTACTAATATGACTATTTTGGGATGGACAATATCACAATAATATCTAAATTTGTTATTGTTATATTTGTATATATAAAAATATCACTCAATTTTCTACTGTAGGTATTGCGCTATTGCAACGAAAATTAATTACAATCGTGAAAGAGAGGGGTGGAGCGTTGGTGAACATTATTTCATTTGCCATATTTGCTATTTGATTTGATACTTTGGATTTTATTTAATTTCATTTTTTAAATAAATAATTTCTTACAATTCCTTTCTAAAAAAAAACAAAAAAAAAAAGTAAAGAAGCAAAAACAAAATTATATTAAAAAAATCACTGAAATAATATCCTCCGGAGGTACATCAAACTAAACTAGACGACTAACTCGAGCCCCCTCCATCTTGGCTAAGATGTGGGCGACTTGATTACAACTTCTACAAACAAAGTATACTATATAACCTATCAAAGACACCAATAATTGTTTACAATCTCTAATAAATATCCCCACATAGGAACGGTTTATCCCGCCCTTCATAAGGTCACTGTACATGCAATCCACCTGGACTTGAACATTGGTGTAGCCGCCGTTTTTTTATCCACGTTAGGGCCTCCCTAAGGGCACATGCTTCCGTCATCCTAGGATCGAAGATGCACAGTAAAGGGCCATTGATGGTAGCTAAAAAAAACCATCCCCTGTCGTTAACACACAGCCAAAGGTTACAGTTCTTGGAGCATCGTGTAACCCTACGTCAACTCCACAAATGAAAAATCCAGGTTGTCCCCAAAGCTTCTATGATAGTGTTCGACCTACATCATTTCCAACACCTTCTACCATCGGATGGGGTGAAGAGAAAGGTGAACATCTATATTTGTGATTAATGCATAATGGGTAGAATTCTAACCTAGGGTTCAGGTGTTTATGAGAGTGTTGTGATTATATCTTGTTAATATTTGATGTACACATTCATTATCATGCTTTTGGAGAATTATTGGCTAAAATGAGAGTTGGGTCGAGGATTCCAGCAACTCCTTGAATAAACCCGATTTCTTTATATGAAAATTGAGAAAATTGGGTGTTTTGGATGCTTCGTGTGCTTGATGGATGAACTTGGAATATATACATCATGAAAGTGGGGCAATTTCTTGTTCTAATCCTTGTTTATATTGATCACGAGAGTAGTTTTTAAACTAGGATACCTACGTGCATTTCCACTTATTTGTTCTCCTTAATCTCATAGGTTGTTGAAGCATCTAGAAGATAATGCTCCCTAGCTTGAGTCATATTTCTTTATTTTGTGTTTATCTATTGTTCATATGTGTTTTTTTTATTTTGTTTAGTTACAATGGCCTTAAAACTTGTTATGGATCGCTTAGTTTCTTGTTGATTTTCGTATGTTAGTGCCTAGTTGTTTGTGATTGCATGTTGCGTACCATAACTCCCAATCCTGAGAAAATGACAAAACACCCGAGCTCACCGTAGCTACACCAACCACCTTGTCCAACCACTCCTCCACCCATTCCGTCATCCCTTTCCCCCATTTCCATAGGAAGGTGGGAGAAACTAATCAGACTTGCAACATTGTTCGTCCTCCATAGAGGCGCAAGTCCACCTTTCAAACCTATACTACCCACATAGAAACACCCCTCGAACCCCAACTTAACTCACACTTTCTCCACATGCACTCGACTCACCTTCGTCTCCACCAAAAAAAACCAAATTGGGATTCTTTTTGGACACTAAGTCCACAACTTCGTGAACTGTTTGTGGATTGCCCAAGCCACGACAATTCCAACTTAAGATACTCATTAGCCTAGGCGGGTCTGAGAGCCAGAACCCATCAAAATGGAATTGTTAGAACAATCCTGCAAATATCCCCCTACTATTCTCTCTCACCTCCCCCTTCCTTTGTTTAAGCTCTAGTCCACCCATCTCGTCCTCCACAACCCGCTTGCGAACTGCCAAAACCCACGGCTCCCTCCCAAGAATATATTGGTCCCGTATTGCTAGTCCCCAAGCCCTTCGCTGATCTTCCCCCTTGTTCACCAGTTACCAACTACTTGCTCCCAATATTCGTTATGCTCCTACTTCCACTAACCCACAGCCAAGCCCTGCAAGGGTATTTCTCTGGGCCAACCGTAGCTCTCCTAGCATCCATGCAAAACTTGTTTGTATACCTGAGCCGGCCAAGCAGAACATATGGAGCTGCTTGTACTTGAAGTTGACCCAAGTCTAAGTGTTATCCCGCTTCGTCATTTGCTTCAAGGGTTTAGTCACGTCAATGGTTGCCATAACACGGTAAAAACTTCTCCAAGGACTCCCAAAGTTCCTTTCATCCAACCTAACCACTGTTCCAATGTAGCCCCCCCCCCCCC
>NC_044922.1:8716651-8775531 GCF_003576645.1 Ipomoea triloba | reverse complement strand
CCCCCCCCCCCCCCACCTGCTTAAGGACAACATATGTGTTATAGCCCAATAGGTGATCATAGATTTGTATCCACATATCAATCGAGTTTAGCCCCTCATGCGACGATTGCTCACTTTCCTTGATATGTTTGCACACCAATGTTGAATTCTTAAAAAACCAAGGGTTCTCATCCAACACCCTACGCATATCAGATTCGTGTAAGAAGGAAAGCAAGAATAGATTAGGCTGGATTTCCACAATCTGAACCCCCATCAACGATTTTCATACTGCCGCTATGACGTGCTTCATTACCTCCACCTTGATCGCCTTGTTTGTAAAATATCAAGCTACTAATGACGCAGTCATAGACGACCCTAGGTCCAATTGAATGCTTGTCTCCTCATCATCCAGACGAATGCCTGCATAACCCTCAACAACATCACGAGTGTCCATGGTAACGACCGTGGGTGCACGACCAAAGAGAAGAGCAGCATCGAGCGTACGAACCTGTCGACCACAACTTTACATGCAAAAGACCAAAACCATAGATCCCATGGGGAAAAATAGAGAAACCCTAGATTCCAATGAGAGAAAGAGAGAAACAAAGACCGTAGCGCCCTCTACCGTTAGATGATTGACGACCTCCAGTGTGATACGGATTGCCGCCATGTCTGCTGCGTCCAACAAAGAAAGCCACCGGCGATGCACCAGGAACACCAAGATCTGTCGGCACGTGGTCATCGGAGTGAATAAACTCCTGAGCCTGAAGCATGTCCTCCAACTGCAACAGGGAGACCTCCGTTCCCGTGACTGCAAGGGAGCTCGTCATCGCTCGGAGTTCAAGACGCAACCCCCGGAGAACATACAAGATTTGCTCATCTTTCGATAGGGAACGGCCGGCGAGATAGAGTGCCTCAACCAGCATTTGAGCTTTGTCAAGATATTCGGTCGGCGTCGTGTTACCCTGCCGGAGCGTTTGAAATTGCCCAAGCAAGCTCAGGCAATGGGCTCGCGTTGTAGAGGCCAGCGTCGATGTGATAGAGTCCCAGACCTCCTTGGCGGTGTTCCGGCCAACGGCGAGGTGTATCACTTCGTTAGAAAGCGAAGAAATGAGAAGGGAGAGGATCGATTGATCCTGTTGAACCCACACGGAGTAGGTAGGGTTCGGCGCGGCCAGGGTTGCTGCAGTAGCGGTTGCCGCCGGGGTTGCTACAGTAGCGGTTGCCGCCAACGGAGAAGCGATAATGGTGGATGGAGGACAGGGTGTTCCGCTATCAATGAATCCGAGCAGACCTTGGCCACAGAGAAACGGGATTAACTGGGTTCGCTAAAAGAGATAATTATGGGTGGTGAGTTTAATTGAAACAAAGTGATGGGCAAACGTGAGGGTGGTAGGGGTGATCGGAGAAGGAGTGGCGACAGCTGTGATTGTTTGATCGGAAGGGGAAGCTGTCATCGTAACAATAGTTTAGGAAAAAAATTAAACAAGACCCAATCTTATCGCTATCTGATACCAGATTAGAGATGGAATATCACAAAAACTATTCAGAGACTACAGAGAGAGAGTCCTTTAAGAGTAGTTCACTGGACTCTCCTATTCTAAAGGATACAAGACACAGACTAATTCATAACCACAGAGTACAAACTATATACTAAAGAATAATAATAATAATAATAATAATAATAATAATAACAAACTCAATCAACTATCAACTATCAACTAACAAATAATTGTCAAACATCCTCTTATCATTTGTTTTATCACCCTTAAATATATAAATATGAGGAGGCGATTATGCTATTTAATTTTTATATTCCTATTCTTAAATTTAATACCTATTAAACAACTATTTAACTAGATAACCAAACTTGGAACAAAAATCAAGGAATCAACTATGATCAGATTGAAATTAATAAAATTAGTTGAAGTTAAGCATTATTGGAATTAACTTATTTTATTTTATAACTGACAATAGGGCAGACCGGCGGCAGAGCAGGTATAAAAGAAAAGAAGGGAAGGAGGGGAAAGAGAGAGGCCATGAGCAGAAGAATGATGAATATGATGTAAGAGCATGTCCACAAATGTGGTATATGTATATGTCAAATATGCTTTAGTTGATTCCATCTTCAACTCCCCACGGTATTATGACCTTTTCCATGTGCACCTGTCACCCTGTCAACACTGACCTCCACATTTGTCTAAAGTACTAAACCATCATTAATTTTTAAGAATTTTGTTTTTCATAGTCCTTTATGAATTGTTTAGTAGACATGAATTACATTGTAAGTTGACTAAGTTCACTCTAATTATAATGTTTAGGCGGAGGAGATTGTAATTTTCTCCTTT
The DNA here is from genome assembly GCF_003576645.1 of Ipomoea triloba. Lineage (NCBI taxonomy): Eukaryota > Viridiplantae > Streptophyta > Magnoliopsida > Solanales > Convolvulaceae > Ipomoea > Ipomoea triloba. Next base: position 8,773,204 of record NC_044922.1, on the reverse strand, counting down.
TATTTACAATATTAAGAAATTTTCTGTTCGTCCGTTAAGAACTATTTTCACCATCTACTATTAAATCTTTCTAAATTCTTAGCTAACTCATATTACTCTAATTCCTAAAGTTTATAGAGTTAATTACTGAAATAGTCCTTTAATTATACTGAAATTACCAATTTGATCATTAATTATATTTTTTGCCTATTAAGTCCTTGAACTTTAAAAATCTTAATCAATTTGGAAATCCGTTTGTTTAGCCGTTAGTCGTCCGCTTACTAGGGTCGAAATTAGTAATTTCACAATAGTAAAGAGACAATTTCGATAATTAACTATTCGGTTTAATAAGAGAGGAAATGGTGCATGTGATGATCAAAATGGTCACTTGATTATAGCAAAATTATCAATTTGGTCCCGAGTAAACGGATGTTTGACGGTAACAAACGGATGACCAAATTGGTTAAGATTTTTAAAGTTCAAGGACTTAATTAGGCAAAAAAAATGGTCAATGACCAAATTGATAATTTCGCTATAGTTAAGGGATCATTTTAGTAATTAATCCAAGTTTATATTTACTCGATGTAGTTATAATTCTATGAAGGAAAAAGATTAAATAGGATCTTAAACTATTATGTCAAAAAGTAGATATTCCTTTGAACTAAAATAATTTTTAGTTAGATCCCTTAACTACTCAATTTTATTCAATTTAGTTGATAACTTATTAAATTGATGCAATTAGGTCAATTGACCAATAACTCAAGATGATAACTAGTAAAATGCTCTAATTTATTTTTTTTAAAGGTAAATTAAAAAACAATTTTTTTTAAAAAAAAAATTACTAATCTCGACTCCTCCGTCAACAGAGAAGCCATGTTCGGCTTCTTCTTTAAAAAACTAATTTATTTGTATTTAAAAATATTTTAGCATGTTTTTTTATTTGTTTCATTTTTATATTAATTTTTAAATAAAATATATATATTTTTACTGGTTACCTAATGGTAACAGATTAATCAACTTAATTACATCAAAATGAAAAATTGAGGTGTGTAATTGATTTTTTTTAATAGTTTAGAGGCTTAATTTCTTTTTGACATATAGTTTGAGAGTTTATTTAACACTTTTTCTTTATATGAATGATGATTATACATTATAAAATTTACTTTGTAATATTTATCTCATAGTCAGATACTGTTGGTTTGGTTATTTTCTCTCTATTTATTATTGATTACATGGATGAAAAATAACATTTTTATTTAGAAAATGCTACATGTACTCATAAACTCTACTCTCAACTTTTATTCCACACACTCATACTTTTAATGTAAACACTTTTGGTAAGAATGTAAGATCCACATGATAAGAATATCTTATCATTAACTTACATGTAAGGGAGTAAAAGTTATGGAGGGGCAAACTAAGTAATTGAGAGTATATATGTAGTAATAATAATTTTTTATTCTATTTACAGTAAGTTTTTATTAAATTGACATTTATCTAGGTGAAGCATAAGTTGGCGTCCTATAACATTGATGAATACTTTGAATTTAATGCGTATTATATGATATACATTTAACTGAACATTAATTATTATCGTTCAATTCAAATAGACATTTAACTTAATTGCAAATTAAACTAAATAATAGGCATTTAAATTATCTTCTTTCAAATAGAATCTGATAATAACTTGCCAAGCACCTTGTGCTCTGATGGCATGTAGTGATTCTCCCATATGGGAGGTTATGAGATCAAACCCCAGTATTGCAATTTAATAGAGTTAGTTGTATTAAAAAAAAAAAAAATATATATGATGATAACTTAGGGTGTGTTTGGAAGCACGGAAAATGATTTCCAGAAATCATTTTCCGGGCTTTGGGTGTTTGGCAAGCATTGGAAAACCCAGTCAACGGAAATCATTTTCTGTTGACTGGGGAAAATAACCCTCATTTGGCGAAAAATGACTTCCGCCCAATTTGGAGGAAGTCATTTTCCGCCCACAACAACACACACACACACACATCACCGTTTCCGGCGGAAACCACATGGTTTCCGCCGGAAACCAAGTGCTTTGGTTTCCGGCGAGAAACCAGAGCACTGTGCTCTGGTTCCCGGCGGAAACCAGAGTGGTTTCCGGCAGAAACAAGATCTGGTTTCCGCCGGAAACGGGGGGGCTGGTGGGGTTTTAATTTTGATTATTATTATAAATTATAAATATTATTATAAATATTTTAATATTTTAAATAAAATAATAAAAATATATAATTATATATTTCTATCCATTTTCCGGAAAATGAACCAAACACACAAATACAGTTTTTCAGAATGTATCTAAACACTGAAAATTAAACCATTTTCCGAAAAATGACTCATTTTCCAGAAAACATTTTCCAGAAGTCATTTTCCTGCTTTCCCCACACACCCTTTGTATAAAATTCATCTAAACTGAGTTAATTCGTAGAGGGGCATAAATGGGTTTGGAAAATAATACAAAATTACAAACACACCCTTCTTTTAAACCAATGTAGACCCACTTCATGAGTGAATGCTGTTGAAATTTATTGCTTACACTCAAAAGAACCGTTGACATATAGTATAGGATTCCTCTTTAGTCCTTTTCTATTGTATATTCTTGTTAATTATTGCTTACCTAATTCATTAACAAATTTCAACTTTGGTTGAACTAATTAACGAGAAAAACACCAATATACTTATAAACTAACATAGTTTGATGGAGATATTGGAACCGGCCCAAGAAGGATCCAAGCCCAATAGAAGAAGTCTGAGGGTTCAAGGTGCAATCATTATTGCATGGACCATGGTCCACACAGCTGTGTGGACCATAAATAAAAAGTACATTTTTAATATACTAAAAGTACATTATTTTTGTACATAAAATATTATTTTAGAGTACATTATTTAAGTACAAAAATAATGTACTTTTAATATAATAAAAATGTACATTATATTCATGGTCCACACAGCTATGTGGACCATGATCCACACAATAATTTTCCTTCAAGGTGAGCAAGGAACCCAGGTGACATTACCTCAGTTGTTATACGGTGGACCATGCATGGTCCACAATGCATTGTGGACTATGGCCACAAAACGACGCTGTTTCAATAAATAGGTGAAACGGCTGCCGACCTGCCGTAAGTCGTAACGGAGCTCAGCAACTGATACTACAGTTCATCTCAAAAGATACTGCCTCACATTTATTTTTATAATATCGAATGAAACTTCAGTTATATCGAAAAGGAACTGCAGTTGTGTTGAAAGGAAATTGCAGTGTATATAAACTGATACTGAATAACAGTTTCACATTTTGGGTGTATATTGTCCAATAAAACTGTAGTTATATCGAAATGATATTATAGTTGTGTTGAAAAGAAATTGTAGTGTATTATAAAAGAAACTATAGTTGTGTTGAAAAGAAACTGAATAGCATGTTCACATATTTGAGTGTATAATAGCGAATGAAACTGCAGTTATATCGAAAAGGAACTACAGTTGTGCTGAAAGGAAACTACAGTGTATATAAACTGATACTGAATAATAGTTTCACATTTTTGGGTGTATATTGTCCAATAAAACTGTAGTTATATCGAAATGATACTGTAGTTGTGTTGAAAGAAAACTGCAGTGTACTATAAAAGAAACTGTAGTTGTGTTGAAAGGAAACTGAATAACATACAGGTTCACATATTTGAGTGTATAATATCGAATGAAACTGCAGTTATATCGAAAAGGAACTGTAGTTGTGTTGAAAGGAAATTGCACTTGCGCGGGACAGAGCCGTTTCAACCGTTTGTTTTCATTAATCAAAACGATGTCGTTTTGATGCATGGATTGTGGACCGCGTAAAATTTGCAGACATTACCTGGGCGTTTGTGTCTTATGTACCATATTTCAATATCGTCCACACCGAAATTCAAACATATGACGATATGACCTCCCATATGAGAGAGCCACTTCGTGGCACTAGACCACAAGTTTATTCACACAAACAATTTGTGGAACATCACCATATAAATAAACTTAAGTTGAGGGAATTTAGGTAGAACCGACATAATAATTTGCAGTTATTTGTTATTAGCTTATTGGAAAAGAAAATCACTGAGTTTTGCAGATTTTTTTTAATTATGATAATTACATTCAATTTTTGTTTCAATATTTTGTAATATTATATTTAATAATTATCCAACTTTAGAAAAATTCTCCGGACTCAATCTAACTAAGTTGGTTATTGATAAATTATACCATAAATTAGTAAGTTCGTTATTGACAAATTATACCATAAATTACTGATACATGTTCATTTTAGACAATACTCTAAATTAGTACACTAAAAATAACATGTATCAATATAATGAACTTACTAAAATTGAATTTGTAGTATAATAAAAATGAATTTATAGTATACTAAAAAAAATGAATTTATATCTCAGTGATTCACCTTACAATGTGGCCCATGCATAGTCCACAATATAACAATTGGTTGGTTATTAGTTTGCAACTATAATTTTTAAACTCAAGTTATAACGAATATTTTTGGAGCTTAATTTAAAATTTTAATTATATAAAACAAGCATTTTGAAAGGTAAAAAATAATTGATATTCATAAAATAATTTGGATATAATTATTTACAATTTTAGATTTTTTTTCTTCCTTTTTTGACCTTTAACTTAATTGATGTAACTTATTTAGTAATTTGCATGTTAATTAATATCAAACTCAATAAGCTCAAAATGGTAACCAAGTGGGTGAAACATGATTTATGTATCAAAAGGTCACGTATTTTATTCTTGTTAACACCTTCTTAGTTGAATCTATCACATAGGTTAATGAAATATAAGTGTATGAAAAGCCAGCCAAAATGAGAGCACTTGTGTGTCCATTAAGGATCCCACACAGTTCAAGCGAACACAACACTATATGGACTATGATCCAATATTGTGTCTTTTTTTTTTTTTTGTTGGGTTACTGTGAATCAATGACGTATCACATTATAGATATGCATATTGTCAAGTGAAATTATACGTAGTACAATTAAAATGATACTTTAGTATTGCTTTAATGAAATTAGTGTGTAGAAAATGAAACTAAAAAGAGAGCTCATGCAATAACATTTATTGTCAAATGAACAAGTGTAATTAAAATGGTACTTCAACGTTAGTATAATGAAACTAGTGTGTGTGAAAATGAAACTAAAAAACGAAACCTATATAATAACATATATTGTCAAATGAACCTGAAGTGTAATTAAAATGATACCTCGGTGTTACTATATATAATGAAACTACTGTGTTTAAAAAATAAAACTAAAAAACAAAACTCATGCAATAACATATATTGTCAAATAAACCAAAATATAATTAAAATGATAATGCAACGTTTACTATAATGAAATTAGCATGTACTGAAAATTAAACTAAAAAATAGAGTCCATACAATAACATATATTATCAAATGAAACTAAAATGTAATTAAAATGATACAATGTCATTTTACTTCATGGTCCACGCGGCTACATGGATCATGGTCCATAGTAAAATTTGCCCGCAAAGTCACCCTTTTCTTTCATAACCTCTGTGCTCCCAAAAGTCCCATCTTATTCTCCTCCATAATACCATAGACAAACATGATTCCTTATTATTCTACATTATTGTTTGACATTCGATAAAGCCAAAGATCAATGCTGTGATTGACCCAATAATTGATGCTCCAAAGGGGAACAGAACTTCAATTAGTCTTATCGTTGTAAGAAGAAAACCACATATTCCAATATTCAATTGACTGAACTATATATATATATATATATATATATAAAATTCAGTTCCCGTGCGGTTGTTCAGTGACTTTAAGTGCATAATTTTCTTCTTAAGGTTCGTAATTTTCTTCTTAAGGTGCGTGATTTTCCTTCTTTGTCTATTTTTTTTCAATTTTATTATATATTTATGTTTTGTATTATTATTATTATTGTTGTTGTTGTTGTTGTAATTGTTATTATAAATTTATGTTTTGTATTATTATTATTGTTGTAATTGTTATTATAAATTTTATTTTATTATTACATAATAATAATAATAATAATATTATTATTATTATTATTATTATTATTATTATTATTATTAATATGAATACCTTTTTGGTCATTTTACATGTTAACTGCTAATCTAAACAGCTAATTTAACCAAACATCTTTTTACAAACCGCTAATACAGTCTGTTGGTCAAACCCGCTAATACAATCCGCTATTTGATAACCGCTAACACAATCCGCTACCGCTAAACGCTAACCGTTGATAACCAAACAAGCCCAAAATCAAATAAAAATAAAATAAAGTTCAAGTAAATGCAATTATAACCTAATGACACAATTTAATTAAACCTAATTATTAAAACACTTGCCTAAAATTGAACATATAAAACTACCAAATAAATGTAATCATATAGTTAAAATAAAATTCCTATTCATATTAATGAAAATGCAACATTAGCATAACATTTATTCAAACCAATATAAACTAGTAACTTATAAATAAATATAATATTTATAATAAAATCAGAACTAAAACTTAATTTATTTATGTAAATCACTTACTAAAATTGCTCTAAAAATGCCTAAAAATTAAGCTTATCAATGCGCCGTCTTAATGCTTAAGGTGAGTACCGCAAAATCGTACGGGAAGATATACCCGCACTTAAACCCTAATTATTAAAACACTTCTCTATATAACTCAGTTCCGGTGCGGTGGAGTGTCTCTCGTGCGATTGTGCAGTGGCTTTAGGTGCGTAATTTCCTTCTTAAGGTGCATGATTTCCCTTCTTAAAGTGCATGATTTGTATGCTTAAGGTGCATGAGTATTGAAACTTAAGGTTTGTGAACCTAAAGCTTATGGTGCATGATTTTTCATCTTAAGGTGCGTTGTTTTTCTTCTTAAGGTGCGTGATATGTATGCTTAAGGTGTGTGAGTTGTTGAAATATAATGTGTGCCATTTTAAAACCTTAGGTGCGTGGCTTGTGTACTTAAGGTGCGCAGTGTTTGTTCTCAACTAAAGGTGCACCATTTAAAAACTTTAGGTGCGTGGTTTGTGTTTTTAGCTTAAGGTGCGTGGTTTGTGTACCTAAGGTGCGTCGTTTTAATGCTTAAGGTGAGTACCGCACAACCGCACCATGCATGAGTATTGAAACTTAAGGTTAGTGAACCTAAAGCTTATGGTGCGTGGTTTTCCAGCTTAAGGTGCGTTGTTTTCCTTCCTATGATGCGTTTATAGGAATAAAACTCAAATTGGCCACTGAACGTAACCTGAAAGTGCAATTAGGCCACTGAACAAAAAAAAAAAGTGCAATTAGGCCACTGAACACTTCAAATGCATGCAATTTCACCTGATAGCAGGTTACCTTCTATTTCATCAGGTTGCCTGCTTACATGGATGGTTAGTTGACATTTTAAAATATTTTTTTAATAATAAACTTTATAATTAAAAATTAAAAATTAATTAAAGTATTAAAAAATAATATTAAACAATTTTTAATATTAAAAAAATTAAAAAGTTAATATTTTTTAATTTTTAATTTTTTTATATTTATTATTAAAAATTTATTTTAAAATGCCACATCATCATCCATGTAAGCAGGCAACCTGATAAAATAGAAGGTAACCTGCTATCAGGTGAAATTGCATTCATTTGAAGTGTTCAGTGGCCTAATTGCCATTTTTTCCGTTCAGTGGCCTAATTGCACTTTCAGGTTACGTTCAGTGGCCAATTTGAACCTTATTCCTTTTTTTTTAGTTCCAAAACACAGCCAATATTCTTTATAAGATTTTCTCTACAAAAGTCATATTTATGTTAATCCAACTTAAGGTGCGCAGATTAGAAGTTTAAAGTGCATCAATTTAGAATTTTTTTAAAGAGCATTGATCACCGCACAAGAAGCTTTAACCGCACCTGAACCGTTCGATATATATATATATAGGGTCATAATCATGTGCGGCCGCACCACTATGTATACAAATATACACCACTCAATGTTAGAAAATGCACCTCACAAATATGCATCATTAGGTACGCATCACAAAAAAAAACACCACACAGTGTTAGCAAATGCACCATTATGGGTAGGGGAGTTATGGTGCATTATTTTGGGTGTGTGGTGCGTTTTTGGTGTTTTTGTGTATTTTAATTGTGGTGCGTTTTCTAACATTAAGTGGTACATTTTCTAACATTGAGTGGTGTGAACCGCACTGACCGCACTGGAAGGCACGACCACATTTGAAGTTTTGAACAGATTTCTATATATATATATATATAGCAAAAACTTTTGTTGGACCGTCTCACAATCCTTGTTCGTGAGACGGTCTGGTCAAAATAAAATGTTATACTTATACTAGCAACTGTAATACTAAATCAAAAATAAAATGTTTATTACTTATATGAAAAAATATAATACTTTTACATCTTGATGTAAAAGTATTACATTTTCTTTTATAAGTAAGAAACACTTGGCAAATTACTTATATGATTCAAATGAGAACATTATCCTCTTAATTCAAATGAGAACATTATCCTCCTATAAAAAGTGAGGAATGATCATCTTCATCAATGATTGAGGGATGTTTAGTAAAAAAAAATGAGATTAATTTTATAAGGCTAAAGTGTCATCTAGCACCATGAACTATATCCCATTATTCATGCCGCACTCTGAATTTTATATATCGAGCCACAAACTAAAAAAAAAAAAAAAAAAATCGTATAGAACTTTTAGCAGGTTTCCCTATCTTCCTGCTGACATGGCGTCTGATGTGGCATTTCTCTTAACCTTATGTTGTCCATGTAAGCGTTTACATATTTAAAATTTTAAAAAAAAAAACAAAATTATTATATTAAAATAACCAGAATTTTCTTCTCTTTATTTTCATAATGTATACTTTTCAATTTTGCAATTCCAATGTTTCAATTTTTTTTTCAGAATTTATATTTTTTGGCTAATTTATTGTTTAGTATTTTTTCAATTTTCCAAATTTATAGAAATGCTAATTTTTTTTTGTACATTTTTTTTAAAAAAAATGTTTTTAATATGTAAATGCTTACATGGACAACATAAGGTTAAAAAATATGTCACATCACTTGGAAACCTGTGCCATATCAGTAGGAAGACCGTGAAACCTGCTAAAAGTTCTAGGTGAATTTTTTATTTTGGCTTGCGGCTTGATATATACAATATGAAAGTTCAGGGTGCGGCATGAATAATTGGATATAGTTCATGGTACTAGATGACACTTAAGTCATTTTATAATTATTACAAACTTTTAAATTTGCAATGTTTATAAAACTAACATCACTTATTTTTCTTTATTTTTCAGTAACATTCAACTATTTATTTTTCAGTAACATTCAACTATTAATTAGAGGAATTAAATTAATCATCACTTTTTACCAAAACCCTCCACCAAATTCACTCGAAATTATTATTCAACGAGAGGGTGAATATATGATAATGTTTAAAATGTTGTGCAAAAGGTTAATGACGAGAGACGATGAGAGAAAGAATCAATGAGTACGCTAATGCTATATGGTGGATATAGGCCGGATAGGAGGGAGAAGGGCCAAGCAGACGTCAACATTAAGCTACTTTTGTGGCCACCACAATCTTCTTCTACACCAATTTCCTTTATCCTTAAGGATTGGACTACTTATCCATTTCACTTTTTGGTTCAACACGTTTGTCTTTTACTCATGTTTCAAAAAGTTACTAAATTTCTAACTCATATACGCATCAATGCCAGAAGCATGAACCTTTTGTGTAAGACAAATTGGAGAAAATTATAATTTCTACTTCAATTATACTTTAAGCTATCATATTTGAACCTGTAGTAGGACATAACCATATTTTTAACATATTTATGTTTAAAGTCCCCTAAAAATTCGAGATCATCAAATTATCATGTAAGACTAATCTCATCTATATATTAAAAAAAAAAAACTTTTAATCTGACATAAAACTGCAAAATTAGTCTCATATTAACTTTAAATACTACAACTTGTAAGTGTGACCATGGAACCGTCTATTAACATTTTTAGTTGCGAAAATTACACTTTTCATTCTTAAATTATAAGACAATTATAAAATTCGTAAGTGCTGATCATGCTCAACTTTCGCCCCTAAGCTATCATTAGCATTGAACTTTTTATTCTTATATTAACTTTTCATGTTCACTTTAAGTCTCTAAGCCATACTTAAATTGCAAATTTCATCACTAATATTTCTACACTTATAATAAGAGCCAATAATGTTAGACCCCTAACTGGAACTAAAAAAATGTTTGTGTAATAGCCTGCTATAACATATTGTACTTTGTGTTCTTCTTATTGTGCCACCTCCAATTAAATTCCTAGTATATCCTAATCATTTATAATTTTACCAAATTCTTTCCGTTAAATATAACGGGAGTTTAACGTTAAATTCTTTAGGCAATTTGTTTCTTTATTGCATTTTTCAAACAAATTGGCAATATTCTATAATACAATTCTGTATAAATTCCTAACTTAAAATTAGAATATTGAAGTCTTGGATTCTATAATATAATTTTGTATAGATTCCTAGCTAAACCGTTATTCTATCCAAAACAACAGTATATAAACACCTCCCCTTCTGGTATTCACCCAAAACTAAACCTAACATATTTTGTAACACACCATCTACTTCACATTCTATAGGTATTATTGTCAAAATATATTATCATGCTAATTCTATTGTTTGTATAATTGTATTTGTACTCATAATTATTACAACTTTTTTTTAATCAATTATGGTATACTCATTAATTTGTATAACTTCAATATCGTTATGTAAATATATCTATTGTATAATTTGCTCATATATACTGGTATCCTTGTATGTAATGTTGTGGTTCTCATTATATTCCTCTATACACATTTTAGTTACTCCTAACTCTCTAATCTATGGTTTTTGAATTTGTGTTGTGGTTCCCATTATATTATTTCATAACATCCTTTATGAACATATTTCCCATGGCACAAGGATATTAGTCATGACAAATGTAGTAAAGTTAATTGATATTAACACACAAACTGTGGGTTGGAGTTGTACAGTTCATGTCATTAAGAAAAACGAACCAAAAAACGCTATTGAAACGCATGAGAAAAAGTATATGCTCATCGTCCTTGAGGATGAAACTGTAAGTAATAGTAAAAAAATTATCCCTTTATTATTATTATTATTATTATTATTATTATTATTATTATTATTATGAAGATGCTCTCATTCATCACCAACATCATTGTAAATGTTATATCTAAATGTAAGGAACTCGAGTTCAACCAATAGTGTTTGATAATGACATTGAAATGTATGATATCATTTTTACAAACCAACAAATGGTACATAATCTCAAACGTCATTATCCGCATTGTCAAACCTGTCCGAACGAACTATAAAGTACTTGATCACAAATACAATTGCACATGAATTTTAAATGGCCGGACCGGTGTCCAAACAAGTGACAATGATAACACACCATTTGCTCTAAGTGGTTTATTTGTTTCTACTTTAGTTGTAATTGAGCTATTTATAATTTCGTTATGTTTTATTAAAATATATAAGCATTGAGACTATTTCTTTGATTTTTATTAATTTAACATTTTTTTCTCTCTCATTATTATATGACTATTTTAACCCATAACACTAATTTAAAAATACGCATTGGGCATTTGTTTAATCGCACGTGTAATAACTAGTTGTTAGTAAAGAACAAAAAGTGCAATGCCAACGATAAGTGACAAAAAGTGAACATAATCAACAATTAAAAAAAAATTCTACAATTATAATATAACTTAAGAACAAAAAATATAATTTTCCCCTCTTAACTTAAACCGATCAATTATGAACAACATAATTTATTTTATTTCCTTATGGTCATTTACCGACTAAAAGGTGAAATTACCCAATACACATCTTCAAATAGTGAGTTTCTCTCGTCCAATTTTTTATTTTTTATTTTTTAGAAAAAGAGTACACAAGGTCCTCAAATCGGCCTTGACGAAGCATAAACTCTAAACCAAATAACAGTGCCAGTTAAAATTTAAAACCATCTGCATATGAACACACTGTAAAAGTTAAGAGGTTGTTATACTACATTGAAAACAAGTACGTTTACGTGACTAACAAGTTAATTTTCTTCATACTTCCCAGCTATTTCTGCATTTTACTTGTAGAACTCAAACTCAGTATCAGGCTTCTTAACATTTGTCCTATACCCCTTCTCGAAGTCCTTGGGGAGAATCACATAACGGTTCTTTCGCACTGCATGCATTCCTGCTTCTTGACAAATCGCAGCAATCTGCCAAACCACCAATGTTGTTTAAAACCAAACCATTAAATTTTCACATTATTTATCCCCGGCATAAAACACAAATAGCAGTTGTGCATGTATCTAAAACTAAATAAATGTATCGTAAACAAACCTCAGCAGCGCTAATCTTATCTGGCCGAGAAACATAGTCCTCCAAGTCTACCTCGTCACCTAAATTCATTTTTGCAGTACACACCTGCCAAATTCAGCCATTATTAGTTGTTTTTAGCTAATTTTAGATCTACAGTTTATATTCTTCTTTCATTCTTTTGGGGGGTGGGAGAGGCGTGGTTGGGGGGTTGGGAGAATACTGCAAAATATGGAAATTATGAAACTATCAACATCTCAGCAAATCAACCTGAAACACAAGCCTCTTTTGACGTCTATCTGGCAATGGAAATTCAATCTTTCGGTCAAGCCTTCCAGGACGCAAAAGAGCAGGGTCCAATGTATCTGCTCGATTAGTTGCCATTATAACTTTCACATTAACTGTCTGGTCAAACCCATCCATCTGCACGAGACACCGTCAAATTTGAAACTCATAAGCAAAGGAAAGCACAGGACAACTACTTAATAGACCTGAAGGTAAAACCTAAATCGCATAAATTTTATTAAGAAATTGCTAGATATGGAGCAAGAAGGATTACCTGATTTAGTAACTCCATTAGAATACGCTGAACTTCTCTATCAGCTCCGGTCTGAGCATCAAACCTAGCAGTGGCAATTGCATCTACCTCATCGATAAAAATGATCGCTGGGGCATTTTCTTTGGCAAGGCGGAAAACATCACGAACCATACGAGGACCCTGCAAAAATTATGACTAGTGAGATAAAAGTACTTTAGCTGCTATATATAAAGATGCCTGTGTGTCAATGCCCTAGGAATTAAACACACACCCAAGTAGAATGACCATTAAGAGTTGGAAATTTATTTGCATCTAGATGAGTAATTCAGCTGATAGGGGAAAAGATGATGATTGCTCAAACCTGAGTCATAACTGATACAATTAAACTAATGATAAATATGGAGTAATAAATAACTGAACCCTCCATCACGACTTCAGACTTCTATGGCACAGGCCAAACAGGGACAAATTAACCAAGAAATGTTTGAATCAACACGGCCTGTGACTGTGGACAATGTATAACATTGAATTGTTCAAGAAGCAAGTAAAAATACATTAAGACTTCATAAAAATATAATTTTGGATGTAATGTAACAGAGAAAGATTTTTTTATAAGTAAAAAGAATTCTCATTTGGAATTAGACAAAATCTAAATATAAACATCAGGGCCAAAATTAGTCTAAAAAATGCACTGAAGCATACCTCACCCAAGTACTTCTGTACAAATTCTGAGCCCACAACCCTTATAAAAGCTGCAGTTGTATGATTAGCAACAGCCTTAGCAAGCATGGTTTTTCCAGTACCTGGTGGACCATAGAGCAAGACACCACGGGGAGGATCTATACCAATTTGCTTGTACAGCTCATGGTGAGTCAAAGGCAACTCCACTGCTTCACGTATTTCCTGCTTCTGAATGTCACATCCTCCAATATCCTGGTAATGTTTTAAGATAAGGGAAAAAAAAAAAAGAATCAAATCAACTGGCAAGATAAGGAGCACAGATATATACATATGATTTATATATGTTACAGTCCATATGTAAAAGCTGTTTGGGTGTTCATACTAATTATACCTATGACAACACTAAATGCAATAATATTAAGCTCCAAAGTCTCACAGTTAAGGCCATAAACGTGGAAGATAATGGCGTTAGAAGTATTCAAGTATTCAACCCCTCCAAAACAAAATGAAAGAAATCGAAACAGTAAGGAATGGTACTATAAGATTATATGAAGTGCTGACAGCATTTGACAGTCCTCATTAACATGAAAGCACGGTACATTACACTTCAACTGTCCTTCCTCCATTATGGTAACTAATTTATTGACTGTTTCACCCACATCGGATTGGAGCTTATTTACTCCAAAATGCATAAGTTGGACAAAAAATTGAAGTGGGATAAAGACTTTTTAAAATCCAAATAAGTGGCAAAAGCCTCTCCTCCAAGAAACTTCATAATTGAGACTTTTTAGAAAAGAGAATTTTTGAATGAGTTTCAGCTGGGCCAAACAAGCACATGTTTGGGCGTTTGGCCAAAGCTTGCTAAGTGGTGGTGTAGATTAGGGGTGTAAACAAATCAAATAATTTTGATTCGATTCGTGATTCGAATATAACTATTCGAATTCGAATATTTCGAATACGAATCCGAATTCGAATACACATTTTGATTCGAATGTTATTCAAATCCAAATACAAATCAGGATAGATTCGATTCGAATAGTATTCGAATATTCGAATATATATATATATATATATATATATATATATATATATAAAGAAACTAAACTAGTAAAGGCATAAACCCTAAGCTAAAATAAAAGTGAGAGCAGCCGCTTTAGTGCTTCACCCTTCCCAGTTCGGCAGCCGCAGTTCCCAACTTCGCCTCTTCCACCAACTGCTTCGCCCTCTTCTTGTCCTCCCCTTTTCACGGCAGACTACCATCGTGGCAAGGAAGCACGGCAACAAGGAGAGCAACTCAGCAATGCAGGGCAGCAACTCCTCACGGCCACTGTCGTTCGGCGAAGGCAACAATCTTCACGGCCGCGGCAATTTTTGTTATATCTTATCTTAATTTATTGAAAAATTTAGAAAAAAAAATTAAGATAGTCATTTCGAATTCGAATATTCGAATCGAATCGAATATATTCGAATAAATTGGTCGAATCGAATACGAATCGAAATTTAGGATTCGAACACTAAACGAATTCGAATTCGAATACTCATCAAAATACTCGAATTTGAATCGAATACTGAAGTATTTGACTCGATTCGATTCGTTTACACCCCTAGTCGATTCGATTCGTTTACACCCCTAGTGTAGATAGGTCTTATTGGATGTGTTGTATTTTGTAATTGTGTAAGTATGTTCTTATTTCCATGAAAATTATTTGACATTTTGATTTTCAATTGTTATTGAGAATTGATGAAGATTTAAAATTAAATATTTAATTTTTTTACTTAAATATTGTGAACTATACTAGTTAGACTATAGGACTATTATTTCAACCAAAAAAAATACTAAATTGCTTAAAGCTTGACCAGGGACGGGATTCCCCGTCCCGGAAATTTACCCAACGGGACGGGGACAGGGAATGATGTCCTATCCGCGGCAGGGATGGGGATTATCCTCCCCGCCCCAGCCCAGATGACATCCACTGCCAAATATCCGAATTTTTTTTTCTTAAATTTTCAATTCTGTCCAATGCTTTAAATTTTTCCAATTAAATCAAAACTGTTTCAAATTAGAATCCCTTTGATCCAATATCTATTCTAGGTCAAAACTTAATTGATTTTTCTTGGCATGGTTGCCATCTAATCACTTCTTTGATAAATTGGGATTTTTAAAAATGAACCCAACAGGGCAAACATGTCAACAAAAATCAATTAATTCTAATTTGAAATGTTTGGGTTTAATTAAAACTAAAGAGACTGGATAAAATTGTAACATTCACAATTAGATATTTGGAGCTATTAGAGCTGAAAAGAAATCTTGAAAGAAGTAAAGTCTCGAAACTTACAAGTCTAAACTCTAAACCATATTCCCTAATCTAATTAAAGAAGTAAGAAGTAATGCAATAATCAGTAGACGAAAACCTAATCGTTCAATTAAACACAACAGACTTACATTGTAGGTAACATCCGGCTTTTCGGATTGACTTAGCAGCGAAATACTAGAGTCCGCCTCGGGAGGCAAAACGTCGACAAGGGCGTTGGAGTGGCGATGAAGCGCGACGGAAGCAGAGGGTTTGAGGAGCTCCCTGTTAATGGTGCTGAGAATCCGAACGTAGTAATTGGAACCAGTGGTGGAGCCGACGATAGAGTTGTTCTGGTCGATCATCTCCATAAACTGCCCAATTACAAGCGGCACCGACTGGATCCGCTTAACCTCCTCCTGCGCTCGGAGGTGCTCCCGCCTCAGGTTCTTCAGTTCATCCTTGACGTATTCCTCTTGTATCTCGATGAATTCCAACTGTCTCTGCAGCGATTTCAGCCGCGCGTAGAGATCGTCCTCGCCGTCGTACGACACGTCCTGAGCGGACGCGTCGGTTCGGGTCGCCGGAATCTCCAAAGAAAGCTTGGGAATAGGGTTAGGATCCAGAACCATAGGCGTCGCCATTGTTGGAGCTCCTTATCGGCTTGGGGCAGAAGAGTCGGGAGCTTGCAAAGAAGACAATGGAGTAGGAAACAAGAAAAGTTATGCCAGAGTCGAGTCGAGTCGAGTCGAGTCATTCGTATTGGATATTTGGGGGTTTTATAATCGACCCAACGACGTCGTTTCTATTTCCCCCGGCAGAATGTGTTAGGCTACGACTTACAGATATTTCGGCCTCTTTTCCATCTCCCTGTAGGCCCAATATTGAGCCCAAATAATTTATTAAAGGCCCATCCTTTTTTTTTGAAAACAAAAAAAAAAACAAAATTTATTAAATTATGTACCTGCATTTAATACTACGTATATTGGTAAACTTTTACGTGGACCATCCACAAAGTAATATGTAGACCATAAAAAAAAAAAAAATTTAATATATCAAAAGTACATTATTTGAGTACTGAAAGTATATTATTTGATAGTATACAAAATAATGTACTTTTAATACTCAAATAATGTATTTTTTATTTGTAGTCCACACAGATGGTCCATAGAATAATGATTGTAACATAATATGAATATCATTTTGAATCAAGTTTCATAATAATTCATGGAATAATTTGCCACAAATTTATATTACGCATAGCATTATAGACCATGGATTGAAACGAGATACAAAATTCATACTCGTAAGATACACAATTTTGTAACACAAAATACAAAACAAAAAAAAAACAAAAACAAAAAAAAAACAAAAAAAACAAATACAAATACAAATACAACACAAGACACATAGCATAGCATTATGAACTCAACTGGATTGAAAAGATGAGGTATATATTCGTAAAGTATAAAAAATCATAACACAAGACACAAAAATCATAGAACAAGACACATACACATGTTATATATTTACTTATTTTTCAAATACTCCATATGATTTATATAGATAATTTGTGTTTATATCATAAAATTTCACAACACAAAGTATAAAAATTTATAACATAAAACACAATTATAACTTGTTTCAGATACATAATTTATACTCATAAATTATAAAATTTCATAACGCAAAACACAAAAAAAAATCATAACACAAAACACAAACACATGAATTAAGATCCATAATGCAATGTAAACCATGTTCTACGTATAAAGATTGATTTGCCACCCACCCCTGAAATGAACATCCTTGCAAGCTGAAGTGGCCCATGAGTGAAAAATGCTTTGTAATGTTTTTTTTTAAATCTTTGGTTGACCTTTGTTGCAAGTTTTCTTTTTTTTTTTTTTTTTTTTTTGNAATTTTTTTTTTTTTTTTTTTTTTTTTTTTGAGAGCTTGTAATGTTTTTTTTTTTAAGTTGTCAATCGGTAGTCTTTTACGGAGTATATATTTTTAATTTTTTTTAATTTTTTTGATTAATTTTATTTATTTTTTATGTAATTGAATTATTTTAAATAAATAATTTTGTAATCTTGTTTAAAAGTTTTATTATTATTTTATTTATAACGTTATTTATTTATTTTTATGTAATTTGTAATATTTTAAAATTTTAATGATTTTAATGCCTTCAAATGTGTACTTTGTTTAATTTTAATGATTTTAATTTCTTCAAATTTGCATTTTGTTTAATGTTAATGATTTTAATTAATTCAAATTTATAAATTTTAATTAAATTTTACAATTCGAATTGTTACGTAACACAATTTCTTCAAATTTGCAATGATTAGTTAGTTTGAACTCCTTTTCTTGCTCATCGCCTTCCGATCAGCATGACTTCATTCCAAATGTCCTTCGTTGTCTTAAGTTTTCTTATCCTCGGGAAGAGAGTTTCATCAACTGTTTTGAACAATATATCCTTAGCTATATTGTCTAAGTCTGTTCTCGTCCTATCTTTGGATGTCCATGCATATCGAGGCTTTGGAATGTACATTGGAGCATCTAGACCATTAGTAGTTGTGGCAGCATTTAATTTCTACTAGTCCCTCATTGATAACCTCCCACATTTTGTCATGTAGGGCATGTAAGTGTGCATGCATTTGCACCTTTCAATCATCAAATTTATTTAGACTGAACATGAGATTTTTGGATATATGATGATCCATTTTATAATAAAAATGTTACGTGCAAGAAAATAATTTTAGCTTTGTAATGAAAAATCAATTCAAGTTTTAAAATATCCTCATAATATGTGTATAGGTTTTGTCATCATCAAAAAGGGAGAAATTCTTAGGAACAAGTGTAATTTAGATTTTGGTGATACCATAAGTTAGGAAATTTTAGTCCCCAATTCATTTTATTTCTGAGACTTAGGAATTCAAATACTCAATTCACTCAATTCAAATAGTTCGAATGGTAACTCAAATAGTTACATTTTGGATAGTCTGAAGAAAGAACTTCAAAGAGTTGAAGACCAAAGGAGTTCGAGAAGAAGAGTCGAAGAGTTCAAGATCGAAAGGTTGCAAATGCCTAATAGTGGAAGGGCCTACCTTTCTAATAGTAGGAAATTGTAAGAAGGAGTTCGAATAGTAAGGACACCTATTCAAAACTGAAAGGTTACAAGTGTTACGGTTCGAAACATTAACTCAAATGGTAAGAGTTAATTGTTAGAAAAGACTACTTGAGACATTCTCTAAGTAAACGATTCCGAACCTTAAACACAAGGGATTTATGAGAAAATGTGACCAAGACAAATAGAGTCCTAGGTACATATCCTTAGAGAGATCTTCCTTAAAAGCCTAGACAATAGGAGTAGGACAAAAAGTAAAGTTCAGCTAAAAATGTGGTCTAACGGCTGAAAAATCTGACATATAAAGTAACCTTTGAAATTGTCCGCTGGTCATTACCCGATTGTTAAAGACATTTGAAATGAGTTTCCCTCCAATGGGTTCATTTCAATACGTCTATAAGTACCTTCATTCAAAACTAAAGAAAGTGTTGGTCATTTAAAAGAAAATTTTCAAGTGTTCATAGCTTACAAGTTTTATTCAAGTGATCAGTGTGAGACAGTTAAAGCGAAAACAAAAAGTCTATAATAGAAGCTTTTGCTTCTCAAAGTGAAGATCAATTTCAAGATCAAGAGCCAAGTCTTCTAGTTGGAGGATCAAAGAATCTTTTCTTTGATATTCATATCTCTACTCAGTAGAAGTAGAAAGAGATAGAGTAAATTAAACTCGTGTGAAGTTAAAAAACCTGAGAAACTCAAGGTCGGCTACCCAGCTTGGTGTTCAAGGCTTGAGTGTTCGTCTTTGTACTAAAGGGATTAGTGCAAACCTCCTTATGAGTTCAAGGAGAAGAGTGGAGTAAGCTGAGTTGGTTGAACCACTAAAAAAACTCTCTCTATCTCTCTATTCTTTTATTTTACTGCATTCATATCCACACTCAAACTTAACATTTCAAAATTAAGAACAAACATTACGTGCAAAATATTAAAAAGGAGTTAAAACTTTATTTCGCTGTGCAAACTCTAAACTCAACGTTTCGATAGTCTGAACAAGTAACCACTCGGTTAACTTGTCCAAATAGTTGAACTTTCGAAAATTATACAAGTCTATTCACCCCCTCCTCTAGATTTGTAACCTCTCACACTAGGACCAACATATAGCATCAAACTCTACTAAAGTTGTTAGACTAGACCCAAATATCATATTCAAACTTTAAAATGTTACTTAGCTAGAGAAGGATTTTTGACTTGGCGTTTGAAAAAACACCAATTTTTAGTAGCACTAATTTTATTTTATTCAACCATTAGTTGGAATAGCTAGCTAGTTAGATAATTAGATTGAATAGGGTTTTAATTAGTTAGTATTCTTGCATCCCAATCCTACACTAGGTGGAGAAAGATCTATTTTTGCCATAAATAATGATCCTTGTACACTACATTTTGGCACCCTAATACCTTAATAATATTTGTATCGTTATCCTTTAAACTTTGATTTGATAATACTTAAGTTTTCTAGATCTCTAAAATTATAATTTCAAATCAAAGTTTGACATCTATTCAGTTCCTTGGATAGTACAATTTGACTTAGCATCTATTCGATCAATTCTTTGGACTAACATCATGATTCATTGTGTTTGGAGTTGTAGTCTACTCAGAACATACCATAAATTAGAAAATAAAGTTCCTTTCTTTCAATAAATTCAAATTCTACTCAAGTTGTTAGGCTATACCTATAGACTCACTATAAACTACTCAAATTACTAGTAGCAATTGAATAATATAAATAGTTTTTTTTGTTTGTTCTGTTTTAAATATCATAAATAATGTTGCATAAGAATGGAAATATTATGTACACATGAAATTGTGAGGGGAACGTCGTTGTTTTCTTTTTATTTTGATAGAGTCATAGAGAGAGCATAGACTTTGTATTTGGACAAGTGGCGAAAAGGTCCAATATGTATAAATGCGAGTTTAGAGGGCAGCTCAGCTCATTCCACCATTAATAGATCTTGTTCATTCTCATCATAATAGCTTTTGCACCTGATTGGATAAGGAAAATGTCTCTTTTGCCTAACGAAATATTTTTTATATAGGACAATGTGACGGGAATTAATTGAAATATCAGATTAAGTCCATATAGACATTGTACCACCAAATACGATTTATTGAGAATTGATTGACAACTAACAATATTGAGAGCTAACAATTAACATGGTTGACGTGGTGATTCAGCACCTCGTCCTTTAAGCATGAAGTTGGTGGTTTAATTCCCAGCCAAATTTAGACATAGATTCCCCATCCGGAAGATTAAATCACAAAACAAATGAGCAAGAGATTACTATATCTTTTTTTTTTAATTCAAGTGCACAATATAAGAATTCCAACTCTATATTAGTTGCAAAAAGTTCTCTAAGCATTGGTTTGAAGTTTGCATACAATCAATTTGATAAGTTAAACATCGCATTCTCGTTCACCAATTTTTATCATTTCTGTAGTGGAATCAATGCATCAAGAACACAATAACGTCAATGAATTGGAGATTTCCCTAAAAGTGAGAGAAAATGTGTATTTATGTTGTTTGGTTGGATGGAAAATGTTTTCCATTGGAATTTGATTTCCCAAAAGAGAATAAAAACAAATTCTTAGCTAGAGATTGGTATTTTGTTTTTCAAATAATTTGGGAAGAAAGTATTAAACAATTGGACTACTTTACTATCATCAAAATTTATTTTTTTTGAAAACATCATCAAAATTTATTAATTACACATGTATATAATTTATTATCATTATTCTTGTTAAGGACATAGTGGTCTTTATATTCATAATTCCGTACCATTTCAAACTCAACCAAACAATGAAATAATTCCAGTAATTTCTTTTCCACGAACCAAACAATGGAATATATTTTCCTGGTAATTTGTTTTCCATGAAATTTGAATTCTATTCCCTTCAAATATTTTTCAGTGAGCCAAATGTACTGTAAGAGATATTTGTGCATTACGCTACTACTATACATTCTTGAATGCTCTCACTTTTAAAAATGAACATATACATTATATTATAACCATCAAAATTGCGATTTATCATTTTTTTTTTGTATCTCTACGTACAAATTCAGAAAAATATATAATAACAAGCTTATGTGGAATATATATATATATGTATCCATATATATATAGAGATTATAATATTAATTGATATCGATACTTTATGCACCGAGTATAATTTAAATAAATTTGGAGGATATTTTATATTTTTATCAAGTATTGTGAAAATCATATCATGTCCCTAGGCCACAATATCTCGTAAAAACTCAAATTCATACCAATTTACTTTTGGACTGTACTAAATGCAAGAGACACGACACGGATTCGAAACCCCCCCACCCCCACCACACACACACACACACACACATATATATATATATATATGTATGTATGTATGTATGTATGTATATATTTATTTATGATCATATGAGAACATTTCCTTAAATGAGAACATGCGAACAAGCATGAGTGTACACAATCTACTTCCAGGTATGTCTGTTTGTATGCAATCATACTTGTTTGCATGTTTTAACATGAGAAAACGTTCTCATTTGAACACAAGTCTATTCCTTCCGCGGACTAAATAATGGAATGGAATCATATTCTATTTCTTGTTAATTTATATTCATTCAAAATTCATTTTGGGAGCCAAACAAGTTGAGCTCGAATGCAATAAAGAGAACTTGATTTGGTCATGTATGAATTGAGCTTTAAATTTCAAATTTCTAGTTGAGTAAGTTTCAAAGTTTTGATATTTGAATAAATTAACTCATTTTCACCTATAATATAATATTTCATACACTTCAATTAAAATATTTCATTAAGTACAGGTCTCGTTTTATCTAATTGTGTAGCAAAATTTATTAATTAATATATACAACTTGATAATATATATATATATATATATATATATATGTATATATATATATGTATGTATGTATATATATATATGTATGTATGTATATATATATATATGTATGTATGTATATATATATATGTATGTATGTATATATATATATATATGTATGTATATATATATATATATATATATGTATGTATGTATGTAAGTAATAAAGGCTTTTATTGGTAAGATATTTATGTCATGAACATGGTGCATGTTAGAATAATATAACAATTTACTCGGCAAACTAATAATTTCAAAGTTGCCAAGGACCTTGTAGTCCAGTGGCATCAAACCCTTCCCTTTATACGGGAGGTGGTGGGTTCGAGCCTCAGTGGGGGCAATATTGACTCATAGAGTCAGTAGTATTCAAAAAAAAATAAAAATTTCAAAGTTGATACATGTTGGATTGACATATTCAAACATCTCGATCAGGACTTGGCTCTTTGGCAGGGACAGGATGCCTAGAAACTTTAGTCGCTAATAATAATAATGCTACTCACGTCTCATAATTTTCCCTTCAATCATCCCTCTTAAAGTGATATTATCTTATTAGACTTTTTAAATATTTGATTAAAAACTAATTAAATTATTTTTTAAACTCGTAGTAGGGTCAACCAATTCATTAACACTCAATGCATGAAAAGCGTTTTAATGTCACATCAAGAGCAGAAAATTTGAATGAAAATTTAAGAAGAAAAAATAACATTATTCTTTAATGTCGTACCACTCTTTTATTGTCTCATCAAATGACATTTTTTTTTTTTTAATTCGAGATTTGTAGTTCCCCTTCGTTATTTAGTGTGCTTTGGTCTTAGCTTATAACTTTGCATGCAGCCAAAGATTTCCATAGATGTAAAACATGTGTCCACACATATGCTTCTGTAACAAGATTTACGTGCAAAGATTTGGCAAAATAATTTGAATTTGGCGGATTCCCATCTTGCGTAATTAGCCACGTACAAATGTGTTTGTAGAGACACAATATTTTGGTATTGATCCCTACAGATGACGTCAATATTGGTTTTAACTTTTAATTTATTTGGACAATCAACGGCTAACCAACACAACCGCTAAAATAACGAATATATAGAAAAAATTATAAAGAAAATATACATATAGGCATAATATAGGTATTGTATTGTTGAATATTGCTTGTGAACAACGAAAAACAACTAGTCATGACAAATATTGCAATAAAAATTACTCTGTATTGTTTTTCAGCTAGCACGGCAACATGTCTACTGTAGTGGTTCTCAACAAATGTTTTCGTAACTACTAGTCGTGAAAAATATTTTGGCTCGTAACCTGGATACATATCTTCTCGATCAAGATATTTATAACAGAGCATATATATTTTTGCTTTACCTCTTTATTAAAATTAAATGGATTAATAATTAAAGTATGCTACTCTTTAACTACTACAAGCGTGATAGGTCAGTTACATTCACACATTATTTTCAAAGTAAACAAGTATAGTAAGAAGTATAATGCATAGTGTTATAAATATATAGTAGTTGGGTCACACTTGTGTGAGACCGTCTCATGGATCCTTATTCGCGAGACGGGTCGGGTCGGGTCAAAGCATCATGCAAATGTCATACTTATATGTGCAAATCTCACACTTATATGCTCAAATATAACACTAATCAAAAATACAATTTGTGTTATTTATAAGAGAAAAAGTAATACATTTTTCATAATAAGTAATGTTGATAAGTACCTCTCACTTATAAGGGCAAATATAATACTTTTGAGGAAAAATGTAATACTTTTAAATCGAAATGTAAAAGTATTGTATTTTCCCTTAAAAGTATTAAATTTACCCTAATAAGTAACAAAAATTTTATTCCTGATTAGTATTACATTTGAGCATATAAGTATGACATTTGTGCATATAAGTGTTACATTTGTATATTGACTCGACCCGACCCGATCCGTCTCATGGTAAGACGGTCTCACACAAGTTTTTGCCATAGTAGTTTACACCCTTGTTGCAAACCTCTTTCTTGACCAAGTTCCTTCATATTCAATTAATAATGATCACTCTAATAAAGACATGCTTGACTATTGCTTTTAAGCCGCGTATAGGGTGACAAGATTGAGCTTTAATTTGCTTTGATGATGTGACATAGCTAGGTGGATGCATTGTGCTCATAGCAACTCTTGTGGTTCTTACTCAAATCAAATTAGATTGAGTGGTAAAGTCTTGATCGTCAATATTTCAAGCCACACTTGTTTAAATAAATTGGTTTAAACTAGCCTTTCTTGATGTAAATTAATTTGAAAAGGAAGTACATGTAAGTCGTCAGCTGAAAATCAAATTTGTAATTTTGTGATTACTAAGTCAATAGTCTAATCAATTTAACTAGATCGGAATTGCCTCTAATCTCCCTTATTGATTTCTTTACTTGGTTGATCCATTTTTCTTTTTCTTTTATTTACATATAACTTTATTACACAAAAAGAATGGAAGTGCAATTAAGTCTATAGAAAACAAAAAGGAGGGGAAAACAAACTCCACCCCTCAATAATACAAAAACATAAATTATTTATAGAAAACTAACGTTTCAATCACATCTTAAATAATGTTAAAAAAAATGACTACAGTATAACCAAATAATGGTGTTATAAAAACCAAATGCGTATAAAATAAGTGGAAAATAATGCCAATTCAAGCAAACATCATCAATACGTAAACCACACAAGCTATCACACATCATGTAAAGACCCAAAAGAATGCAACCTCAAAACAAGCAAATTAAATCTAGCGGGCGTGCATGGCCAAAGACCTTGTGGTCTAGTGGCACCCGGTGTCCCGGAAAATATTCCCACATGAATAATGAGAGTGGGTTCGAACCTTCTTCAGTAGGTTGAGAAAGTAGCTACGAATAATAGTACTCAAAAAAATCTAGCGTAGGAAAATTATACTATGGGTGAGGATACATATTGCAATGTGAATCATTAATAAATATTTATTTTTAATATACTGAATGTTCATTATATTTTTAATATACTAAAAGTTTATTTTTTAGATAATATATCAAAAAATAAACTTTTAATACACTAAAAATGAACATTTAATATACTAAAAATGAACCTGTAATAGACTAAAAATGAATCTTATATAAATGTTTCATCTTACAAGATGAATCATGGTCCATGATATAAGGATTGAAACAAATACAACAAAGGCACGTTGCAAGCCCAAAAGTATCCAATCAACGTCCTTCTTACCAATAGTTATATTATAGACTAA
Source organism: Ipomoea triloba (assembly GCF_003576645.1). Taxonomy (NCBI): domain Eukaryota; kingdom Viridiplantae; phylum Streptophyta; class Magnoliopsida; order Solanales; family Convolvulaceae; genus Ipomoea; species Ipomoea triloba. Next base: position 8,746,985 of record NC_044922.1, on the reverse strand, counting down.
TTAAGGTACATGTAGCAACATGTACCTAGACGCTAAATCATTCATATTTTTCTCTTTTTAATTTTTTTTTTTCTTTTGTTGTGTATAAATAAAATTAATGTATAAAAATATATTATAATTGAGATCATTTAAATGACATATATTGTTATATTTTTTAATAAAAATTAAAAATTAAATCTATAGGTACATAAAGTTATTATTTTAATGTCATATTTATGTACATTAAGCTTTGTTTTTATTATTATTAGAAGGAACATTATGAACCTACTACAAAGTGAATGAAAATATATATAATGTATCCACAATTTAGTGTTTATTTACATTATATTAAAATTTAAATTTATAATTATAATAACAAATATTATGAACATAGTACAAGATAACTTTATTAAACATGATCTAATAGTCAACATTTGATATAAAACGACATCACTTTGGAACGGTTCCATGACCATGGTGGATGAATATGCATGGTAACAATAATGGAAAAGATAACAAACATTATAACCGTAGGGATATTATATTCTTGTCCAAAAAATTATATAGTATAACTCTAAAAGCACAATACACAACATAATTAGCACTAAAAACATGGACATAAATGAGAGATATAACTTTGATTAAGATTTATTATGTTTTAGATATATATACCATAATTTTAACGAAACACAAAAATGTGACATGACTAAAAAGTTTTGTTTAAGCAGAAGCAGAAGTGCAAAAGAAGATCCTTGTGCAGTGGCAGAAATTTTCAAGTGTGAATCCGAAGATCCATCCTCTTGGAAGTCTTCTTGAATTGTCCGGCCTACTAAATTCTACGCTGTTATTTTTGATTCACTGCTCATTCAAGTGATTCAACCCAACCCATGATCATCACTTAATTACTTCATCGTATCATTACTATTTACTATACATGCATTTAAGCGCCTCAACTGACAACCACTCCCTCCAGCTCCAGCAACTGAAAAAGTCAACATTTTTTAGCCACAAGAAAGTAGAATTCTTCTACAATTAAGTGTTTTTCAAATATGGGCTGCTTCTTCTCTAATCTATCTCTATCACAATCACAATCATAGTGAATTTGATATCCAGCTACCCAACATAATTAATTTTCTCCTAATAAAAATCCCCTCCAATGGCTATCAGAGAAATTCATGGTTTCTTGCCCTTCTCACCTTCCTCTTTGCTGCCCTTTCTGCCAGCATTGTTCTCCACTCCTTTGTAAGTTGGTGCATGAATTATTATTACTAATTTTTCTTTTTGGGAATTTCCCTTATGCTGTGTCTGGGTGGGATATTTTTGAAGAACAAAAAAGAAAATGAGGTAGAGCTGGTACATGTAATAAGTAGGAGAGATGTAGTAGGCTCATAGTACAATGTCTTAGAAAGATGAGAGATCAATTTTCCCTTGAAATGTTTGATGGGATAGAGGAAAATAGAAGACAAACTACCAATTTCACTCAATTTCTTATTCTGTCTATTTTCACCTCTCTAAGTACACTATTAATTAATAAATGATGATAACCCCATTTTGTAATTTGTTTTAAACCAATAAGTAGATGAGAGGAATTGATCATTCTTGGAGCAAGAATATATTCTTCTTTGTGGAGTATTTTCACCTCTTAACTAGTTAGTTCAGTTTAAAACTTAAATCTTTATATTAGTTTTCTTTAGGTGCTAGATTTGTTGAATAGATTTGCAAATGGCTGGAGTTATGGGTTTTCTGTTTGTTTTCTACTTTTTCTTTATTATATCAGGGGTTAAGTGCTGAAATTTTCATAATTTCATGGTGTCAAGGTTCACCAAGAGTTTGAAGATATTGAAGAGTTGGGTATCTCTGAAATGGCCAGTTTAAGAATCCCATTATCTTTTATTGTGTGCATTTACTGGTCTTTGTTGTTTACTGGGGTAGACAGCCAAGTTACTGATCCTAATGAAGGTAAGTCTAATGGTTTCAAGTCCTCAAGTTTAAAATCTTAAAGTCGTTAGTTAGGATTGAATGATTTATATGTTGTGAGGACACACACAGACGCATATGTATGCACGTATGTGTATGTGTGACTTTTCAAGTTTTATGCAGTGGAAGCGTTGCTTTCCATCAAGAAAAGTTTAGTTGATCCATACGACAACCTCAGAAACTGGAGTAGAGGAGATCCATGCACTTCAAACTGGACCGGGGTGTTATGCTATAATTCAACTAAGAAGGATAATTATCTTCATGTTCAAGAACTGTATGACCTCAATTTTTGCTTCAACATTTTCTATTCCTGTCCATAAACATACATATTGTCGATATACTCCATTTTTCTACCACAGATTTTGTTATGGTTTTATATATTCTGCAATAGTGTTCTCCTTTTCCTGTTCTATGCTTTTTTTTTGTTTTGCTTTAGATGTTATTGATTTTGTTTAACATTTTATAATTGTTTTGAATTAGAGAAGAAAAAAATCTAATAGGAGGACAAAAGACAATATAATTTGTAAACCATTTATTTGATTATAAATCCAACAATGTCTTCTTCTTCTTCTTTTTCCCTTCTAATTTGTGGTGTCAACATTATTAGTTCTTCATTCTGTCATTCTCCAGACAACTACTACAAAGGAACCTGTCTGGAACTTTATCACCTGAGCTTGGGCGCTTATCTTATATGGAGATATTGTAAGTTGAGATAGCTTGTATTTCTTCTATTGGATTTTCACTGAAATTGTTATAGTTTTGCTTTTCCCGTATCCATTGTTTCAAACTGAGATTTTTTTTTTCTCTGTCATGAAAGAGATGTGATGTGGAACCAAATTGGTGGGAGTATACCGAACGAGATAGGGAATATTACGTCACTCAAGTTACTGTGAGTTGAAGCTCTTCATATCCTAATACTTCGTATACTGATATCTCTTAGCTTTCACATAGGTAACTTGCTTTTGTATTCTTAATATTTCCGAATGTTACATCCGTTGTGTACCGACACTGAAATTTTTATAGTTTCCATCCCCAAAGCCTGGATGATGTGTGAGCCTAGTGCACTCGATCTTACCCTTTTGTTTTCCTAAGAATGAACTAAATTCTACTCTTCTCATTTCTTTTTGTTCCAGGCTTCTGAATGGAAATAATCTGACAGGTCCCTTGCCTGAAGAGATCGGCTATCTTCCTAACTTGGACAGGATACAGATTGACCAGAACCACATATCTGGGCCCTTACCTAAAAGCTTTGCAAATTTAAACCGAACAAAACACTTGTAAGGGATTTTCTTGATGTACAGGGCTTAAATGCAGTTTTGGTTGTTACGCACTCCATGTATCAGTTCTCGAACATTGTGATTTTGTTTCTTGACAGCCACATGAATAACAATTCAATAAGTGGACAAATCCCGCCTGAACTTTCTAGACTTCCGATGCTTGTTCACTTGTAAGTTTGTTGTCTGCTTCTTTTTCATTTTTTTGTTCATATATGGTCCTCCATGTTCTCTCTTTATTTTTGAGGACAGAGTTTGCCTTTTTCAGCTGCATTGTCTATATGCTTTTCGTGATATTTTCTAACACTAGCTTTTACAGGTTGCTCGATAATAACAACTTATCAGGATACATTCCACCAGAACTAGCTAAAATTCCAAACTTGCTCATAGTGTAAGTTATTTTTCCTTCCAAAGTACATTAGAGCAAATTGGGTATTACTCCGTATTATAGTTAAAGATCTCGCACATATAGGAAAGGGCAAAAATCAGACCTTGGATCAGGTTTGTTCATAGAGGATTTGTTAATGGTGTTAGAATACATGGAGTGTCTGTGTCTGTGTCCTATTAGAAATAATTCCACAATACTCAGGTCTAACTGGATTACGATTTAGGCCTGATTTAGGGCAAACTACTACATTTGATTTTAGACATCATATACAGTTGAGGCAGTGATTTGATTTATCCATTATCACCAGAAAATTGGACCTAATTCTTTGTTGTCACATTTGGTTAACACATTATAGAAGATATATATGCACGGCAATCTGTCTATCCTTTTGGAATCTATATATTAACATCCCGTTCTATACTCATCTGTATCAAGGAAGTAAGGGTTCTCTTTCACATATTTTGTTATCCATGGAAGCATGTAAATCATTAAATCATATTTCTAAAACTCTCTCTCTCTCTCTCTCTCTGTTCTGCAGCCAACTAGACAATAACCACTTTGAAGGGCAGATACCTGATTCCTTTGGAAAGATACCTCATTTGTTGAAGTTGTAAGTAAACTCATTTTTGCTTATTAGATTTATTATAGGAACTCTAATAATTTGAAATATACAGTGCCTAGAGTGTTTTTTTTTTCTTCTTTCCAACATGATTAGTTATCCCATAGAAGTCTAATTTTCACATTGAAGTGGTCTGATGCAATGTGAACACTATATCATTTTATACAATTTTGTATCAATCTGGTAATATTTCACTATTTAAAATGCTTTGCATGGTAACGCTTGATATCAACAATTGCTAATTTCTGGATTTTTTTCTTTAATGTGTTTGCATTTGCCAACAGGCAGATGGCTGTGAGAATTCTACTAACAAAATAGGAGTGGATGTAAAAACCCCTCTAAGTCTCCACCCCTAGCATAAATTAATAAATTGCATATTAAGTGTCATTTAATTGATTGGATTCAGTTTTTTAGTGTGGTTTACCCATATGCATTATAGCCCAGTTGAGTGATAACATGGTATCAAAGTCTGTTCGGTCCACCTGGTTGTCTACCCGTGGTATTGGTGGTGGTTTAACCTGTATGCACCCATATGCATTATAGCCCAGTTGAGTAACCTTAGCCCAATCTTAGATTATAACACCGTCCTTATATTCAAGCACCCTCTTAGCCTTCCCACCTATGTGGGATGGGGTGTTAAGTATCTATGATCAGAGGGCGGCTCTGTTGTTTTTGTTTCTCAGGAGTCTCAAGAACTGCAGCTTGCGGGGACCAATACCTGATCTGAGCAATATTGAAAACCTCACGTATATGTAAGTTATGTACTCCATAGTTGTATCTGAGCGTGAACTTACGAGATGGTGTGAGTATTTTGGTGTACAGAATTGTCTGTTGTTCACATATTTATGAATTTATCATTTATTATAATGCTGATTTCATTAAAAAAATGCATAATCCTTCTTCTATACCATAACTAGACTAATTACTTTCTAGTGCATTCTTTTACTTTATCTCTGTTTAATTTATGATTTTCACTTTTTTAGAGATCTCAGCTTTAACCAGCTTACAGGGAAGATACCAACAAACAAGCTCTCAAAGAATATCACAACCATGTAAGTACTCGATCTTCCATTGAGTTTTGTGAAGTGAAGCATCTTCTAATTATTGCATCACCTCAAATTATATTGTTCTTGACCCCGCTTAGCTCTGCAGTGATCTATCGCACAACAATCTGAATGGAAGTATTCCGACAAACTTTTCCAGACTTCCTCGTTTGGAACGATTGTAAGCACTAAGCATTTCTCATCTGCCATTTCTGAAGTTTTCTGCTCTGAAAGTAACAGAAATAATATTGATTTTTGAGATGTCTTAGTTGACTTTTAGCCATGCTAATTTAAAGCTATCTACATGATTGTACCGGAATTTCAAATTTATTTTGTCATCCTATTTGCAGGTCACTTGAAAACAACTCTTTGACAGGTTCTGTACCATCCATTATTTGGCAAAACAGGAAACTCAATGGAACCGAGAAACTTATCTTGTAAGACCTGAAACTAAGAAGCTTTCTTTATTAAATTCCCTTGTTTGAACCATGTTTCCAATAATTTTAAAGGTATAACAGCAGCATGGAAATGCTAGGATCTGATTGTTCTCGAGACACAGCAAAAATGACATTATTTTTTATATGCCACCATTCACGTTTGTGGCCTTAAGTTCAATAACTTCATAATTTGAGATCATTTAATTGAAAGAAGTTGTTGGTTACTCCAGGGATTTTCAGAACAATATGCTTTCAAATATATCGGGAAGTCAAATTATCCTCCCAAAGAATGTCACTGTCAGGTTTGTGACTCCACGTATTCTATTCAGCATTTAGGAATTCTAACTGCACTGGAAAACATATTTACAGTAACTAATGCATAGCAACATAACATACTATATATTGTAAATTTTCTCTAATTCATTTATTTTTCAAAATTCTATAGACTCCATGGAAATCCCTTGTGTAGAAATGAAAACTTTATTGATGTCTGTGGCCCCACTGGTGAAGATTCTGATGACAACTTGAACTCGAACTCGAAGAACTCCACTACCTGTTCCCTCCAGACGTGTCCCCCTCCCTATGAATCTGCCCCGGCTGCTAATAATTGCTTCTGCGCTCTACCTCTGCTTGTTGAGTATAGATTAAAGAGCCCTGGATTCCAAGATTTCCGGCCACACCAGATAGAGTTTGAGCAGTACCTGACCTCTGGTCTGGTGCTGAATTTTCCACAGCTAGATATTGATGAATTTACAATTCAACCAGGCCCTCGGGTAAAAATGAGCTTGAAGTTTTTCCCAACCTATAATGGCAGTAGTAGCAGCGATCACGAATTCAATAGGAGTGAACTCTTTCGAATAATGAGCATGTTCACTGGATGGTTGATACCTGATAATGATCTTTTTGGACCTTATGAACTTCTTGGCTTTAACCTACTGGGTAATTATAAAGAATGTAAGGCATCTTACCTTTTAATCTTGCGTGGCTCAAGCCACTATAAATTTATTCATTTTGTGTGTATGTGCACATTTCTTTGAGGCATAGGTGAAAAGAATCCAAGGCCCGTGCTTATTCGGCTGGGTAAGCATTTTCGTACTCTCACCTTTTGGTTTTGGTCCACTCACAGATATGCCTGCCTCTTCGTCCTCTGGTCTAAGCAAGGGAGCACTGGCTGGCATCATAGTAGGAACAATTGCGGGTGTACTTATAATGTCTACATGTGTGTCACTCCTCATCTTGAAATTGCTTGCCCGAAAGTACCATCCAGGTTCAAAAAAGCGTCGAAGTGAGTATATTCTTGTCGATTCTCAAATAGTCTAACTTGATGTGTGTTATAAACCGAACAAGCCGGCTCTGATACCATGTTAGGGCTATAATGCACATTGGCCAAACCACACTAAAAGATTGAATCCAATCAATTAGCTAGTTTAACCCATGGCCTTGTAAACCCATATTTTCTCTCTTATATTTTCAATGTGAGAATGTGCTAATGCTGGCTATGCAATTCTTGGTCGTCATGTATCTCATTTTAAAACCTTGGTAGTATATTATATCGTTTGGAACTTGAGTCATTTATGACTATTTGCAGCTTCAATCTCTGTCAAAATTGATGGTGTAAGAGACTTCACTTTTGAAGAAATGGCACTAGCAACACAAAACTTTGACAACTCTAGCCTTGTTGGACGTGGAGGTTATGGGAAAGTTTACAAAGGTATTTTAGCCGATGGAACAGTTGTAGCCATCAAGCGTGCTCAAGAGGGATCCTTGCAGGGTGAAAAGGAGTTTCTTACGGAAATTGAACTATTATCTAGGTTACATCACAGAAACCTGGTGTCTTTAATTGGATACTGTGGTGAAGAAGGTGATCAGGTAGCTACTCTTCATACCTTTAAAATTGGAGACTGTTAAGTTAATCTTTTCTTCATAATTTCATCGCATCCGAACAAATTATTATAATAAGCATACTAACAAATAGCTCGATCGGTTCTGAATCACAGTATAATATGATTGAAAGATTGAAAATCTCATAGTTCAGATTCTACGACACATGAAATAAAAGAGCATACTTCATATAGTGCTTTCGCTGTGTGGCATATCATCACCGGGCCTCTTTTGTCCTTTACATGCAGATGCTCGTTTATGAATTCATGTCTAATGGTACTTTGAGAGATCACCTATCTGGTATGTTATCTCTTCCTTTTGTCCATTGCCTAAAAAGTACAAACATATTTAATTTTTACAGCTTGCGTTTTATGAGGATAGAGATGCATAATACAAGAGACTGAACTATAATTCTCTCCTAACCTCAATATACAACTAAACACCTTAATCCTATACTGGTTAGAGTTTCCTGTATAGATTTTAATTTTCAATTCAATTATCTTTAGTGCTTAATTTTTCCATAAGTTTCAGCCTACCTCTTCCTCTCCTATCTTCTATTGCTACTATCTCCCACCCTTGAGAAATAGAATAGATCTATGTTAGTCTGGAGGTGGATGATTTTGAGTTCAGCATGTAAACACTAGAGGAAATCAAGTTATTTTGAGTGATGAGGGAAACCCGCAACCACTACTCGAGAGTGTGCATTAGGTAAACCTTGTCTTGTGACCCTACCGGCAAAGGACCACGAGGAGACAAACCAGCCTAGGTTTTCCATAGCTGACCGGCTCAAACCAAGAAAGTCAATAGGCCCCAGGAAATCAAGTTCTTTTTATCTTGGATCATTAATGGGCTACTTTTTATTCTGTGGTGTAATAGGTAAATCTAAAGAACCTCTCGACTTTGCTATGCGGTTGAGAATTGCACTTGGTTCTGCAAAGGGAATTCTATATTTGCATACCGAAGCTGATCCCCCTATATTCCATAGAGACATCAAGGCAAGCAACATACTATTAGATACAAAACTTACTGCTAAAGTTGCTGATTTTGGGCTTTCAAGGCTTGCTCCTGTTCCTGATCTTGAAGGGGTTTTACCTGCTCATGTATCGACTGTTGTTAAGGGTACTCCGGTATGATCACTTTCTTTAATCAACCCTTGTGTTATTCAATCTATGCACTTTGTTTTCCAAAATCTCTAAGTTTTTTTTTCTTGTCATTAACAATGGGATAAGCATTTGGTTTATGAAATGTATGGTTGTGTACTAAAAGAGAGATCAATTCATAAAATTGGAATTCATTTGGCATGAGAGGAATGAACAAACTTGATTAAATCTTTGTTGGGCGTGTTATAGTAGATCAATTCATAAAATTGGAATTCATTTGGCATGAGAGGAATGAACAAACTTGATTAAATCTTTGTTGGGCGTGTTATAGTGTTATTAAACTGCATTCACTCTCTTTGCATGCAGGGATACCTTGACCCTGAGTATTTCTTAACACACAAACTCACCGATAAAAGTGATGTTTACAGCCTTGGTGTCGTATTTCTTGAGATTTTGACTGGAAAGCACCCCATTTCACATGGCAAAAACATTGTTAGGGAGGTAGGTTTTAACCACTTGGTTTTACAATTTCACATTATGAACACTAAAAGGGGGCAAAAGCTCCACCTTCTAGCTAGAAAGAGTTGCATGCAATCATGCATGCTTACTTTACCCCAAGAATCGATCAGACGGATCAGTCTACATCTTTAGCTAAGACAGGACGCACCCTCCGATCCAATTTATCACTAATGCATGATCAACTTGTCTTGTTGGACTTACCACTTCTCATGCATCAGGTCAATAATGCATATCGTGATGGCGGGATATTGTCTGTCATTGACGAACAAATGGGATCTTATCCAGTTGAATGCGTGGAGAAATTTGCTACTCTTGCTCTCAAATGTTGTCAAGACGAGACAGATGCCCGGCCTTCAATGATAGAAGTGGTTCGGGAACTTGAAGAGATATGGTATATGATGCCAAACTCCGACAACAAAATTACAGACTCCAAATTGAGCATGATTGATCCTCACAAGACAGACACTTCTTCTTCATCGTTGCCTATGAAACATCCATACGCTTCAACTGACATCTCTGGCAGTGACCTTATCAGTGGTGGAATACTTCCTAACATCGCTCCTAGGTAGATCATACTTCACAACTTTCCCATTATAAATAAATATAAGAAAATGTTAAGATCTTATACAACCAGACATGTTTAAATTCATGCATTTGGTATGTCTGGCTCTGTAAATAGCAAAGACATTTTCATAAACAAATTCAGTGTGTTTACGCTATCCCTATATTTTGAAAGAATATTGTTTAATATAACCTATGGCTCTATTGGCTCACAAATCAAATAGATAATCTCAAAGGGAATGTATTATGCATATAGTTCGAGCTTTGAGGTTAGAATTCAGAATAGTATTACTGAAGCTCACACATAAACCCGTGCATACCAAGTTACAACCACAATCTCACCATGCATACCAACCATGATCAAATGAGAACAAAACCATCCGATAAAAAATGAAAATTGATCTCAACCATCCAAAAAAGTTTATCAATGAGGAAACACACACACACACACACAAAGTCAATTTTATAATTATTAAAAAAAATTAAGAACAAAGTTTTATTATATAATTATTGCAAACTTGAAAGTTAAGGAATGGTAAAATCCTAACATTTGATTCTTCAAAATAGGGGGTGCAAATACATCCATACTTTTTCAAAATGGAGGGTGTGAATGCATCCATACTTTTTACAAGGGAGGTGTTCTTACTTAAACCCTCCTAAGGCATACAAACATGTATACAAACACATAAGGCATATATCGTTGACCTGCAATGTTTCTAAGGTGGACCAACTGGTTAAGATCTCTTTTGATCAAAGTTGTTTTCTTTCAGAAACTGGCATTAAGAACTGAATTTATGTTCAGTATACATACATGAAATGCGCGTCTCCTCACATACTTATCTTTAAATGAACCTGGATATCTCTTATGACCTTTCTGATAATCAATTTTGTCAAAAACTGACCAGTTCTAGGAAAGGGTTCTGAAACTTGAATGCATAGTAACTTATTTTTTTTTCCAACCACAATAAACCATACATTGTAGGACTAATTATCAACTAGTCTCCCACATCAAATCAAATTCACAAAGATTTATAAATGCCCATACAGCCAAACACATTGGAAATTAACAAAAGCTAATAACAGAGCAATAGAATGATAGATATCAAAAGTTGAAAAGTATGGCAGTCTATGACCAAATGCAGTTGTGGTGAACACCAAAGCAGAGCTTATTTCATGTAAGAGTTTGCAGGGAAATTGCACATAATTCAGTATCTGTGTTCTAGTTTCTCCCTTTCCTGGTATTGCTGCACATACCTGCATACATAGTATAAATGAGGGAAAGGAATCAAAGATTATAGCCAATTATAGCCTACTGCATTAAAAATAAAACAAAGACAGAGACAGACTCCACCATTGACAAGGTAGGGGAGAGGAGTAACCCATCCTTTCTTTTAAAAGTGCAACAAGGAGAGGATGGCAAATAACATTTTAAGGGTGTGGGGTTGGTTCAGGTTATGAGAGTACCAGACACATAATCAGTGGAGAAACACACCCTAATTAGTGGAGACGGAATGGAATTACTAATAGATTAATCTGAATCAAAAGGCAAGGTAATTAGTGGAGACTCAATGAATTACTAATAGGCAAACTTGAACCAAACACACCCTAATTAATGGAGATGCAACAAAGAAATGATAGGTTAACCTGAATCAAGCACACCCTAATTGATAGAGAAGCAATGAATTACTAATAGGTTATTCGCGCAAGGCACTGAAGTACTGAACAAAACTTACATGAAGTCACAATAGACTTGAAAAGAAATTGATTAACTAATTAAAGAATAAGCACACTAATCCAATTCAAAACCATCCATATCTTGAATAAGAAAGAATAATTAAGTGACAAGGCCAAAGAACAAATGGTGTGTACATTTGACGACCTAGCCTACACCAACCTCTCTGTTAAACACATTGCATTGGAGTTAAATATATAAAAAGTCGTACCAATCACCCACCAAAGCTCTTCATTTCACAACAAGAGCTAACCCTAACTTATCCAATCAACAAATAATTGACTTAATCAATCAGCCTATATTTGACATATGCAAGGATCCTTGTATCTACAATCACTGATCAAGCAACGCTTTATATCTAGAAGTTCACAACTGGCACTAAATATGCACGAATCTACCCATATCTAACAGAGTAACAGGCAAAGAGAAAAGTATCCGAACTTTGTTCACGCAATGTAATAAATCAAAAATTTACAGGAGAATAGAGTAGTATTAGGATAACGTACGTGTAGGTTCCGATGAGTGGAGCGAGAAGGAGGGTGGTGCTGATCCAGTTTTCGGAGACCTTGTGGTGGATCTTACCGGGAAGGTCCTTCCAAAGGCCAGTCATCACCTTCTGCTGGAACGGCGATAGCGCGAACACCACTGCCTTCAACCTCACCGGCTGCTTCCCCATTGTCTGAGAATCGTCTTCTTCTCTCGGCTGATGAACGGTCTTCTAGGGCTTTCCGATCGTTTCGTTGAGAAGAAAACTGCAAAAGGTCAAGGCAACTGTTATGCTCTGATGTGTGGGCCGGATAATTCAAATGGGCTTCTAAACAGGTCAAGCTTCTCCAATATTATTTTTTTGGAAGGAAAGGGCTCAACCCCAAACAGAAAGACGATTTATATCGGCAAATTATACCGTGCACGGGCAAATTATTGTGTGCACCATGGTCCACACAGCTGTGTGGATCATAATAAAATGTACATTTTTAATGTACTAAATGTACATTATTTTTATACTAAAAATAATGTACATTCAGTACACAAATAATGTACATCCCTTGAATATAATGTACATTATTTTTATACTGAATGTACATTATTTTTATATTGAATGTGCATTATTTGATAGTATGGTCCACACAATAATGATTGTCGTGCACCACGGTGCACATTGCAATGTGCACCACGTACGTAAACGACGTCGTTTTGAGCATTGTAAATTAACCGTCCATTTTTTTGGAAATCACGTTTCCTGTTTTGGCCAATCTCTGTATTTATGTTAATATTCTGTGTATTCCAGGCAATCATTTTGTGTATTCTAGGCAATCGTTATGTGTATTCTAGGCAACCGTTCTGTGTATTCATGTTAGTAACACATGTTGTGATGTGTTTGTGCATTCGAATGTTTAGGAGGATGAGTTCTGTGTATTTCGTGTCAATATTCTGTGTATTCATGTTATTAACATATGTTGTGATGTGTTTGTGCATTCGAATGTTAGGATGATGAGTTCTGTGTATTTTGTGTCAATATTCTGTGTATTCTGGACAAACATTCTGTGTATTCTAGGCAAACGTTCTGTGTATTCTAGATAATGATTATGTGTATTATAGATAATGAATTCACTTGAATCATTCGCGTCTGCATCCACTAACATCTGTGTATTTTGTGTCAATATTCTGTGTATTCTGGGCAAACATTCTGTGTATTATAGGCAAACATTCTGTGTATTCTAGATAATGATTATGTGTATTATAGATAATGAATTCCCTGGAGTCATTCGCGTCCGCGCTCACTAACATCGAAACGACGTCGTTTACATACGTGGTGCACATTACTATGTGCACCGTGATGCAGGGTATAACGATTGATTTATATCGTGGACCAGGGTGGCAGGGTACACAATGCATTGTGCACCCCGTACCAAAATGTTAGGATGATGAGATTATATGTATTTTGTGTCAATATTTTGTGGATTCTATTTTGTGTCAATATTCTGTGTATTCTAGGCAACCGTTCTGTGTATTCCATGCAACCTTTCTGTGTATTCATGTTAGTAACACAAGTTGTGATGTGTTTGTGCATTCGACTGTTAGGAGGATGAGTTCTGTGTATTTTTAGTCAATATTCGGTGTATTCTAGGCATCCGTTTTGTGTATTCATGTTAGTAACACATGTTGTGATGTGTTTGTGCATTTGAATGCTAGGAGGATGAGTTATGTGTATTTTGTGTTAATATTCTGTGTATTCTAGCCAACCGTTCTGTGTATTCTGGGCAACCGTTCTGTGTATTCATGTTAGTAACATTCGAATATTAGGAAGATGAGTTCTGTGTATTTTGTGTCAATATTCTGTGTATTCTAGGCAAACGTTATGTGTATTCTAGGCAATCGTTCTATGTATTCATGTTAGTAACACTGGTTCTGATGTGTTTGTGCATTCGAATGTTAGGATACACAAAATATAAGCCCAAGTATTATCTGTTATGTTCCATGTTTTTAAAATTTCACAATGTTGTTTAAATATTCACCTTTTGTCGTGTGTGTTTTTGTGATCTGATGAACTTGTGTGTGTTTTTTGTTCTTGCTTCTTCGTCACTGTTTTTGTTGTTGTTCAAATTATAATTATATTTTAATTAAAAAAACTATAGAGTCCGTAACAATACGACTCGTTTTCGGACCAAGGTCCACGGTATAACGATCCAAACAGAAATGCCAAAACAAAAGGCTAACTTTTCCATGTGTAAGGAACCCTAGGGATCGTTATAACATGGACCCTCCACAATGCATTATGGACCCTGGTCCGAAACGATGCCGGATCTCATTACAGTTTAGTTTTTTTTTTAACTAAAATATAACTGTAATTTGAACAACAACAAAAACAGTGACGAAGAAGCAAGAACAAAAAAACACACAAGTTCATTAGATCACAAAAACACACACGACAAAAGGTGAATATTTAAACAACATTGCGAAATTTGAAAAACATGGAACATAAGGGATAATATTTGGGCTTATATTCTGTGTATCCTAACATTCGAATGCACAAACACATCACAGCCTGTGTTACTAACATGAATACACAGAACGGTTGCCTAGAATACACAGAATATTGACACAAAATACACAGAACTCATTCTCCTAACATTCGAATGTTACTAACATAAATACACAGAACGGTTGCCTAGAATACACAGAATATGACACAAAATACACAGAACTCATTCTCCTAACATTCGAATGCACAAACACATCACAACCTGTGTTACTAACATGAATACACAAAACGGTTACATAGAATACACAGAATATTGACACAAAATACACAGAACTCATCCTCCTAACATTCGAATGTTACTAACATGAATACACAGAACGGTTGCCTAGAATACACAGAATATTGACACAAAATACACAGAACTCATCATCCTAACATTTGAATGCACAAACACATCACAACCTATGTTACTAGCATGAATACACAGAACGGTTACCTAGAATACACTGAATGTCTTCATAGAATACACCGAATATTGACACAAAATACACAGAACTCATCCTCCTAAACATTCGAATGCACAAACACATCACAACATGTGTTACTAACATGAATACACAGAACAGATGCCTAGAATACACAGAACTCATCCTCCTAAACATTCGAATGCACAAACACATCACAACATGTGTTACTAACATGAATACACAGAACAGTTGCTTAGAATACACAGAACGATTGCCTAGAATACACAGAACTCATCCTCCTAACATTTTGGAACGGGGTGCACAATGCATTGTGCACCCTGATCCACGATATAATTTGCCGAACCCTAGCTTGATCTCGTTGAAGCCACTCAGCAAGCTCTCTCGATGACAGGATGGAAACAACATCAAATCCCACTCATTGCCACAGTTTGTGGCCAGCCAATCAGCAAGAAAATTTTGTTCGCCAAGAACGTGTCAGCATTTCGCTAACCAGTTCTTATCTAATGTGCGTTTGCATTCCGTGATCAGATTTAACAAGGGACCACCACCTTCTGTTGTTGGTCCCAAGGGGATGGGGTACAAGTCTAGAGGGGGGGGGGGGGAATAGACTTGTATAAGATTTTGCAAATCTTTTCGACCTCTCGTGTGTATTGAACTCAGGATGTTTAGGTTCGATACCTCACGAGGTGAAGACAAAGTTTTATGCGCAGCGGAAAAGTTATCCCCTTTTAGTTAGCACGAGTTTGAGTTAGTTCGAGAGGTGTGTTTATATGTAGTGCAATCGAGAGGTTAGCGAGAGATAAAAACAGAAAGTAAATGCGAGAGAGATTTTTAAGTGGTTCGGCCAACCCGCCTACGTCCACTCGTCTTCCAGAAACTCCCTGGAAGGATTGCACTAAAAACTTCCCTTTTTAGTACAATATCGAGCGCTTGAGCTTTGATCACGAAGCCCGCCTCAAGCCTCAGGTTTTTCGCCCCGCTTCTTGTTACTCCACCTATCGAGCGCTTGAGCTTTGATCACCAAGCCCGCCTCAAGCCTCAGGATCTTCACAAGACAGCTCCCAGGTTACTCCGCCTCTCCTCAGGTTTTTCTCCCCGCTTCCAGTTACTCCACCTCTCGAGCACTTGAGCTTTGATCACCAAGCCCGCCTCAAGCCTCAGGATCTTCACTAGACAGCTGCCAGGTTACTCCGCCTCTTCTTGCTTAATCCAAAGCAAGGACCTTTGGTTGTCACAGTTGAGTGTAACAAACTCCAATCTGACCAAAAGCTATCATTGAATTAACGTCGATGTAGGGCAGCTTCGGTCACCTTCTAGATGTATAGCAGTTTAAGCTTTGTAACTCTCTCAAACACTAAGATGTGTTTTTCTCGCTGTTTTGAATATCAGGATGATATTCCAAATTTAGCACTTGCACTTGAACGTTTGAATCAGACACCTCTTTCGAATTTTCAGTTCAGTTCCGTAACTCTTCTCTAGCTTTGTGTCTTCACGTCCTCTTTATATGAGAGTTGAGGAATAATTCCGTTGGAGGGAAAATTATTCCGTTTGAAATTTGTCTCCCATGATGTGTATGGGACTTGCATCTTTTCAGCATTCTTCATGGAGTGGTGGTCTTGTAACTTGAACCTTTTGTTTGATAGTGGATATTCCATAATCCACTTTCTTGAGTCCATGCTCCACTTGCTACTTTTGGTAAAAGTTACTCTTTTTAAATTCCCATTGATCCTCGTTTTAGGGAATAAGACCGACTTTGGATTGGTGCACCTTCTATCCGTTTGTTGTGGAATTCTGATGTGGCATCCACTTCTGGCACCTCCTTAATATTTTATCTCCATGATATTCTTCTTCTCCAAACTTCATCCATGCTTCCTGACCGTCATTCAGCTTATTGGAGAAGTGTCAGTTTATCGAGACCAAAGATGATGTCTCGATCCCATGTATCGAGAGATCTATCTCTCGAACTCAGCTTATGTTCGAACTGGATCGTTGCATCGAGAGGTCCTATCTCTCGAACTCTGCTTCGAACTGGATTGTTGTATCGAGAGGTCCTACCTCTCGAACTCTGCTTATGTCTCGAACTGGATTGTTGTATCGAGAGGTCCTACCTCTCGAACTCTGCTTATGTCTCGAGACTTAGTTGATGTCTCGCAGACCCTTATTCCTCCAGTGTTGCTCCGTGCCTTCTTCTGATCTATCTATGAGATTACACCACGAGACTTCTAAGATGTTCAAACAAGTTTACTTTAAGCTTAAATATTTTCCGAGTTGAGCTCAAGTTACCCGGTTGTATTTTCGCTCTTAGTTTACTTGTCGAACTTACATTGATTCCTATCTTTCGAGACTTAGGGGATTCTAAGATACATTTTGGTATCATCAAAACCTAATACATTATGTTCCTAACATCTGTAAGGAATTTAGGATCATTAATCGATCAAACCACATTTGTTGATTATCACCTTATCATAGTCATTACGCTAAGCCACCTTGAGACCGAGGAGAATGACCCAAGCTTCAACAATGTCAAACTTCTCCAATATTGATTTACTTTTATTAAGACTAAAAAATGATACACATTTTTATTTATTATTTATTATGTAATGAGTAATGTTATCCAGTCCTTCAAAATTTCCCCCTCTAATTAAGCCACGACATGGGGGAAAATATTAAGAAAAAATTTTAGAGAGGAAATTATCATTTTCCTTCTATATTATTATTCTTTTAAATCTTGTGAGAATAAAAAATTTTGAGATAAAAACTTTTAGGCCCTCATTTACTTCATTTCTCTAATTCTACATTTTCTATATTATATTTTTCCAATCTTCTATATTCATTTTTGAAACTTAATCTTAGAGAAATATAAACATAAATTTGAACGAGAGAATTGGGGACAATGACCAGAGAAAAAGTTGATGCAATTTCTAGTGAGAAAGCTAAGGATGAGGCCAGTAAAAAGTCAAGGGCAGAGAAAGCCAGAGACAACAGCTAGAGAGAGCTAGGGATGATAGTGAGAGAAAAAGTCGAGGACAAAGGTTGGTGAGAAAGCAAAGGGCGGTGACCAAAGAGAAAGTCAAGGATAACAAACACTGAGAAAGTTAAAGATGATAAATTCAGGAGGAGGACTATATGTCGGAGATGGAGGAGCAGGAAGAGTAGGAGCGTAACCGGGAGCGTAGGGGTCATCGCCTAATAGGAACTGTTCATAATCATCGAACTCCATTACTGGGAACATAAACTCGGATGAGCTCCCAGAGCTCATCGGGCTACATGAGCCCACGCTAGACAACATCTGTTAAATAAAGACACATTGAAGTGTAGTTAGCACGACGGCTAAGTAAGAAAATCCATGGTCACCCAAAATTCAACAAAGGTTTTCAAAACAAGTATGTAAGAGTTTTGTAACTTTACCCACTGGTTGAGATTTCACCTGTAAATAAGTTAACAACGAAGACTTGCACAAAAAGATTAGTGAACCAATATCAACCTTTCATTTTGGATACAATCATCTCTTCTTAGTGTCGATACAGAATAACTCTTTCTTACTTTTAAATCTTCCTTAGTTTCATATTAGCAAGCGTGAGGCCTTTGGAGTATTCTCTTAACTCCCTCTTTGACCACTTGGATCATCGAACTCGGGTTTAGTGGTCGTCCCCCGGTCTAACACTGATCCCTTGGACGTAAGGTTCGTTAAAATGATTCCTAGCTGGCCTAGCCAGGTCCGTTAAAACGACACCTACCTGGACTTTTGGAGTAACTATACCTTAAGTGTGCACACCCCAATAGGAATACCTCATCCTATGAGTTATACAGTACTCGGCGAATAGACTTCGCCCCTTTTAGTATGAACTGATCATACGATGTAAACAACCACTGGGAAATGGCATTTAAGCCCGCTTCATCCCGTAGGCTAATCAAGGTCCTCCTCAACTTACTTAGAAACTAAGGTTTTGGAAAACATTTTCCTTTCTTTAGTTTTTCTTTCTTAAATCATTCATTTTGGGCATATTTCACATTTTGAGTCCAATACTTGAAATTGGCTACCTCGTTAGCCCAAGATGGTGATTTTGTTTAAAATGGATTTTTCAGAATACTTTCAGTGCCCGCAGGCTTTCCAAATACCATTTTCTCATCTTTCAAGTAAGGTACCCACTTACTAATAGTGACATTTTCCTCAAACAAAAATAAGGTTTTTGACAACCTATTTACCAAAATAGCATACGTCCTTCGATGTAAGTTTCATAAACATTTTTATTTGCCCATAGGCTTTTCAAGCATAGTTCCCAAAATCATTTGCACATCTCACCACTTCGTCATATACAATACTAGTAACACAAAACACACTTTGTGCACATGTACATATCATCTATACATATTACTCATAGGTAGCAAGTATATACAACATAACCTCTTCCTTATACATACTTACACACATAGGTATATTCATATGCATATTCATCCTTTATGGTACTTATACATATATATATATCTCACGTGTATGTGTATATATATACAAAGATTTTCTTTTTATTTTGCTTACAATATTTTACACACATATGTGAATTACTTGAACCGAGAATATATATATACATCTATAACATATACTACCCACCTAGTTATATACTTATATTTTCTACTGACACTTACATATACCCATATATTTTAACACAAGCTCATAAATTCCTATTTCAACTATCAATCATCAAATCTTAAGTGACAAAACCAACTTAAGGGATTTCTTACCTCTTGGGTGAAGCACTTTTGCAATAATAGCTTAGAACCTTTCCTCAATTCTTTCACCAAAAATTCCTAAGCAAAACATACCACCATAACAATAACTTTTAAGAGATTTTAACCTATAGTTAGGTTCTAGGGAAGAAAACAAAGCTTTTAACCGAACAAAAATAGAAATTTACCGAATATTTGTGGTCTTGATGAAGGATTCTAGCTATGGAGGTTGCTAGTCTTGAAGATGAAGTTGAAGAATTTCTCCCTCTTTTCCTCTCTCTATTTTTCGGCCAAATGGGCAAAATGAAGAAGCTTGGAGATCAAGTCTCTATTTATAGCAACTCTAAATTAATTTAATACTAGCATGTGGTGTAGGGAGTTGCCAAGTGTCAAATTCCTATGGTAACTCAAGGAAAATATCTTTGGCTAGACTGTTAAGGGTTAAAACAGATATAGTTACGGTAGGAAATAATTTAGGTAGGGGTAAATTCGAAACCAAAATTATCCCGAACTCAATTCTAACCTTAAATTCTAAAATCGGGCAATGTTCGGTACATCGCGAAATACAGCGATGCTACGGTCGAAATAAATTTTTACTGTTACGGGCTAATTTAATTAAATAGGAAATTCAAGGTTAATGGTATGGTGCCTAAAACCCACTTCCTAGGACAATCGGGACAGAACACATATTCCTAAAAATTTTATGGTTCGTGACCGGTACGTATGATCGCAGCTTATTAACGACTATTCTAGCTAGTAAATATTATTTTAAAATATCTATAAATCATAACTCGTGCATGCCAATGCCTTAGAATAAAATAATTTTTTTTCCCGAACTCTAGACTTACTGGAATGGGTGAAGGGTTACATAACCTCCCTATACATTCCATGTTCCTGCTCAGTATTCAGGTTAAGATTAGGTGTCCGGGTCCGAGCTAAATCAAATAGTCAACTTTCCATCATCTTTATAAGGAGCTCAACCCTTTTAGTAAGGGGGGAGTCCATTTTCTCTCCCCTCTTCTATTCTCTCTCTAAACACTTAAAAAGAGAGACTTCCCAAAGCCAATTTCTCTCCATCTTCTCTCTACTATTTAACATACAGTACACTTTCATATACAAGGGGATAGAGTTTATACAGGCAAGGAAAATTAATCGCATCAAATGGCGTCGTTCGTGGGGGCCCGTATAAAAGCCCGTGTTCCTACAACAAACACCGCCGAACCTGAGCATTTTTTCTCAATTGTCGGAATCCTTTTTCGATTGTCCTCCGCCTAAGTACCAGTTCTATGGTTTCTGGACAAGTGTGCCGACGATAAACTCAAAGACTCATGTTAGGAATAAAATTGTAATAGTTTTGATGAGCCAATTTGTAATTTTAGAAATCCCCTATTTTATTTTTAGAGTGTAGAGATTAGACTCGGAAGACAAGTCATGACATTAGATTGGTTCGAATTATTGTTTTATAGAGTTCATTTTGTCATGAGTCTTGTAAGTCATTTGCTTCCATTATACACATGAGTGTATGTGATCTAATGGACAAGACTGAGTTTATCATTATGAGGAGGCACAAGTTCGAATCCTATGAAGAACTTTTTAGACCAAGGAATGGAGCTAATCGTGGCACGATCCAACAAGTCAAATTTTTAGGTCAATGGAGTAACCTATGGAGGAAGTCAAGCTCTATAGAGCTAGTCGAAGTCAAAAGCGAAAGGAAGATCAAGATCCACTATCTACCATACGCTACACAATGCAAACCACTATCTACCATACGCTACACAATGCAAAGAAGGTTCAAATATATTAATTTGATGAATATAATTGAATGAGTTGAAATGGAGCAATGGTTAAAGATTTAAGCACACTACCTATTGGTCCAGCGTTTGAATCCTACTTGGGAGCAAGTCACACGGCCAAAGCTTTTGGAGCAAGCTATGGAGCAAGTCAAGATCAAAATGGAGCAACTTTGGGTAAAGACTATGCGTGTGACTTCTAGACGCATGAAGACCACTATGGAGCAACTTATGGTGCAACTTACACTTAGCCATTTCTGCATGCATATTTATTTACAAGGTCCAGTACGTGATGCCATGAACCAGAAGAAATCTGAAGGTGGTGAGATTATTGTTCATACTCAAGCAAGAGCCACCCGAAAAATATTTTGAAAGATCAAGAATGCAACAAAGTCAAAAATATCAAGCTCGCCAGGCTGTCAAGACAACAAGAAGTCAAAAATTGGAGGCTACATCTTTCAAAGATCAATCAAGCCGAATTAGAAGACTTTGGTGAACAATTTACAGAGGTAATTTTTCAAAATTACCAGAGGAATTAAATGTGCAGATCAAAATGGAGATCTTATCAGATCAAATTGGCAAGTATCAAATCAACGGTATGGTCATTAAATGAGGAGGTATGGCTATCAGATAAGATTGGTATGACCAATCAGATCAAGAGAACGTTCAAAATTTGAATGTTCATAACGGGCAAATAATTCTTTTAATTATAAAAAGCCCAAGAATACTTGAAGACAAGGGGAACTCAGTGAACTAACATACGAGGCACTAACGGTGATAATAGGCATTACAGCACTACGAACCAAAACGTGAAAAACTACAAGTGGTGCTATTGAGTTGTGAATGTGATAAAAATACAAAGTGCTGAGATATTGAGCTATACACGAGAGGAATTTGTTAGGAACATCATGTAATAGGTTTTGATGATACCAACTGTTAAGTAAGAATCCCCAAGTCTCGATACATAGGCAAAACAATGTAAGTTCGATAAGTAAACTAAGAGCGAAANCTTTATAAGGAGCTCAACCCTTTTAGTAAGGGGGGAGTCCATTTTCTCTCCCCTCTTCTATTCTCTCTCTAAACACTTAAAAAGAGAGACTTCCCAAAGCCAATTTCTCTCCATCTTCTCTCTACTATTTAACATACAGTACACTTTCATATACAAGGGGATAGAGTTTATACAGGCAAGGAAAATTAATCGCATCAAATGGCGTCGTTCGTGGGGGCCCGTATAAAAGCCCGTGTTCCTACAACAAACACCGCCGAACCTGAGCATTTTTTCTCAATTGTCGGAATCCTTTTTCGATTGTCCTCCGCCTAAGTACCAGTTCTATGGTTTCTGGACAAGTGTGCCGACGATAAACTCAAAGACTCATGTTAGGAATAAAATTGTAATAGTTTTGATGAGCCAATTTGTAATTTTAGAAATCCCCTATTTTATTTTTAGAGTGTAGAGATTAGACTCGGAAGACAAGTCATGACATTAGATTGGTTCGAATTATTGTTTTATAGAGTTCATTTTGTCATGAGTCTTGTAAGTCATTTGCTTCCATTATACACATGAGTGTATGTGATCTAATGGACAAGACTGAGTTTATCATTATGAGGAGGCACAAGTTCGAATCCTATGAAGAACTTTTTAGACCAAGGAATGGAGCTAATCGTGGCACGATCCAACAAGTCAAATTTTTAGGTCAATGGAGTAACCTATGGAGGAAGTCAAGCTCTATAGAGCTAGTCGAAGTCAAAAGCGAAAGGAAGATCAAGATCCACTATCTACCATACGCTACACAATGCAAACCACTATCTACCATACGCTACACAATGCAAAGAAGGTTCAAATATATTAATTTGATGAATATAATTGAATGAGTTGAAATGGAGCAATGGTTAAAGATTTAAGCACACTACCTATTGGTCCAGCGTTTGAATCCTACTTGGGAGCAAGTCACACGGCCAAAGCTTTTGGAGCAAGCTATGGAGCAAGTCAAGATCAAAATGGAGCAACTTTGGGTAAAGACTATGCGTGTGACTTCTAGACGCATGAAGACCACTATGGAGCAACTTATGGTGCAACTTACACTTAGCCATTTCTGCATGCATATTTATTTACAAGGTCCAGTACGTGATGCCATGAACCAGAAGAAATCTGAAGGTGGTGAGATTATTGTTCATACTCAAGCAAGAGCCACCCGAAAAATATTTTGAAAGATCAAGAATGCAACAAAGTCAAAAATATCAAGCTCGCCAGGCTGTCAAGACAACAAGAAGTCAAAAATTGGAGGCTACATCTTTCAAAGATCAATCAAGCCGAATTAGAAGACTTTGGTGAACAATTTACAGAGGTAATTTTTCAAAATTACCAGAGGAATTAAATGTGCAGATCAAAATGGAGATCTTATCAGATCAAATTGGCAAGTATCAAATCAACGGTATGGTCATTAAATGAGGAGGTATGGCTATCAGATAAGATTGGTATGACCAATCAGATCAAGAGAACGTTCAAAATTTGAATGTTCATAACGGGCAAATAATTCTTTTAATTATAAAAAGCCCAAGAATACTTGAAGACAAGGGGAACTCAGTGAACTAACATACGAGGCACTAACGGTGATAATAGGCATTACAGCACTACGAACCAAAACGTGAAAAACTACAAGTGGTGCTATTGAGTTGTGAATGTGATAAAAATACAAAGTGCTGAGATATTGAGCTATACACGAGAGGAATTTGTTAGGAACATCATGTAATAGGTTTTGATGATACCAACTGTTAAGTAAGAATCCCCAAGTCTCGATACATAGGCAAAACGCTGTAAGTTCGACAAGTAAACCAAGAGCGAAAATACAACCGGGTAACTTTGAGCTCAACTCGGAAAATATTTAAGCTTGAGGGAAATTTGTTTGAACATCTTAGAAGTCTCGTGTGTTGTAATCATATAGACAGATCAGAAGAAAGCATGGGACAACACTGGAGGAATAAGGGTCTGCGAGACATCAACTAAGTCTCGAGACATAAGCAGAGTTCGAGAGGTAGGACCTCTCGATACAGTTATCCAGTTCGAGACATAAACAGAGTTCGAGAGATAGACCTCTCGATATTTGAGTTCGAGACATTAAGCAATCAAGATATCAACCTTGGTCTCGATACACTAACAATTCTCCAACAAAGCTGAATGACGGTCATACTTAAAGTTTGGAGAAGAAGAATATCATGGAGATGGAATAATGAAGAGGTGCCGAACGTGAAGATTTCAAAATGGGCGGAAATGGATGACACGTCAGATTTCCACCACAAACGGTCAAAAGGTGCACCAATGCTGAAGTGGTCTGATTCCCTACAAACAAGGAACAATGGGAATATAAAAAGAGTAACTTTTACCAAAAGACGAAAGTGGAGCATGGACTCAAGAAAGTGAACTATGGAATATTCACTACAAGACAAAGAGGTTCAAGTTACAAGATCACCACTCCATGAAATATGCTGAAAATATGCAAGACCCATGATCAGCATGGGAGACAAATTTCAAACGGAATAATTTTCCCTCCAACGGAACTATTCTTCTACTCTCATATATAAGGACGTAAAGACACAGAAGGAAAAAAAAAAGGGGAAAAGAGAGAAAAAGGAGTTAAAAAGAAAAGAGGTTCGAAATTCTTAAGAAGTGTCTGTCTAAAACGTTCAAGTGCAAGTGCTTAACTTGGAATATCATCCTGATATTCAAAACAGCGAGAAAACACATCTTAGTGTTTCAAGAGAGTTACAAAGCTTAAACTGTTATACATCCAGAAGGTGACCGAAGCTGCTCTACATCGAAGTTGATTCAACGATAGCTTGTGGTCAGATTGGAGTCTGTTACATTCAACTGTGACAACCAAAAACACCTTGCTTTGGATTAAGCAAGAGAGGTGGAGTAACCTGGCAGCTGTCCGAGTGAAAGAAACCTGAGGCTTGACGCGGGCTTGGTGATCAAAGGTCAAGTGCTCGAGAGGTGGAGTAACTGGAAGCGGGGCGAAAAACCTGAGGCTTGAGGCGGGCTTCGTGATCAAAGCTCAAGCGCTCGATATTGTACTAAAAAGGGAAGTTTTTAGTGCAATCCTTCCAGGGAGTTTCTGGAAGAAGAGTGGACGTAGGCGGGTTGGCCGAACCACTTAAAAATCTCTCTTGCATTTACTTTCTGTTTTTATCTCTCGCTAACTTCTCGATTGCACTGCATATAAACACACCTCTCGAACTAACCCAAACTCGTGCTAACAAAAAGGGGATAACATTTCCGCTGCGCATAAAACTTTGTCTTCACCTCGTGAGGTATCGAACCTAAACATCCTAAGTTCAATACACACGAGAGGTCGAAAAGATTTGCAAAATCTTATACAAGTCTATTCCCCCCCCCCTCTAGACTTGTACCCCATCCCCTTGGGACCAACAATTGGTATCAGAGCAAGTTCTCTGATCGATATAAACCTTTGTTTATATTGCCTAGAGATCCTTCTTTGAAAAATCTTCTTAAATATTTTCAAAGCACGAGATAATTTTTCAATATGGACAGCATGTTGTCGAGACATCTTCTCTTTGATCTTAGCAGGTTTGACGACTGGAAAACACGCATGCTTGCGTACTTATCAGCCCTCCATGATGAGATGGCCGAGGTTATAACTTCTGGACCAGTCAAGATCCTAATGGTTAATACTGCTGCAGTTCAAACCCAAGAAACACCAAAGTACATCCCAAAACCTAGGGAAGAATGGACCAGTGATGATAGGAAGAGAAACAACCTGGACAATATTGCCAAGGATATTCTCTTCAGAGCTATAGACGAAACCATCTTCCCAAAAGTGAGGAAGTGCAAAACGGCAAAAGAGGTATGGGATACTTTGATGTTAATTGGTGAAGGTGACGAACAGGAAAAGGAAAACAAGCTCACCGTGGCCATGAAGAAGTTCGAAGACTTCAAGATGAAGCCAGGAGAGAGCATCGACAGCATGGAGTCTCGGTTCATGAAGCTCACAACCGAGATCAGTGACCTTGAAAAGGAGATCCCACAAAAGGAGCTGAACCTGAAGGTCTTACGTGGCCTCACTAAGGAGTGGGAAGTAAAGGTGATCACGATGAGAGATCACCGAGATCTGAAGGAAACCACAACAGACAAACTCTTCCGGGATCTCAAAGCCTTCGAGTTCGAGATGTTCCCAAGAGATGAGGACATTGTGGATCGACGAAACGTAGCACTTGTTGCTGAGCAACCATCCACATCTTCAAGGTCAGACTCTAATCCTATGAATGTTATGTCTGACGAACAGTTTGCTCTCTTTGTGAGAAAGTTCAGGAAATACATGAAGATGAACCAGGAGAGCAACAAAAGTTCACCTTCCTCCTCAAGAAGGAAAAATGAGAGATATCCATCCAGAAGGACGGAGGAGGAAAATCAGGGTCTATGCTACAACTGTAGAAGACCGGGACATTTCAAGGCCGAATGCCCTTACCCACTAGTAAGCAAGCATCAGGGCCAAGAAGGCAAGGATTCCAAGAGAATAGAGGAATCCAGGGAGAAGCCAACACAAGGTGGCTTCAAAGGATCATCAAAGACGTATCAGCGCAGGAAGGCGCTTGTTGCTGAAGAATTCGAGAGGACAATCGAGGAGTCCGAGACGTCGAGCTCCAGCGAAAGCAGCAGCAGCTCAGAGGATGAGAGGGGGCTCATCTGCTTATACACCGAGGAAGAGGAGAATCAATGCCTAATGGCCATTGACAACGAGGTAACCTCTACTCCTACATCTCGCTGCTCTACTTCTACCTCTCGTTGTTCTTCATTTAAAAGCGATGAGGACCCCTTCGAGATGTTGGAATCGCTCAGAAGGAACCTTAACATCGCCAATAGCACTCATGCTAGAGTGATGGATGAAAACAGCAAGCTAACTGCTGAAAGGGATATGCTTAAGAACGTCTCGAAAGAGAATTTGGAGCTGACTCTCAAAGTAAGTGAGTTAGAGGCCAAAGTAATCCTACTATCTGAAGAGTGCAAAGCTCGAGAGACGAGAGAGCTTAATCTTCGAAAGGTCATAGCATCATACACTAATTCCTCCAAAGCTATGGAGAAAATGGTGGTTGATCACAGACCTACAAGTGATAGAACCGGTCTAGGGTTCCATCAAGACCATCTCTCGAGAGATAAACAGACCAATGGTTTGGGAACTTCAAGAAATGGAGGATCTCAACCCAAACCAAATAAAGGTCATAAAGGACCAACAGAAAAGACCAGAGTAGCTATTCATAAACCGTCCCTATACACCAGCAATGGAAAGTATAGGAAAGCTACGAAGAATGGCCGGGTAAACAATATCGAGAGATCACCTTGCTATCTCTCGCAAGGCCATTCCAAGTACAAAAAGAGCTACACTCCATATAATGCACCTCAAGGCAAATATGGAAGGTCTGAGATCCACATAGTTAGGAACTCACGGATGGAGAAAGGAAGACTCTATCCATCTAGTGAGAATTGGTCATCAAATCACAAGTTCTGGAAGAAACCTCACTTTCAGCAATTTCACATGACCAAACAGCGTATGAAAGGCATGGTGCATAAGCCGGTCGAAAAGTCTCTACCTAAGTTGATTTATGCACCAAAGAGGCCTAAAACCTTTGCTAGCATTCCTTATAATTATCAAACGTACAATGGCTACATTGCGCCTAGGCCTGGAATAATGGGCACAAGGTATAAATGGATGCCTAAACTCACTAACCCACCAGGACCCAAAGTTTGGGTACCTAAACTTGCTTGATTTCCTTGCAGGACACCAGGGACGTGTGGTTCATTGACAGTGGATGTTCGAGACATATGACTGGAAATCTAACACTGCTTGAGAACATCCAACCTATCGAAGGTCCCTTGGTGACATTTGGCGACAACGAGAAGAAGGGGCGCACAAGAGCTGTTGGTGAAATCCAAAAGAATGAGCTGGTTATTAAAGGAGTGTCCTACGTTGAGGGGCTCAAGTTCAATCTCCTTAGTACAAGCCAGTTCTGTGACAAGGGCCACAAAGTTGTCTTCACCAAAAGCAAATGTCAGATTATGAACGAGGAATCTCTCGAAGTCGTCTTGGAAGCAGCAAGGAAAGGAAACATGTACATAGTGGATTGGAGGTCTGCAAAACCATCCCTATGTATGCTAGCAAGGAGCAAGGAAGATTTATGCTGGGATTGGCATAGTAAGCTTAGTCATCTGAACTTCAAGACTATCAACAAGCTTACTAAGAGGAACTTAGTGGAAGGACTGCCCAAAGTGACGTTTCGAAAGGATAAAATCTGTGAGGCATGTCAACGTTGCAAACAGATCAAATCCTCTTTCAAGAGCAAAGCCGATACATCATCCACTAGACCATTAAGTCTTCTTCACATGGACTTATTTGGCCCAGTGGATCCACCCAGCATAAAGGGAAAGAAGTACACTCTTGTGGTAGTGGATGACTACACAAGATTCACTTGGACCGTGTTCTTAACCAAGAAAAGCGAGACAAAAATTGCCCTACCAAATCTCTTGAAACAAGTTCAAGTTGAAAAGGAAGTCTCGATACTAAAGATCCGGTCAGATCAAGGTGGAGAGTTCGTTAATCAAGTAATCGAGAGCTACTGCAACGAGAACGGAATTCATCATCAACTATCAGCTGCTCGAACACCTCAACAAAACGGGGTTGCTGAAAGAAGGAACAGAACTCTCAAAGAAGCCGCAAGGACCATGCTCTCGCAAGCCAACATATCACAAGGATTTTGGGCAGAAGTAATCAACACAGCGTGCTACACCCAAAATCGGTCCTTGATAGTAAAAGGAGTTGGAAAGACTCCATATGAGTTGTGGAATGGAAGAAAACCGAATGTAAGCCACTTCCACTCATTCGGGTGCAAATGCTATATTCACAACAATGGGAAGACTCAACGAAGAACTTTTGAAGAAAAGGCAGATGATGGAGTATTTCTGGGATACTCATCGACAAGCAAGGCACTCAGAGTCTTCAACAAGCGGAGCTTGGTGGTTGAAGAGTCCATACATGTTACCTTTGATGAAAGGGCATCAACAGATCAACCATCAAAGACAACGGAAGCTGCTGAGGAAGATCAGCCAGAGTCTATCGAGAGATCAAACTTACCTCTCGAAGACAAGCAGTCGATAATTCGAGACGTAGCGGAACTCCAGTCAGAATCAGATGATGAAGAGTCTATCAAGAAGAAAGCGCCTGACTCAGTTGATCAAAACCAGATCATAGATGTTCAACCCATATCTCAACCTTCAATGGAAGTATCAACTGAGGAGCCGCAACCCGACCTAAGATGGCTGAGAAGTCACCCTGCTGATCAAGTGATCGGAGATGTACGTGACAGAGTTCGAACCAGATCAGCTTACAGAGAAAGCATGTCTGCTTGTTTTCTATCTCAAATAGAGCCTAAGGTGATCGATGAGGCTCTAAGCGACGCAGATTGGGTGCAAGCAATGCAAGAGGAACTTCATCAGTTCGAGAGGAACGACGTTTGGGAACTAGTTCCGAGACCTCATCATCAGAATGTCATTGGTACAAAGTGGGTTTTCAGAAACAAGATGAATGAGGATGGAGTTATTGTTAGGAACAAGGCCAGACTTGTTGCCAAAGGCTACTGTCAGGAGGAAGGAATAGATTTTATGAAACCTTCGCTCCAGTGGCACGTCTCGAAGCCATACGCAATCTTTCTCGCATATGCCGCCTTCAAAGACTTTAAGGTATATCAAATGGATGTCAAGAGCGCTTTTCTGAACGGACTTCTCGAAGAAGAGGTGTACGTTGAACAACCTCCGGGTTTCTTGAAGGACGT
>NC_044922.1:8711532-8715588 GCF_003576645.1 Ipomoea triloba | reverse complement strand
AGACTGAAGGGCTTCGAACTGAGGGAAGGGCGAGAGGTTCATCGGAATACCTATATGGGTAGAACGAAACCTCAAGCTAAGGCAAAAGGTGCTAAGGATGCATCTTCACCCTCAAAGCCTAAGGGAAGGGGCAAAAGGAAAGCCCCAGCTAAGGAGAAGGGCTCTGATGACGAGCTTTTGGACACCCTAGTCAAGAGGGTTGAATTGAAAAGGAAGGCCAAGAGGACCAAGACTGCTGCTGTCACCCAGGTTCGAGAGGTGACACCGTCCGTTATACAAGTACCATTTGAGGACAGGGCACAAGCCCAGGGGGAACCTCAGGCTACACCGGCCACTGAGGTTGAGAGAGTGCCCCCTACCAAGTCCCTGTCAGGAACTTTAAGTGTTGATATACTTGCTGTTGATGGTGCTGAGGATGTTGATGAATCTGTTGGTTTGCCTCAAGAGGAGGCTCGAGAAGTTGAAGGTACTGGGATCAGTGATCCAGTACAGGGTATTGTTGAGGAACCACGACAGGTGGTTCGAGAGGTAGATATTCCAGCAGCTGAAGATCTAGACTGTGTGGTGGCTGCTGATGGTCAGGGCACTGTGGTCAGGAACCCAGTGCAAGCTCTTCTGAATGATGGGTTGACACATGATCTCTCGGTTGTTCGAGAGATAACTGAACAAGCTGTGGAGTGTGCATCAGCAACAGAAATCCTACCTGCTGACTCTGATGAGCTGAATGCTGAAATCACATCTCGATTGAATCAAAGTGTTGAGAATGTATCGAGTTTGGACGACTTCTCCAGAGTACTTCGCTGGATCAACTGGAGAACAGGTCCCTTTAATCAATTGATCTCAAGAGCAGCAGAGATGGAGGATGAGGAACGATTTGCACTAAACTGGTTAGATC
This sequence comes from Ipomoea triloba, assembly GCF_003576645.1. Taxonomy (NCBI): domain Eukaryota; kingdom Viridiplantae; phylum Streptophyta; class Magnoliopsida; order Solanales; family Convolvulaceae; genus Ipomoea; species Ipomoea triloba. The sequence continues at coordinate 8,714,693 of NC_044922.1, read as the reverse complement.
TCACTGAAATCCCAGCCAACGAGCTTCAAAACCGTGCCCATGAGATGCAAGTAATCAGGAGTAATCTTGGTCGATCTGACAAAGGAAAGGGCATAGCTGTTGATGCACAAGAAGATGAAGCCGAGCCTGAAGAAGATCCTGAACTAGATGCTCAATTTCGAGAGGATATCAGGCTTGCCACAGCAATATCCTTGGGACAAAGTGTAGAACACACGAGAGGTCCAGGAGAGACCTCTGGGGTTGCTCGAGATGATGCTGACACTCCTACTCCAACTGCAGCAATCCCCTTGTCCCAAGTGAGTGAATCTGCTCTAGAAGACCAGGTAGCTTCGAGAGGTGAATCCGAGACCTCTGAAGCACATGAGGTGGCACCTAACTCTGTCTTACTACTGCCACCACCTGAGTCCACACCCTCGAATGCAACAGATGAAGCTCAGACAGTTCGAGAGGGTGAAATTTTGTTGCTCCAACTCCCAGGCTTTCCCATCGATATGGTTAATAGGGAAAGGTGGAGTGCACCAGTTGCTCCTGAGATAATAGATATTCCAGACTCACCAGAGCATACTGAAGTGCAAACAAGTGAGCAACACGAGCAGAATGAGGAGAACCCTGCTGGTTCGAGAGTTGAGGTTCAAGAAGGTGGAAACCGGGAAGCACCTGCCGATGAATCAACTCCTCCAGTAGATGATCACGTTCCCAGCACTGGTTCGAGAGGTAGTGTTGAGGGGGAACCTCAATCAGATGGAAACCGGGAAGCATCTGATGCAGAGACTCCCACCTTGGCCAATCCTACCTTACCAGCAGCTGAAGCTGAGGCTCCAGGTTCGAGAGGTGAAGAGCAAGAAGTGATCCATCCCTCAGGTGGAAACCGGGAAGCACCTGATATGGAGCTACCTTCGAGCTCTGATCCCAGTGTCCCTGCTGAACCTCAGGAAGTAAATCGAGAGGTGGACTCGCAATTGCAAGTCATGGGTGGAAATCTGGAAGCACCCAAGTCCCCTCCAACGAAAGGTACATCTCGATCCTCAACTCCTACTTCTGACTATGATCAACAGGCCGAAGAAGTCTTCATTGGCGAAGTGCGTCAATTCATGGCTGATCAATCTCAGAAGATGGCTCAGCTCGAAAGAATACTCGTTGTGGTCCGCAATGCTGCAATGCCTGCTGATGGCACAAGTGAATCCCAAGGCCGTCATGCCGAACTTCTCGAACAGGCGATATGGGCTGAGGATGCAGCACGGAAAGCCACTGATGAAGCCGCTGTAGCTCGAGCAGAGGCTGCAAGTGCGAGGGCTGAATTAGCCGAGATGAGAGCAGAGCTGCGAGCCTTCCAATATTCCAGTGAACTTCGACAGGATGTGATGAAGGCCATACTCGATGACCTGTCGAACCAAGTCCCTGCCCAACTTCAAGCTATTTTCGAAGGTATGTCCACCCTCCTCTCCCGTACTGATGATGCCAACAAGGGGGAAAATAAAGAGAAAAAGAAGGGGGATACAACGGGCAAGAAAAGGGCAGCAAGTGAACCAGCTGGACTACCTCCAAAAATACCAAGAATCATGAGCAAAGCAGTGGAGGATGCCAAACAGGCAGAAAACCTAAGGGTCCAGCGTACACTGGAAATGGAGAGAAGGAGAGAAGAGGACAGAGAAAGAAGAAGAAAAAGACAAGAACGACAGTCAGAAGAAGAAAGGAAGATAGATCTTCTCATGACAAACTTTAAGTTTGGGAACAGAGAAGACACTGAACAAATTCTGACTCTGGAGATATTCAAGCTTCTGAAAATCACTGGAATATCAACACACAGCAACATGTCTCCAGAAGAATGTATTGCTTGGTGGAAAGATGGAGTAATTGATGGTGAGTTCGTGGGGGAAGCCTACAGGAACTACAGGCATCTAGATGTCACAGATGAATACTTAAGCCTGGTAAATCCGAAAGACCCCATCAAGACACGAGAAGCCATTAACAAGAAAAGGAAAGGCAACAAGAAGTAAGCTCTCGTGGTCCAAACTCCATCTTATTTCAATGTATTGATACTTATGTTGTTCTTGGTCTTACTTCTTTGAATCTTTTCCACTAAACTCTGTTATGTAAACATTCCCTTAATCTTAATACATATATCTTCTGCTGGGGGTGTTGCGTGAGTTTACTTATTCATGTTTAGTAGAATTGCTGTCAAACTTACCATATGCGCTGAAAATAAAATCAATGCTTCTTCTTTTTCAAATCAGCCATATAAGTAAGTATAAGTGTTGGCATCATCAAAAAGGGGGAAATTGTTAGGAACATCATGTAATAGGTTTTGATGATACCAACTGTTAAGTAAGAATCCCCAAGTCTCGATACATAGGCAAAACAATGTAAGTTCGATAAGTAAACTAAGAGCGAAAATACAACCGGGTAATTTGAGCTCAACTCGGGAAATATTTAAGCTTAAGGTAAACTTGGTTGAACAACTTAGAAGTTTTCGTGTTGTAAGCAAACAGATAGATCAGAAGCAGGCACGAGACAACTCTGGAGGAATAAGGGTCTACGAGACATCAACTAAGTCTCGAGACACAAGCCAAGTTCGAGAGGTAAGGACCTCTCGATATACCTATCGAGTTCGAGACGTAAAGAATATTCGAGAGATAGACCTCTCGATACATGGGATTGAAACATCAAGTGGTCGAGACATCTTTTATGGTCTCGATAAACCGGCACTTCTCCAAGAGGCTGAATGTTAGTCAACATGTGCAGATAAAATACTCTAAGTTTGGAGAAGAAGAATATCATGGAGATAAAGTATTGAAGAGGTGCTGAGCGGGAGGTTTCAAAATGGACGGAAGTGGATGACACGTCAGACCTCCACCACAAACGGTCAAGAAGTGCACCAATCCTGAAGTGGTCAGATTCCCCAAACAAGGAATGATGGGAACATAAAAAGAGTAACTTTATCCAAAAGAAGCAAGTGAAGCATAAACTCAAGAAAGTGGAATATGAAATATTCACTACAAAACAAAAGGCTCAAGTTACAAGACCACTACTCCATGAAAAATGCTGAAATTGTGCAAAGACCCATGTTCGGCATGGGAGACCAATTTCAAACGGAATAGTTTTCCCTCCAACGGAACTATTCTTCTACTCTCATATATAAGGACGTAAAGACACAGAAGAAA